>NC_058368.1:128928199-129263913 GCF_018350175.1 Felis catus
GGTGATGGATTCAGAGAGGCAGAGAGACAGAGAGACAGAGAGAGAGAGAGAGAGAGAGAGAAAGAGAAGGAGGAAGGAAGGAAGGAAGGAAGGAAGGAAGGAAGGAAGGAAGGAACAAAGAAACATATCCCTAGGAAGATGTCCCAGATATTTTAAGTGAAAAAAAGGCAAATTGAAGAACTAGAAATAATTCTGTTGAATAAATATTCAAGAATAATTTAAAAAATATAGATGTGTGTATGCAAGGATTATCTCTTGGGCAGGATTAAGAGAAATTTTACTTTACATTTTACACAGTTCTGTATTGTTTGAAACGTATACTATGAGCATGTTTTATTTGATAATCAAAATAATAATACTAAAGATGTGAACAAAACTAAAATGTGTTTTTTGAAATTTATTTTAGAGAGAGAGAGAGAGTGAGCAGGGGAAGGGCAGAGAGAGAGAGGAAGAGAGACAATCTTAAGCAGGCTCCATGCCTAGGGTGGAGCCCGACACAAGGCTCCATCCCGAGACCCTGGGATCATGATCTGAGCCAAAAGAAAGAATCAGAATCTCAACCAACTGAGCCACCCAGGCACCCCTAAGACATGCTTACTGTAGACAGTTTGGAGGGGAAAAGAAGAAAAATCACTTACAACCCTCCCCCAACATAGAAATATTGCTACTGACATTTTAATTTACAACCTTTCAGTCTTTTTTCTATATGTTTATAGCATAGAAATATATATACGTATTTACAAAATGGAATCACATTTGTCCATGCTGTCTTATAATTAGCTCCGTTTAACAATATATTGTTTGTATGTTTCCATGTCATTAAAGTTTCTTCTACACTCTACAGCACGATTTTAATGACTGCTTCTTTTTCCATATTGTATGTGGCCAACTTTGCATTGCTGCACATTTTGGCTGTTCTCCGTTTTCCCCCATTGTAAGTATTGACAGGCTTTTGGAGAATAATGAAACGCTGAAATGCTTGGCTTTGTTTCTCTCTTTGGGTAGAGCTGGCTGCTCTCTTTTCTTCTTCCTCTTTGTATCCTTTAGCTTTTGGGTGGAGGCCCAGAGAGCTCCACAAGGGGTGGTGTGTGTTTAAGAAACTCAGCTAAAGAAACAAACGGATCGCAGAGAGCTCTGAACCTACAGTGTTGGGAAAATGCTGAGCGCTGTAATTGGCCTAATGTTGCTCCCGTGAGAGATGCCATCTGCCTAGGCCTCCAAAGTCCTGGCCAGGATTTTAACTTTTCTCATCCAGCTGATGACAGACAAATATTCCTCACTTCAACAGTTATGCGCAACCCCCAAAATGTTTCCTCAAGTCTGTCAAACACTCATGGGAAGAGACTACCAGCTCATCCTTGAAGACGGAGAAGCAGGCAAGGTCACGTCAGCAAATCAGGACCGTGGGCTTTAAGTTTCGTTGAAAAGATAGCCTCTTGGACAGCTCTGTTCCCTGCTCCCTGAGCCAGGCTGTTGGTCCAGTGGTGACTCAGGAAGGAATGCCACTGACGAGCCACGGGCATGCCAGGGAATTATTCGGCACATGCCAACAAGTAACCTCATACGATAATCAAACGCCAGCCAATCTGCGAACACTTTGCGTAACAGCATATTTGGATTTGGGGCTTAGCTTTCAAAGCTTGAGTTTCACGTTTGCCCGAGCACATTCCCAGCCTCCTGGGGCCTCTCCTGTGTGCCCTGCCTCTGCTTGCAAGTGCAGAGAGCAGTTCTTCCAAGAGCCAGAGCTTGGCTCTCCCCTCGAGGTAAAGCAGAACTCTGCCAGGGATCAGCGGGCACTCATCAGTCTACAGTTCTCAGTTTGGCCAGCACTGCTTCTCCATATGCCCTGTTTCTTACCAAAAGGCCAGCAACGTGGGTGATGGATGCCTCCTTTTGCTGTGGAGACGCTGAAAAGTCATTCCTAGTATTGTCAAGGTCTTCGATGCACCTTATCCACAAGAGAGATTTGTTGACTGACAGCTGCTTGTATAACAATGTCCTATCAGGTCTGGCTGTAGGAATCGGCAAAGTATTACCGCATCAACAGGTATCTGGGCTATCCAAGAGCCTCAGAAAGGGCAAAGAGGCTTGCAAATTTTAAGACTCCTTACTCCTGGCTCTGGTCCTTCTCCTGCAGATACCCTGAGAGCCAAATGTTTGAAGGATTTAATTTTGGATCCACAAAAAGGTGATACACTTTCAGGCACAGATTTGCTACAGAATGGCAGCCATGCCCTGAGGGGTCCTGGTGAGCTGGGTAAATGACCCGGCTGTGCACCGCCGCCCCCTCTCCCCCGCCCGTCTCACCAGTAGCATAGGTCAAGGTTTCCTTAAGGCCTTGGGTGTTTGTATACTCAAGATGATACTGAACATGAAATATTCAAATAGCAATACCTTGGGTGAGAGACAAAGTCTAGTCAATGATCTTATTCATAATTCTTCCAGTGAAGAAGTTGTCACCATGAAGTAGGGCTTTCAAAGTGCTCCTGCCCTTGCCACAGTGATCTCAGAGAGAACTCTGACCTCCCCAGGAGAATGTTGTCGTGAGCACAGAGTGCCCAGGTTAGAGACACCAAGAGCTGCAGTGTCAGTCAGCTACATCAGTGACACAAAGCCTTCCCCAGGAATAAGTTGATAAAGACTTAGTACCTGAACATAGTACTTCCAAAAAGAAATAAATCAGTAATTAGAGATCCTGAAGACAGAAGCAGACATTCCAACGCAGACCTAATCATAAGACCTCATGGGATGTTCAAAAGTTCTCCAGAGTAGGTATGAACAGATTTCCTTCGCCCCATCAGTTAGCCTGGGTAGAAGCCTTACTGTGTCTTCCTAATTTTAAGCACGGATGACAGAAAGCAGGGGATGCCCAGCTGAAGGAGGTGTCAGTACTTTTTGTAGCATGGCGTTTACGTGCCAGCCAAGGTCATTAGGAATGTGAAATTCCTTTCAAAGTGGAAAAATATACTTGTTCTCTTCTACAAGTGAAAGAGTAAATTCACAGTTAATTATCAATGCTTTATTAGTAGTTACAGGCCCCACAAATCTCACCAAGTTGAACCTCCACTACGTATATACAAGAACATAAAAAGTGGCCTTCAGTGATAATAACAGGAGGAAAGAATAAATCTGGGAAATTCTCTGCATAGGTCATCCTAGAAATTTATCAATCCAAAGTCCTTAGATTATAAAGACAATTTTTGAAGGTTTAAGAGGTGCACTTCAAAGAGCTACTTCTTTAATATGAGCTATGTGAAGATCATTAAAAAGTTTTAAAGTCACAGGACACATAAGAACGCCTCAAGTTCACAAGGAAGATTGGAGAGCTTAGAGTGTAAGCCCAGGCATTTGGCCCAGATGTTTGCTGCTGATTTCTGAAGCTGGTGGGTAAGGATCTATTCTCAGGAAGGACCCAGCAGAACCTCTGCACAGTGCCATCGTGCAGGCAAACTCAGTGGGCTCTACTCCTAAAAATGGGACCACTCAGCTTGGCCGCAGCTGGCTGAAGCACTGGCTTTCCTTGTGGGCAAGTTTCTTTCTGGAGCTTCTTGTCTGACGGAGGTAGGGTCTTGGGCACCCATGTCATCTCCCAGTCATGTTGCCCACGAGCAGCACTGTGAGGATGTCCTCGAACCGATCCAATTCCCAATCCCATCCCTTCTATTTGATGAAACCCTACAAACACTAAGAAAATATATGCCATCCCACCTCTCGCTCTGCTATTTATCTGCTTTTTTCTTTCATACACTCTCTTTCCAATTATTGGGCAATCATGTCCAATTCCAGGAAACCAATGCTTATTTTACCCTTCTCATCTGAAGATGAATAAGGAGTCTACCTTCTCTAGTCCAATGCATAAGGTGAACTTTCTCAACTCGTCCTCCTCTAGGCAAAGTTGTTGCCAGTCTTGTGTGTGTTTGAAGTTTACACACATCTTATGTATGTATATACATACACAGACGTGGCATCCCCTCTCTCAGGAAGGTAGGCTCCATCTGTGTGGGTCAAGCAATATAAAGACTGCCATGGTTATCATCTCTGTTTCATTGACAGTGTTGGTGGAGGAAGCACCCGAAATGGGCATATTGCAATTTAGAGGAACCCCTGGCTACTTTTTTTTTTCTTTCTTTTTTTCTTTCTTTCTTTCTTTCTTTCTTTCTTTCTTTCTTTCTTTCTTTCTTTCTTTCTTTCTTTCTTCCTTCCTTCCTTCCTTCCTTCCTTCCTTTTTTTTTTTTATCCCTGGCTACTTTTTTTTTTAAGTTTATTAATTTATTTTGAGAGAGAGAGAGAGCAAGTACAAGCAGGGGAGGGGCAGAGAGAGGGAGAGAGAGAATCCCAAGCAGGCTCTGCACTGTCAGCACAGAGCCTAACAAGGGCTCCCATCTCATGAACCATGAGGTCATGACCTGAGCTGAGACCAAGAGTTGGACTCTTAACTGACCGAGCCACCAGGCGCCCCAATCCCTGGCTACTTTTAAAGCTGGATCACCATGTACATATTCTGTAAGGTCATCAGTGACAGCACATTGGTTGCCATTTCTTGAAAATGCTTCTCTGTAGAAGTGTTCATATGTGCCTGGAACACTGTTTCTGCTTTCTTAGATGCCTGTTTATTCCCCACACTGAAGATTCCTTAGAATCATTGAAAGTAAGTCTTTTGACATGGGTTAGGGGGAAGTGAATGGGGAAGAGGATGAAGAAAGGAGCTTAATCATTTAAAAATATCAATAATTCTTACTCTTTCCCTGGGTCTGTCACCTTCTGTCTATGCCTCGGTTTCCTCACGTGCAAAACTGGGATGGTAATAGGGCCAAGCTCAGAGAGGTGGAGGGTACAATGGGTTACTATTGGTTAAGGGTTTTGAGCACTGTCTGGGGCATAATAAGTGCTCTTTTTGTCCCCCATACTTATTTATATTCTAATCACTACATAAGGAGTCAGAGGGGCTGGCCTTTGGAAGGAGAATAATTCTTCATGTCAACACCACCATCACACATTATTGAAGAGATTTTGGTGTGAATGGGGCCATTTGACACCCCAGCTTCCTGTGCCACATTTCCCCTACCTTTCCGAGTAAGCTCTCCTTTCCCTAGGCTCAATGTCTTTCTTTTATCTACTGTAAACCACAGATAACTTATCAGGTTAGTCTGCCAGGGGAATTCGTATCTTAATAAGACTCAGAACCTTAAGTGAAAAGGTGTCATTTATTAAAATTTCAGGAGGTGAGGGGGTGGAAGGGTGTTTCTAGAACCCCTCAAATCACCCCCCCCCCAGATGTAGTTGCTTCATTCACGTACCAGTGACGCTGACCCTGGCAGGAAGTCACTTGTACTTTTCACTAATTGAGGTCCTGCCCTCTTGAATCTTGCAATCTAAAAGAGAGAACTTTGATCCGGGGTGATAATAAAACAAGTAAGTAATTAAAGCCCAGGGATGCGGATTGAGTAACTGCTCTGTCCCAGGTATTGGCATGGAGGTGCCGGGCGCACTGAGGTGGAACCAGACTTGTTTGCCTTTTAGAACCTCACGGTGTATTGGAAGGGACAAAATACATCAGATGGTGATAAGGAAATGTGTGTGAGTAAAAGGAAAAGAGGTGTGTGTTGACAGAAGACAGCCTGAGGAGTTTAGCAAACAGGAACCTTTCTCAAGAACTTGAAAGCGTTGGAGGTCTTTCGAAAGGGCTAGTTGTACACTGCCTGGAGGCTAAGGTAGGAACTGGAAAGGGACTTAGGCCAGCCCTTGCTAGCTGGAGGGTTAACTGTATGCTTCAGCACAAGGATCTTGGCTGGAGAGAAATGGGAGCCAGAGCATCGATGACTCATTCTCATCTACTTGACATCATCTTCAGATTTTCGTTTAACTTTTCCCATCCACGTCAGATGCCCCTAATTCTTGGGTGGTCTGCCATGCCACTTCCTGCCAAGTCCCAGCAACTTTATTCTGGGTGGAGGTCTGGGGGTACTGGATCTTATTTCAAAAGGAGAGGGGAAATTGAAACCAGAAAGGCTTTGTGACAGACTTTAGGAGATTCTTTTTTTTTTTTTTTTTTTTTTTTTTTCCCAGCACAGGTTTCTCCAGGCTGGTATCTCTAGCTTAGACTTTCTATTTTATTTATTTGTTTGGTTGGTTGGTTTGGTTTGGTTTGGTTTGGTGAGAGTTAACTATTCAAAATGGAAGTCCTTTTATAATTCAATCTAGTTATGCAAACATAGCCCATTGATGTTAACAAGTAGAGACCAGATGCAAATAATCCACTGGGGCATAACATGGAATAACTAGCAGGAGCTAAAGCAGGCTGTCTCCCCACCACCCTATTACCTCATAAGAATTCCTTCCATGTGGAAATGAGCATGAGGAGAATTTTAAAAAATAATAAAAAACAGGACTCTTACGATGTTTCAAATGGTCTTAAAATGACAGCAGTAGTGGAGATGCTTGAATCACACAAGATTGCCATATAAACAACTGAAGTCACTCCAGAGTTCTGTGGAATTAGGCATGCGTCCCTAAGAAAGGTTAGGTGCCTCCATCTCATGAAGGATAAATTGATTCCAATGGGAAAACAGATTCCAAACGGAGGTCACCGAGTCAGTGATTCATACCCAGGTGCACACGAGAAGATCTGGTTCTCTGCAATTCAGTGAACAGGGCATCGCTGCCATGATGAAATTTTATGCCGTTCCCTGCAGCACTGGGTGTTTTAACTGTTCTGGATAGATAGTCAATCAGTTGTTAGGTGAGGCCGAATACAGGGAATCCTAGAATGGCAATGGTGAGGCCATTTTCTGCAGCAAAGAAAGTTTTAGTTGAGTCAAAGAGCTAGGCAATATAAACAAACTTACAGGGAGTCACCAAACCTCTGAGCTGGCCACCATTTCTGCCTGCTTTTCCCAAAATGCCATTGCCTTATGAGTGGCTATTTGATCAAGAGGCCTAAGTCTTGACTCATGTAGTGGGTCTGATTTTCTGCTTTCAGAATAATTCTTTATTTTAAAAGGGTTTTTTGTTGTTGTTTTTGGTATTTGTGTAGGTGTGTGTGGGGAGCGGGGGGGAGGTGCTCCAGGACTGTGAGCTCTGTGAACCTTCCTAAGTGGCTGAGATTAAGATGAGAAGTTCTTGGGGGCAGAGGGTTGGCATGGGGATGGGGGCAGTGGGGGAGAGAGCATTACTTTGTGAGGAAAGCCAGAGTCCAGAAAAGCATTTGGGTGAAATCTTCCTGATTTAGCTCTGGGACAGAATTAGACACAACCAGGAAATCCCCAAAAGGTGTCCAGTAAATGTTGGCAGAATGAAGGTTAACCAAAACTCTGAAGCTCCTCTTGTGAGATTGTCCAGCTCTTCAATGTTCTCAACAGTTCTTCCTGAAGTCAACCCTAAATCTCTCCTCCAGCATCCTTAGCTCATCTCTCTCTCCTGTTCCAAGGAGAAATAAGATGCTGATACTGCTATTCTTAGGCCCCAATTAAATTTGTACATTTTAAAATCTGCCCTCAATCTTCCATTTTGTGGACTACATAACCCCAATTTTGTAAGCTTTTCTTTCAAAAAGGTAATTTCAAACATTTCCACGTGCCAATCTTCAGAATCACAAATGTTTAGAAATAACTTACAGGTTATCATATAGACGTAGCCACACTGAAATGAATAATGTACTTAATTCATGAAGGTGCCGCTTCCTGTTGAAATCCCTGCATCCTGGGCAGTGGGGGGCAGCGCTGCAGGTTTCTGCCTTCTCTCTGGAGCCTGGAAGGAGGTGAAAGCTGATGAGCCAGGCTAATAAGATGCAGCCTCACACTGATTAAATGTCCATTTTCTTGGGGGAAATGGCTGACAGGAGCAGGATAAAGCTGTCAGGAAGCTTGTAGCAATTTTCCCAAATCTACCACTACCAGTGAGCTTTATTTGTGTGCTTAGAGCTATTATTAGCAAAACAATGGCTGGAAAATGTACCAAGGAGAAAATTAAGAAATGACAGGCTTGTTTTTAAAAAGAAAGAGAAAAGTTTCTCTTGTTAAATTTTGTTAAGTTTTTTTGTTTTGTTTGTTTTCTTTTCAGCAGAAAGTTTCACTTAGCAAAATACATCGTCCAACCATGGCGTCTGGGTGAGGAAAGTGAACGAGCAAGAGTGAGCTCCGGTTACCTGTGTGGAGGCATTAATTTCAGCGGCTACTGCCCAGGTGGGAGCATGAGCTCAGGGCTCTCTACAAGGGATGCGAAGGGGGAATTTAACAGTACAATGTAGAGTTTGCCTTAAAATCCTAAAGCCACCTGTAAGCCATGGTGTAGGTGCTGATGGGGTAGAGAGGGCATGCAGGAGTGCAGTGGTGAACAGAGAGAGCTGCTGTTTTTCCAAAGTAACAGAGGTACCTGGGTGGCTCAGTTGGTTAAGTGTCCAACTCTTGGTTTCTGGTCAGGTCGTGATCTCGAGGTTCTGGGTTTGAGCTTCGTATCAGGATCTGGACTGACAGCTCGGAGCCTGGAGCCTGCTTCAGATTCTGTGTCTCCCTTTCTCTCTGCCCCTCCCCCACTCGTGCTGTCTCTCTCTCTCTCTCTCTCTCTCTCTCTCTCTCTCTCTTTCTCTCTCTCAAAATAAATAAACTTTCTCAAATAAATAAATAAACTTAAAAAATAAAAATGCAGGAGCGCTTGGATGGCTCACTTGGTTAAGCGTTCAACTTCGGCTCAGGTCATGATGTCAAGGTTCGTGAGTTCCAGCCCCATGTCCGGCTCTGTGCTGACAACTCAGAGCCTGGAGCCTGCTTTGGATTCTGTGTCTCCCTCTCTCTCTGCCCTTCCCCCATTCATGCTCTGTCTCTGTGTCTCTCAAAAATGAATAAATGTTAAAAAAAATTTTTTTAATAAAATAAAAATACAAAAGGAGTAACAGAGAGGTATCTAGCTAGGGTTGTGCTGTTCAATACCGTAGCCACCAGCTACAGGAGGCTATTGAGAGGGTGCATTGTGGCTGGTCTGACGAGATGGCTGTAAGTGTAAAATACACACTAAAGTTCAAAAGAGTTTATACTAAAAAAAGAATGCCAAAAACATCATTAATTGCTCTTAAGATTGACTACATGTTGAAATGATATTTGGGATAGATTCAGTTAAACAAAATATATTATTACAGTGAATGCTTCAACAGGGATGAACCTTGAAAACATGCTAAATGAAAGAAGCCAGATGCAAAAAACCCACACATTTTGTGATCGCACTTGTATGAAGTGGCCAATAGGCAAATCCATAGACAAAAGGTACAGGAGTGGTTGCTTAGGGCTGGGGGGGAGGGGGGTGGTTTGGAGGGTAATGGGAAGTGAGTACTAATGGGTATGGGTTTTTTTTTTTTTCCACGAAGTGACGAAAATGTTCTAAAATTGATTTTGGCAATGTTGCAGAGCTCAGTGAATATATTCAGTTGTATATTTTATTTCTTTTTTACTTATTTATTATCTTTAAATTTTTGTTTAGTTGTACATTCTATTTTATTTTATTTTATTTTTTTAATTTTTAATTTTTAATTTTTTAAAAGTAAGCTCTACACCCAACGTGGGGCTTGAACTCACATCCCTGAGATCAAGAGTCGCATGCTCCACCAACTGAGCCAGTCAGGCGCCCCTCAGTTGTACATTTTGAAATGGGTTAATCATATGGTATGTGAATTATATTTCAATAAAGCCATTTAAAATAATTTAAAAATTTTGGAGGCAAAAGAGCTAATTTTACCTGTTTATTTTAAACTTTTAACAATGAGCTACCAGAAAATTTAAAATTACTTAAGTGGATGGCAGTATATTCTGTTGAAGCCTGTGGGCTAAGCAACCAAGGGTGAAGCGGCTATGGAAATCTAGGGCTAGTGCTGCCCAAAGTGAAAGTCATAAACACAGGGCAGAGGACCTGACAGAAAGGTTCACCTTTGGTGCAGGGTGAGCAGGAATGAGGGGTGAGGGAGAACCTGACTTGGAAGGTTGGGGGTTTTGAGGATAAGGGTAAAACTCGAGGACTGGGACAGGCCTCTGCACCAAGTACCAGCACACGGGGCTGAGGAGCAGACCAGAATTTTTGGTCTCTAGGCAAACAGGGGGCGCTGTCTTTAGTCACCTCCCTGGAAGACTCTTATCAGCCCAGCCGTGAGCAACACTGAGTTATCTTTCTCAAGTGGCTGCCCCAGCTGCCTCAGGCTCTGTTCTCCAACCTCTGGGGCTGAGAGGAGCCAGGGCTTGACTCACCAGTAACATATTTGCATACCTGGAACCCAGCCTCTGTGAGATGCAGACAGCAGGCGGGGACCTCCAGCCTTACCCAGGAGGGTGAAAGCTTGGAAACTTCTTCAAGGAGTACTAGCCAAGGGAGTTTTTCTGGTCTGTTTGTGAAACGTGATAAACAAACCCTAGTGTTAGAGGTTTTGCTGATTGTAGCAGAAGGGGAAGCCTTGGGTACCTTCTTGGTATCCTCTCCTTCAGTGAGGTTTCTTTCTGACTCAGTTACACACCCATTCCCAAAAACGTATAACACTATGTCAAAGAACACAGCTCAGTGTTGGCTAAGGAAGCTACACTTTTAGGGCCTCCGCAGAGAAAGGATCCCATGGCTCATCTCTGGAGACGAGAGAGATAATGGGACTGAAGGATGAGAGAGATAATGGGACTGAAGGACGCAAAGGGGTGATTAGCCAAATGAACTGCAACCCCAAAGGCCTAGTTCTGGAGGAGAGGTGAGTAGCCTAGAAAGGGGAGAGAAAATCAAATACACTGTACTCGGTGTAGAGTGAGTATTTGGCACTATTGTGTGCCCTGTCCAAAATATGTCCTGACATTTGCTCCCACTGCAGTAAACTTTACTTTTTTTCATGACGACTGCGTATCAGGTTTCCACAGACCCGGTGGGTCGCAAGCAAAGAAAACGGGGTAGGCAAATTTCTTGAACCTAGGGGCATTGTCTGAGCAAAGTAAGATCTCCTGTTTTCTTGTCCTCATGGAGTAGCAGCAGAAAGTTGATGAAAGTCAATGAAGGCAGAGGAGACACAGACGAGACCATCTTCTATATGACTGTAAGCTCCCTAAAAGCAAGGGTTAGAAATTATTTGCCTCTCATGTCCACAATAGGGCCTGGAGGGTGGTGAGTACTCCAGGAATATTTGTAGCATGGGTGGATGAATGGAGGGCAGGTGAGAGGCACAGGACACAGGAGATAGTTAATTAACATTGGGTTATGTAATGATGTTTTGCGGGGGCGGGTGATGGCAAGGAAAGGCTGGAGAAAGATTTCATTTATGTGATAGGCAAATAAATTCTGGAAGTGTTAAGTTAGAACTAGTATGACTGCATATTTAGTTTTGTCATCTTTCTAGCTTTTTTTGAGCAGTGCTTAATGCTGAATGAGAGTGAGGGTAGAAGGGGGAAAGGAGGCCTAGAATTATAGCTCGTGGGCCTCTCTCATTCTGGCTCTTGTAAAATGCAAACCACTGAGGAGTGGACAAATGACTTAATGATGATGTTGTCAGGGCCCTCAGAATAAATATTGCCTTTTCCATTCCCACCGCTGGTTCTACATAGTGCAAGCTGACGTATCCTCGAAAGGCTGAGATCTCCTCATTCTTATCTTCTGAGTCAGGCAGCACGAGATGGTGAAAAACTTGCTTAAAAAGCATTTGTATCATTTACCCCTGTCCCTTCAAGCCAAGGTGATCCTTTCTGGCCAAGAATCCTGTCCTATAAGTGAGTTGGCTTTTTGTATTTGGCAGTTAGAAGTCTAAATTTAAAGTCAAGGTACTTAAAAGTCAGAACACAGAAAGAGTTTCTATCTCCAGATAATTCTATCATGGAGCTCAAAAGGCTCATCTGGAATATTAGAGGGCAGGGAACTTCAAAGAAAGCAAAACCATGTGTTATTATCAGAATGAACGTAGATCTCTAAGAATTCTGTGAAACCCTCTTATGTGGGTCCATGGCATGCTAGTAATTGAGGTGGACGTGGTCCTGGCTGGGTGAGCTAAGAAAGCTGGATTCTTCTAAGGAAATAACTTTCTATGATATCATGATGGGGATGTGCAGGTGCAGTTGGGTGGGAGCCCTTGGCAGCAGGGCTCCCTGTAATGGGTCCAAATCCCTGGTGCCCATGCTCTCCTGCTCAAGTCACTTCTGCTCATGGACCTGTACTATGACTCACAGGCAGCCAGCAGCAGCTGAGAGGAAATGATGTGGCAACTGTGTCCAAAGATGATGGCTAAATGTTGAAAATAGAAAAGAAAATCCATTAAAAAAATATGCCGTTGTATTTTATAAAGGCTGTGCAAGATTTAAAAAGCATGTTTAGCATTCCAAGTATTTTCCCTTTTGTGTCTTTAGAGACTAGCTCTGAGAGTGATTTTTTGTTTACTTAACATTTAATCAAAAGAGATTTGGACCCCGCCAGCTTTTGAACAACAGCTTCAGTAGCCCTGCCTCTTTGCATTTAGTGCGAAGAGAGAAACTTCAACCAGACGGAGAATTTGATGTCTGTAATATGCACTAAAAGATCAGCTGGTCTAACTTTACAGGGCTAATAAAAGGGAAGAATTTTCCTGTGCTCAGGTCTTTTATGAATTATAAATAACCATTCACTTTGGAAGATAGCACATCATAAAATTTTTTTTCACAAATATGCACAAATCCATTTTAAGATCCAAGGAAAAAGATGTTCAGAAGTCTCAGATGTACTCAGTTTTGATTTCGTGGGGAAACATGTTCTTTTACCATATGGATGCTTTTAAGGGGGCCTTCAGCTGGGGCTTAGTAATGGTACCCCAGTGGCTAAATAAGGGATTTCTTTCCTTCTAACATTATTTCTCTGTTATTAAAGGTGGAAAAACCTTCCACAAATAGCATACTATTAGACTGCTTTAGGGGGTGTCCTGGGAATCAAGGTTATGTATCTGCTCCAGAAATACTGTCTGTAATTATCATTCCTCAGTGGTTCTGAGGATGCAGTCTGGGTGTTTTCATTAATTTCTTGATTCTGCTAGTCTGGAGTGCGTGCCTGCTCTTGATATTCAATATTTTTCAGTAGGAGTTTTTTGTGGTTTTTTTTTTTTTAGGGTCACAGGTCTCTCCCCCTCCCTTCCTCTCATAATAACCATTTCCTGGCTTCTTTTGTCTGCTAAAATAAAAAGGTACGAAAGACTAGATTTGAAAAGGAAGAGAGCTCAGATGTGAGATTCTTCCAAATCCAAGCCTTTATCTACCCTATTTATAATTTAATATGAATATTAAGAGAGAGAGCATTCAGATCTGACAAACAACTGAGGAGAATCCACAGGTCAGACTAGCATATCGATGTCTCTCCCCAGCACATTATTATGAGTGTTTCCAAACAAAGTTGAAAGAATTTTACAGTGAATACCCATATGCCCCACCATCTAGTCATAGATTCTACCCTTAACATTTAACCATTCTTATTTTATCACATATCTGTACATCCCTCCTCTATTAATCCTTTCAAAGTAGATTGTAAGCATCAATCAATTTCCACTTAAAAACTTCAATATTTCCTTCTTTTTTTCTGTTGTAAAATTTATATACAATGAAATGTACAATCTTAAGTGTACATTTTCTGAGTTTGGACAAATGTATACCTGTGTTCCCAAGCTTCTGTAAACACATAGAACATTACCATCATCCCAGAAAGTTCCCTTGTGCCACTTCCCGTCAATCCTCACCCTTACTTCCCTTCCCAGAGGCAACCGCTGTTTTGAGTTTTGTCACTGCAGATTAGTTTTGCCTATTCTAGAATTTCATGTAAGTGGGATCAAATAGGATGAACTTTTTAATGTAAGACTTCTTTCACTCAGCATACTGTTTTTGAAATTCAGCCATGTTATCGTGTAACACTAATTCATCTGTTCCATTGTGTTGCTAAGTAGTATTCCATTATATGACTATACCACAGTGTGTGTAGCTATTCCCTGCTCATAGATACCTGGGGCATACTCAGTTTTTGGCTATTGTGCCTAAAGCTGTTGGGAACATTTTTATAAAAGTCTTTTTAAAGACTTATGTTTTCGTTTCCCATTTGTGGGAAAAGACCCATTTGTGTTGACTGCTGAATCACAGGATGAATGTGTGTTTTGTTTCAAAGAAACTGCCATTCCTCTTTCTAAAGTGGGTGCACCATTTTGTATTCCCACCAACAATGTAGGAGAGTTCCAGTTGCTTCCCATCTTTGCTGACATTTAATGTTGTCAGCCTATTTACTTTTAAACCATTTTGGTGAGGGTGTAGTAATGCCTCATTGTGGTTTTAATTTGCCGTTTCCCAATGAATAAGGGCATTGAACACGTTGTCATGTGCTTATTTGTCATTCATACATCTTCTTTTGTGAAGTATCTGTTCAAAACTTCTGTTCATTCAAAATTTTCTTTGTCTTTATTGTTCAGTGGGAGTCCTTTATACATTCTGGACTGATGTCCTCTGTGGAGTTTATGTTTCACAAATATTTTCTTTCAGTCCATGACTTGCCTATTAATTTTCCTTTAAATTTTTTTAAATATTTATTTATTTATTTATTTATTTATTTATTTATTTAGAGCCAGCAAGCTGGGGAGGGTCAGAGACACAGGGAGAAATTCCAAGCAGGCTCAGGGCTGTCAGTGCAGAGCCCCATAGGAGGCTCCAACGCACAAACTATCAGATCATGACCTGAGCAGAAGCCAAGAGTCAGACACTTACCTGAGGGAGCCACCCGGGTACTCCTCATTTTATTTTTTAAATGTTTATTTATTTATTTTTTAGAGAAAACGAGATTGCTAGCAGGGGAAGGGCAGAGAGAGAGAATCCCATGCAGGCTCCCTGCTCTCAGCACGGGGCCTGACAGGGGCTCCATATCACAAACTGCAAGATCAAGACCTGAGCTGGAGTCAAAGAGACAGACACTTAACAGACTGAGCCACCCAGGAGTTCCTTGCCTATTCATTTTCTTAAAAAAAAAAATTTTTTTTAATGTTTATTCATTTTTGAGACAGAGTAACAGAATGTGAGTGGGGGAGGGGCAGAGAGAGAGGGAGACACAAAATCTGAAGCAGGCTCCAGGCTCCGAGCTGTCAGCACAGAGCCCGATGCGGGGCTCAGACCCACAAACCGCTAGACCGTGACCTGAAGTCTGGTGCCCAACCAACTGAGCCACCCAGGCGCCCCTTGCCTATTCATTTGCTTAATGGTCTCTAGTGATGGGAAGTTTTTTTATTTTGATGAAGTCTGATTTATCAGTGTTTTCTTTTATGGTTATTGTGACCTAAACAAAGCACATTGATCTCAATAAATGGTGTACCCAAAAATCTATTGTAGCCTCAAAAACACTCAAAGCTTCACTGGTTTAATTGCAATAGATGTGTCTTCCTGAAAAAAACATCTATTTACATGCATTTTTGGGAACAACTGAGGAAAACCTGGTGACTTGTAAACACTCACTCTCAGTATCCCAGAGGATGAAACAAATTCTAGACCTCCCTTGCTACTTTGCACTACAATAACAAGACTTCTGTTTTCGGTTTGTTTCGTTGCGAAGATTTTTATTTTTTATTTTTAAGTAATCTCTCCACCCAACATGTGGCTCAAACTCACAACCCTGGGATCAAGAGTCGCATGCTCCATAGACTGAGTCTTCTGTTTTATTGGTGGAAAGAGTCACCACCTGGTCAAAGTCATGTTATGCTATCAAGTCAGTCCTTTGGTTTATGAGCATCACAAATGTTTTTTTTTTTAATTAATTAATCATATGTTATTGAGAAATCATATTATAAACAGTTTGAATGTATGGCATGAATGGATGAAGTCTTCCCCACAAAGGCTTTAAGGAATTGAACTAAAGGAAAGAAATCTACAGAGAGACCCAGGTGTCAGTGACAGCATGGGGCAAAATTAAGAGCAGATTGAAGAGGGGAATGGTTGGCAATGAGAAAAGCAGAACTTGGAAAAATAGAGACCAGCTGAAGAGACATTCAACCTGTTGTGATTCTTTCAACCTGTTACTGGGCTCCACATCTTCCCAAGATTGCACCCCAGACTCTTTGCCAAATGCTGTGTTGTCACTAAAGCTGTTTGATTTCTCCCTTTGTTTCCTTTTGGGACCTAAGGGACACTCAATACGGACATGACATTTTGAAAACTAAACTCACATCTTTTTCACCCTATCTTCATTGTTGTTCTGGCCTACTTTCTCTTAGACACTTTCTTGAGGGTGTGGGCTGAATGTGGTCTTTCAAACTTTCATGCCAATTGCCTTACGTGTCTTTCCCTCTCTGATTCCATCTTTTCCTGGGATCATTAATGTTCTGAAACTGCTCATTTAGTTGTGGGTTACCCTGGGCCTTCTGTGTCTTCTGTCCTCTATTTTTTTTTTTAAATCACTGAAATGATTTCCTTCTTTATTAGAGACTGATTCAGGAAAGAAAAGGGGGGAGACTTGAGTGGATGATTTTTGCTGTTTGACTACAGGTTGAAACGAGCAGTTGGATTTTTGGGTTTCATTGATCCTCTAGGTTTTTATAACCAATTCCTTTGGTTACTGATTGTATGATTCTCACTGGAAATTATCTGGAAATATGAACTATGGAGAGAGAGCACCAATTAGCAAAGCTCTAGGTGGTTTTAACCCTGGAGAATATTCTCCAATGACTATGTGGGTGTGCCTGCCAGGCCTGGAGAGGATCTAGGCTAACGATGAGTTTCCTAACCCACCAGTCCTCGTCCAGTTGCTTGAGTATGAAGATTAGATGTGGGTGGTAAGATTTCCTGGCCTCCTGGATCTATTCCTGAAGAGAGCAGATAAGGTCAGGATGAGGGAAGTCTAGGTTCTGAGTTAGAAAAATCAAGTACGATTTCAGGGTCTCTGAAACAAAGATATGTCCTGAGTAATTCATACACAAACATGATTGAAGTAATCAGAAGGGAGAAATGAATGGGGTTAGAGTCACAGGGCCACATGATAAATTATGCCTGGCTATGCAAGTAGGTTAAATCATTTCCTAAGATGTTGCCAACAGCACAAATATCTGCATTTAGCAACACATGCAACCAAAAAGGGAACCAAAAATACTCTCCAAGTTTCTTCTCCTTTGGAATAGTGATTCCTGCTATTTTACTGTCTCCATTGAGGCACTCAGGGATCTTGGGTGAAGTCAGCTAGGTCGGTCCCCCTGGCCAGCCATGTGGGTGGACTTAAGTGGGTACCCGAAAGTGGTGGGGAGGGTTGTGAAGCTGTCCTGTTGCCAACCCTCCCCAAGACCATTTTCTGCTCCTGCATATTTTTCTTTATACCAATGGGAGTGGGAGGTGAAAGTATCCAAAACCCAGTCTTGGAATCTTTTTTTTTCTTTTTTTCACTTTGAGCTACTTCAACATGTATATAAAGTAAAATGCAGAACCTTGAAACCCTGTTTCAGCCTGAAACTCACTTGGCTCAGTTGGATTGGCTGGGCTGCAGGGTCCTTTACAAGCAGAAGAGCCTGGGTTGGATAAGAGAAATGGATAATTCTGGATGGGACCCATGGGAAGCATACACTGATTCTTTCCTCTGACTCTTCCTTTCTTTCTTCCTTCTTTATTTCCTCCCTCCTTTTCTCCCTCTCTCTCTTATTCCTTCCTTCCTCCTTCCCACCACCACCCTCCTTCTCTTTTGCGCCCTTCCTCTCTTCCTCTCTGTATTCTTGTTTTTTTTTTAATTTTTTTTTTAACGTTTATTTACTTTTGAGACAGAGAGAGACAGAGCATGAACGGGGGAGGGTCAGAGACAGAGAGGGAGACACAGAATCTGAAACAGGCTCCAGGCTCTGAGCTGTCAGCACAGAGCCCGACGCGGGGCTCGAACTCACAGACCGAGAGATCATGACCTGAGCTGAAGTCGGACGCTTAACCGACTGAGCCACCCAGGCGCCCCTCTCTGTATTCTTGTATTCTGCCGCTCCATCTTCTAAGGAACTGGTCTGAGAACAAAGGGTGAGACATGGTAAGGAAGAAGACTAAAGAAACTTTTCTTGTGACTGAATAAAAACTGACAATAAAAATGCCAAAGTTTGGTGATTATACTGATAACTGAATGGGAAATCAGTACTGTACAGAAGCTTCACTTACTTTTTAGGCAAGATAATTCTTTTGATATATTTACCAGAGTTCGGCAGGAACATCTGGCTGACTAGCAGTTATATTTTCTGAAGGGAGGGGGCAGCCATTGCTACCGTCAAGTATCCTCTAACTTTTCCTTAGTACCATAAGGTTTATCTGAATCTCACAATATCTGTGATCTTCTGAGATCCAAATTTCCCTTCAAGCTGATGTTTGTCTTTCATTTGTTTTCTAATTAGCATTCAGGTTTCAGCCCTAGAGTGCACTGCCAGAGGCAGAACGTCTCCCTTGGTGGTGACCCTTGTTGTCATTCTTCTAAAGTGAATTCACAAGACTGTTCTATGACTTTCAACTTTGCTCTGTGGTACGAGGTCTGTGAATGTTTAGTTGACAATACGTGTGCGCCTCTCTCATTTCCTGTTTTTAAGGGCTGCACTTAATTTATTTGAAAGGGTGGAATATTTTAAATTACAATTCAGCAGTTTTACTAAGGAAGGCTGTAAAACACAATGAGCAAGGAGTTTTACTTCCTCCTCACAATTGCTACTCCCCGGTTTTGAAATCTTGATATCCTCCAATCAGTGGGAATGACTTTAACTTAGGCTGGAACAGTTTGAACAGCAACCAAGCCATGGCTGGAACTATAGAAGGGCAAGGGATTCCTGCACACTATAATTCCATTTTTCCAGACGCCTTATTAGTACCCGGAATGTGTCTGCCTATGCTTGATATTGTTCTATCATGTTGAGTTCCCCTCCCCCAGGCACAGCATTTGGATTGGTTACAGAATACAGTTGCTCAGCCAATCAAGTGAAACCTTTCTCCTGCAACCCTAGCAACACCTGACAATGGTCATTGACAAATGTTAGCAGAAAAATCCCTCACAAATCCAACCAGCCATGAAAGTGGTTTCTGGCGAGGGCAAACAGCTAGTCCTGCCCACAGAGCACTTTGTGTAGCCAGAGGACTTGGTGTTTGTTGCCAGATCTGTAAAAACAGAACCTGCATGTGGATGCCTACCTCAGTATGCCACCACTTAGGCTGAGCTGGCTTTGGTCAAAGCCATTGTTGGAGTCAGCGATCTGTTGTATGTGTGTATGTAGGGGTGGGTCTCATCTTCTCCCACACCGACCAAACCCTCATCCCCAAACAGAATATTTTCAGTGGTTGGAGAAAAAGTCCACGTAAAACTTCGGCTCCAAGGTCACACTTCTATGTTGGATGGTAATTTGTTCCTTGGGGTAAGGCAAGAGGAACATTTTCTGAGGGCGGCAAGATACCTGGCTGTGTCCCCAGTGGCACTTTTCCAAGCCTTCTGGCTACACATCTTTCACTTCCCAGCCAGCCTCTGAACCCTGTTAGGGTGCAGTTGGCCTGTCTGGCTCACCTGCGGGCACATTGGGACACTCCTCTCAGGAGGCTGCTAGACCTAATGAGCTCTCACTGCTCTCCGGGAGGCTTCATGACTGAGGGATCTGTAGGCAGACCTGGCAGAGGCTAGGGTGGGGGAGGGGGCAGGGAATGGAGAATAAGAAAGGGGACCTGCCAAAAACATGCACAGACAATTCATACGCAAACACATGTTCCCACAAAGACATAATAGCTGTGTGTATATGATACCCTCCTGAAGTCCCCTTACACGATCATTCCAGTTAGTCTAGCCACCTTGGAGGCATATTTCAAACCCTGGTTGAGTAATCCATTGTGTGGTGATTAGCTGTTAATGAAGCTGAAAATACCTAAATCATCCAAGAAGTAATCTGAATTAATTTTTTTTTGGTTACACTGCAAGACAAGTCGGTGTCAAGACAAAGACCTGGGGGACACAGAGGCATTTGCACACACAGATATAATGCACACACAGAGATAAACCTAGGTAAGAGGAACAGAGGTAGAACAACCTGGGGTACAAGATGGGGAAAAGAAAGGAAACGGAAACTTCAAGGACAGACATGAATTGAAGAATGGGAAACCCAAGGTAACATTTTGAAATTAGTGATGTTCATTCAATGCTCCCCACCCACACCCCAGACACCCTCTATTAGGACCACCCTACAGTGCCTGTCTGAATTTAATTTTCCATGGGGGCTGGGGGGAGGGGGTGGCAGTCAGTTTAATGAATTCCTTGGGATTATAAAATGGTAATGGCTTCAAGTCTTAGTCTTTCAGGGGATAGTGATATTTTTCAAAGGGGGCTCATTAAGGTCCAAAGAACCAAATCTCTAATGGTTGAATTGTAAATTGAGAGGAATATCTTTAGTGTGGAGATGTGGCCTTGCTCAAACACATTTGTAAGGTAGAGGCCTTACAAAGAAGGCTGGGGAGGGTGGGGAGTGCAGAGGTGAGCCAACCATCAGATGGATGCTCTACAGAACATGGTGTCTTAGATGGCAGAGGAAAAGCAGCAGGCCTGACTTACACACAGGAACAAACCAGGAGTTGTTAGAATATTCCATGTCCGTCCTTCAGGGAACTTGGAAACTTTCTGGTGACTTGAGATATGGAAAATTACAGGGGTGCCTGGGTGGCTCAGTACGTTGGGCATCCGGCTTTGGCTCAGGTCATGATCTCGCGATTCGATTTGTGAGTTTGAGCCCTGCATCTGGCTCTGTGCTGACAGCTCAGAGCCTGGAGCCTGCTTCAGATTGTGTCTCCCTCTCTATCCGCTCCTCCCCCGCTCACACTCCGTGTCTCTCTCTCTCAAAAATAAATGATAAACATTAAAAAAAAATTTTTAAAGAAAGAAAATTATAATAAAGGATACCATACATTGTGTTAAAAACCAAAACTTATGTAGCCATATACATGCACATAGTTCTCGGTTTCTGAAAGAAATGAAGCCATTCTGAAAGGAAGTAAAATTGTGGGCATTGTCTATTGAGGAATCAAACACTTTTCTTCCTTTCCCAGATTTTTAGAAGTTTGTCACTTATTACTGGTCAAGTTTTCGGTGGGTATGAGCAACTATCAACTACGAAGACTATGGAACAACAACAACAACAAAAAGTCACATCAAATGTTTACTTCTTGCTCTGGAAGTTCAGAAATCTTGTCTTACTTGTGAAACAGAGAAAGACAAAATAAAATTGACAATGTATATAGTATGGTTCTTTGTAACCCAACTTTCCGGGGGGTCAGAAAGAGCCGTATAAAATATCTGAAGCTTCATGAAAGTGCCTGGAGGGAAGAGGTAAAGGTTCTCACTTAGAGTGGGTAGTTGATGCTCAACAGTTTGAACTTGACTTGAGGATAAACCAAGAGCCTGCAACTGGGACAAGGCATGTTTATCTTTAGTGCAGCGGTTTGGAGGTGGAGGCATTCCTGCAACAATTGCCTGGCACATTCTAGGCACAAAATATTTGTTGGTGACCCAGAACCACTGCCTCCAAATCGACCTTCTCTCAATTCACAGATACTATCAAAGGAGGAAAACCCTAGAACCCCAAGAGAAACCCATTACTCTCCTCTTAATCCCCAAGAGATCAGTGTTTGCTATTTCCATGGCAACCAGAAGACGCAAAATGGCCAAAACCTGAGAGCTACTTCAGATGAAAGCCAGAAAAAAGAAAATTGACAAGAGACATGTTACAGACAGCATGGATGACAGTGTGGCCAGGTTTCCGAAATTTGGGGAGATTTTCTTCTTTCCTTGGAAGAATGCAATGCTGTCCAGAATGTAGCGGTGGAGCTTCTTGCTGTGCTGCTAAATGTTGAGTACTTCGTTTTATTCTTTTCTTGAAAGGAGTGGAGGGACCCATGGGCCTTGGCAGCAATTAAGTGAAGGTAAGCTGTTGGAAATTGCTCTCCTGGCAAGCCTTGATGTTAACCTCAATGAGGAGGCCAGTCTGGCTACAGTGCCCTTGTTCCCTTTCTTCCATGGAGTGAACAAATATTTATTGAGCACCTTCTATTTTCTAGGTAATCTATTCTACACACAACGAAATGAAAACTTACAACTCTGATAAGGGCTCCTAGGAGAAGTCCCTGTAACTACTAGAGTGTGTAGTAAGCAGAGCTGACCTGTTAGAGCGGCCAGGCCCTCCTAAGGAAGTATGATTAAGCTGAGTAGGAGGAAACTGGGCCGTGGTTGCAGGGCCTGGGGAGGGAGAACATTCCAGGCAGTGGGAACTCTTGGGCAAAGGCCCTTTGGAGGAAGTGAGCCTCAAGTGTTCGAGGAACTGAAAGCAGGCCTGAGCAGCCTGTGTTGGCAGAACCCCAGAGTGTGAGGGGAATGAACTTGGGGCAAGGCCAGTTGGAGATGTGAGCAGGAGCCAGGTCATTCTCAGTGCAGAGACTAGTCTTGCAGGGTGGGTTTGTTAGGGACTTTGGTGTCTATCTCTCCTCATTCCAGGGTGAACTCAAGCTGTAACAGGAATGTATGACAGGCCCTTCTTGTGTGTGATCTGGGAATGGCAGCTTCTGGTTTATCTGAAATCCGTCAGAATATTGCCATACATTCCAGATGTGAACCACCAAGTTTCAAAGGATTATAATTTTATGAAATACTTTAAACCTAAATCACATTCAAGATATTTTATGTATGAAGACTCAGGCACTTTGGAGCCATCACCATGAATTTCACTTATCATCATATATTAACCGCTCAGAAGCCAGAGTTTGACCATCTAATAACTTCCCCTGTATCTGTGACCCACCTGGAATCTGGGAAGTTTGCAAGAAGCCAAAAAAATGTAACAAATTTTAAATACATATTTTTACCAGAGGGTAGGTCCTCATTAAGAACTTAATTGATTAATTTCATTGTACACACAGTTCTAACGAGTGGGTTTTTTGGGTTCCAAGGGCACAGCAGATAGGGAGCAATAATTTAGAAAGGGAGAAGGGATGGGGTGGTATATGTAAATAATTAAAAGTAACAGGGAGCAGTACAAATGTCGAGGAGACCAAAAAAGAACCCCCCCCCCCAAACAAAACAAAACTCCTGAGACAAAAAACCCATAAGAATTGAAAACTACATTAAAAAAAAAAAAGTAAGGAAGAAAGAGAAAGACCAAAAGCAAACTGGGGCTTTAATTACAGACAAATCTTCTTGCATGCCTTAAGATCTTGAGGGCATTGTTGTGTTTATAATAAGACTTAATGCTTAAGAAGTCAGTCATATTTTAGAAGGATTTCTGGGCCACAGAGTCAAGCTCTTAAAAAGGGTGTTGGTACTTAAGAAGTAGATCTTCAGTCATTGGGGAAATTGTTGAGGATGGTTCTTACCAAGGTTCTGTGTAACCACGGGTTTACTGTAGTATGGTTCTGTGGATGTGTTAATACAGATTTTGGGCTGAGAAAATATGTGACATACCAGCTCTTGCTGAAACTGCTTCATTTTCACAAGCCTTCGAAATCTGGGTTTCAAGAAAATCATTGGAAGTGACGCTTTTCATATGTGAATTGTCATGGTGCTATTCTTGACAGTGAATGAGTTCTTGAATATTTAAAAATATTGTAGGTGATACAATGTGCTCCATAAATACATCTTAAAGTTTGGCTTTCACATTTTTAACTTTAATTTTCATGCTACCTCTTAAATGCAAATAATCTTTCTCCAGGCATAAGGTGCTCTCAAAAGTTATGTGGTTGTCTGAATTGTATGTTTTCACTTCCTCCAGATGGGAATGAGAATGAATAAAAAACAGTCCGAACACTTTGGAGAATGCTCCTGCTATATGTTTATAGAATGATTTGGGGGATGACATTATGCGTTGCAAATAAATCCTCCGTACATGTCAGGGCATTTTCTGTCTCCCTAGAGAATATGTTCACACTATAGTAGTTGATGTTTTAATTGTGTTTTTCTTATTCTATATCACTTATCAGACCCATCTGCAAAAGAGTGATGGATTTTTGAAGAAATCATTAATTTTCTAAATGACAATTCTTCTATATTGCTACTTTTTCAGTGTTTAACAGCAGGAGTTTTTATTTGTTTTCTTTTTTCCTCCAGTTGACAGAGGTAAATAAATATGGAAGTAAATATTTTCACATTATCCAATTAAACACATTCTTGGGTCTATCTTGTGACAAGCTTTACAAAAGACCTAGTAAAATGTTACAGCTATTACAAAGGGGAAAGACTAAATGCTCTAATTAAATGTGGCATTTCCTATTTCTTCTGGCTATCAACTAGGTTCTAGGCCTGGTTGGAGGCCAGTAAAACATTCTGGCTCTGAGATGGCTTTAATATGATGAGACTCACCACGGATCTTCAGAGTGGAATGAATAGCAGAATGATACCAGTCTGGTCAGTTTTCACAATACTGAAATTGTATACAGTCTGTATTTACACTAAAATGTTTTTGCTCAAAATTAACATAATATAAATAAAAATAATAGCTTACCTAATATTTAACAAAAGCAAACATTTACCTCTTGAGAGAGAAATTATTGTTCAAATACAAAATTTACTTTTTTAGATTTTAATTTTTAAGTAATCTCCACACCCAACAAGGGGCTCAAACTCACAACCCCAAAATCAACAGTCACATGTTCTACTGATTAAGCCACCAGGCACCTCTCCAAATTATAAAATATAAAGCAAATTTATTTGTAAGCAAGTTGTTAACCTGATCATTTTGTGTATGTCGAGATGTAATGATTTATTTTTCAAAATTCCAGATTGTAACTTATTCCCTCGATTAGCTGAGATGACTAGCAATAATGATGAGGCAATGTCATTTTTTCTTTCTGGAGTCTTCCTTCTAAGCACTGGACTATGTGAAGTTCTTGCTACAAAAGAGTAGTTTTCAAACTTGGGTGTAAAGAAGCCTTATGTGGGGAGTGACTGATGGTCAATTTATGGTTCCCAGCTCCAGCATTATGTTCAGGTGCACTCTAAGCGTTCTCTCTTTGAAAACCACTGCTCCAGGAATTTGATAAATCTCTATTGAATTTAACTCAATTTTTTCACTTTTTAAAATGTTTGTTTTGAGAGATAGAGCACAAGCGTAAGAGTGCACTTGAGCAAGCAGGGGAGGGGCAGAGAGAGAATCTCAAGCAGGCTCCACACAGTCAGTGCAGAGCCTGACAAGGTGCTTGCTCTCACGAACTGTGAGAGTGTGACCTGAGCCAAAATCAAGAGTCAGATGCTTAACCGATTGAACCCCCAGGCACCTCAAATTTTTCATTTTTAAATTAGAAATTTACCTGGGTAAGGGTGCCATGCTAGGTCTCTGGATAGGACTCTACTGCCCCTTTCAAATAAATTCCTTTGCCATACATCCATGTAGGCATCCAAGTACACAGAGCAGGTGCTAGATTTGGTGCTGGGGGAGGGAGTGTCTCTTCCCTGAGGCTCTCAGTTTAGTTCTTGGGAGTCCTGTTAATGAAGTTTGCCTGTCAGCCTAGCCCCTGACCACACTGGCCGATGTGATATGTGATGTGATATGATGAGTCACAGCATTTGGGAAGCTGTAGACGTTTTGTACTTTTATTTCTTACCATTGCCTAATGGCAAATATTGGAGCATAATCAGGGGCCTCTAGTCCTGATTTAGTCCCTGGGGTAGGGTCCTGTTTGAAAAGGGTAATTATAAGTAATTTAGTAACGAATTCTATGAACACCAGGAAAACACTGTAAATATCCCCACAACTAGAGCTGGCACAGTACCAACCAATGATAACATATGGTGACTTACTTCTTCCTTGGCTCAGGGGTAAAGCTAACCTCTGGGGAGGTAGAAGCCTTGCAGTATGGTGCTGGGCACTTGGGGCCACAGAAATGGCTGAGGCATAATCCCAACCCTCAGAGGATTTCTAACCAGGGAAGGGAGAGAATGCGAATGGCTCAGGCAAGTGTAAACATAACTGTGATGACAGGTAGAATGGTATAGATGCTATAGGAAAGATCCAAAGTGTTAGAAGGGCTTGAAGAGAGAGATCACACTTCTAGGTGGGTTTTCCCAGAGGAAGCGGCATTTGAGCAAGTTCTTGAAAGAAGGGTAGGAATTTGGCAAGTTGCAAGGGAAGAGAGAGACATTATAGGCAGTAGACTTGTCCTGAGCAAATGTGGGGAGTGGGAAAATGAGGAGGACTTCTGGGGGAACTGGGAGAAGTCCTGTTGGAGCATAAGAAAAATCCTGTTGGGGAGCTCGAAGTGCTATTGGCTTTTATGGGAGATGAGGCTGGAAAGCTGGGTTTGGTCAAGATCGTATCTGAGTTTGGTCTTCTGCCAATAGGCAGCACGGAGCCATTTAAAAGAACTTGAGCAGGAGGGTGACACAGTCAGAACTGTACTTGAGGAAGCACAACAGCTGGGTGGAGGAGGATTTGGAGGAGGAAAGGTTATACAGACATACCAGTGAGGAGGCCCTGCAGAGTGAAGAGGCGGAATAATTGAGCAGCAAGAGGGACTGGGATAGACAACACAGCAAGTAAGCCTACATGGGAGTTGCAGGAAAAGGAAAAGAGACATAAAGCTTGGGGGCCTGTAACAGGCGGCAACAGTAATGCCAGTCTAGGGGAAGGAAGAGATCCTGGTTTCCAGGGAAAGGTGGTACTCTGGATTTGAGGTGGCCACGGGCACCAGGAAGAAAGAAGTGAGCTGAAGCAGAGACCGTTACTAGGGGATGGGAATGGTGGAAACTCTACGAGGGGCAGGTCACCAAAAATGCAGAAGAGGACGAGGATAGGCTGTAAGGAAGGGTATTATACGTTAAAGAGTTTGGAGAAGGAGAAACCAAAGACAAAGCAGAGAAAGATGAGTTGGAGATGATGGAGCCACAGTAAAGTGTCAGGGAAACCAGGGGAGAGCAATTCAAGAGGGAGAGTGGTTTCAGCTTAAGCTACTGCAGAAGGGAAAACTGAGAGGAGCTGGTGGCTCTGGATTCTTTTTTTAAATTAAACTAGATCCCTCCAACGTAGGATGATGCCTTAAATCTAGTCTCTTTGGTTCATTACAAAATCGAGATCTCTAAAGTTAGGCACCTCCAAAGTGTCTATTTTTCTGTTCAATATAAATTAATGTCTTCCACTAACACATCCTATGACCCTGAATAAATCACTTACCCTGTCTAGGGGCACCTGTTTTGTCATCTTTTACTTCCCAGATAAGCGATTCTGTGTGTATCATATGAAAATACTTGGTAATGTACACAATATTACACATGCCTGAGAAAATACTTGGTAATGTACACAATATTACACATGCCTGTGTGTATCACATGAAAATACTTGGTAATGTACACAATATTACACATGACTGTATTTGAGAAGAGCTCAAATTGTACTTTACTTTTCGACTTTTTTTCCTATCACCTATGTTTTTCAAAAGTTTAAACATTATTTTTATTTTTAATAGATCCAGAAATGTAATAACTAGAGGAAAGAGCCCTCCCCTCCCATTTGCCTATAAAGATTCTCTTCCAGCTTTTTTCTCAGGCCTTTACCTAAGCATTGAGAGGTGCACCCCCAAATACCAGACAGATATACAGAAACATTATGTCATCAAAATTTTCCTAACAAGTTAAGGTAGCGATGGACAGTCTGCCAGCATCCCGTCCCCCAGGGACCTGCAGCCTGGGTCTTCTCAAGGCCTGACCACAGTTAAGAGCCAAGACCGGCAGTTGGAGGTCCCCTGGGCCTTGGCCTTCGGTGGGCGATTTTCTTTAAAATTCAGACGCACTCTATTTCCTTTCATTTTAACCCAGGCAATGAAGCAGGCCGGTGGGTAACACCAGCCAATAAGCTTAAAAGACGTGAAAGTGTCAAAGGAGACACGGTTTATCTTCCACAATAGCGACCGTATCAGTATCGCGATTTACAGTAAAAACAAGGTGGGGCGAAGAGTAAGGATGTCGCCAACGCGCTAATTAAGTCTGCGGCTTGGACCCAGATTTGACCGAGCTCTGTGGAGTGCGAACAATATCCGCAGGGTTCCCCGTTCAGCCCGGGACTCGCCTCTTTGCCTTCGCCGGCGCCCTCGTACCAGCGAGCAGCGCTCTTCGCTCGCCCGCCCCCCTCCGCTGCCTTTACCCGAGTGGAAGGGCCGTTCGGGAGTAGCCAGCGCGGCTGGGAGGACGGCGAGCGTCCGGAGTGCCTAGGTTCCTGGCAGCCGGGCACCCGGGACCGAGGCTGGCCGACCTAAGTGCGCACCCAGCGCGTTAGCAGCCGCCGTCCGCCGCCGAGCGGCCGGGGCGCGCCGTCTCCAGTCGGCGGGGCTGTGCGCGCGCGCGCGCGTGGGGTGTGTGTGTGCGCGCGTCCGTGGCGTGTGTACTCACAAAGGTGTGTTCGCTAAATCCACTGCCCCGGTGTGCCCTCTGCCTCGAGCAGAGCACCCAGCTTGGAGCTGGGTCTCGGCGGCGCGGCCGCGGGGGCGACGCGAGCCGGTTCAAGTTTCCCTGCTCCGCGCCAGCGGCCTGGCCAGCTTCCTCGCCCGCCGAGCTGAGAGTGCGCTAGGGCCGGGAGGCCACGGCCAGCTCAGGACGCGCGTCGCAGAGCTGCGGGGCAGGTTCCGAGCGCTCTGAGCGTTTTGGAACACTTTGGCCGGCTCGGCTCCCAGACCGGCCGCCGGGATACAGCGGACACGGGAATCCGGGACGGGTGCACTGCAGCCATGCGGGGCAGCTGAGTGGCCGCTCTCCTTCCCTACCCGGGTCTGCAAAAGTGAACTGGAAAACAGCCGAGCGCAGCCTCCTCCCTCTTCCCCAGCGCCGCAGTCCCGGCTGGCGTGGGGGTGGGGGGAGTTCCCCTGGGCTGACTGTAGGGGAAGCGGGCAGCGGGGCTGCCTCGGCCGCACCTCCTCCGCCTTCCTCTCCACCCCCGTCCCTCAGGTTCCACGCCGCATTTCTTTGTTTTGAAAGCGCCTCCTCCGCCCAGAGGCTTTTCCCCGGGCGGCCAGGCTCTGACGGGGGTGGGGGGTGGGGCATTGGCTCGCGGGCCCCGCCCCTCATTTAGCACGGACCCTTCCCCGGGCTCTTCTCCCCAAGTCCCCCCCCCCCGCCGCCAACTCCCCTTCCCTCCGCTTTTAGACCCACCAGGCGCGTCTTCACTTGCCGGACATCAAAGGGCGGCAGGGAATTGGAGGGGGAAGTTGAGTTGGCAGGGGGCACAGAGACCCACCCACCTTAGGCCAGGCTCGGCTGCCCGTCCCCTCCCGCGGGAACCCCGCCTGAGCCCCGCCCCCCGCGTCACAGCAGCCTGACATTCTCACAACCCACCGGGCACCCAACCTCGCCGCCCCCGCTACCCCCGTGTCCGCGGAGTGCTCTATTTATGTTTCAGCTCAGCGATTTGCATAGGCCCCGCCCCTGGCCCTAGGTCCCCCTATCCGTTCCCCGCCTCAACCCCGACGTCACGGAGCAGGCCCCGCCTCTCGTGCCCGTACAAGGAGCGGCGGGCCCTAGATGGCAGCGTGGCGTCGCCGCGGCGTGTGCGTGTCGCGCTTCCTTGTGCCGTTTATAGGGTCCCAGCACTTCCGCTGTCGGGTTAGAAGCGGCGCGGTCATGGCGGAGCGCGGACAGCAGCCTCCTCCCGCGAAACGGCTCTGCTGCCGGCCGGGCGGCGGCGGTGGCGGCGGGGGCAGCAGTGGCGGTGGAGGAGCGGGTGGCGGCTACAGCTCTGCCTGTCGGCCCGGCCAGCGGGCGGGCAGTGCGGCTGTGGCGGCGTGCGGGGGCGGCGCGGCGCTGGGGCTGCTGCCGCCGGGTAAGACCCAGAGCCCCGAGTCGCTCCTGGACATCGCGGCGCGCAAGGTGGCGGAGAAGTGGCCGTTCCAGCGCGTGGAGGAGCGCTTCGAGCGCATCCCGGAGCCGGTGCAGCGCCGCATCGTTTACTGGTCCTTTCCCCGCAGCGAGCGGGAGATCTGCATGTACTCGTCCTTCAACACCGGCGGCGGCGCCGCGGGCGGCCCCGGCGACGACAGCGGCGGTCCCGGCAGCGCGGGCGGCGGCGCGGGCGGCGCAGGCGGCGGCGGCTCCTCGTCCTCGCCGGCCGCCACCTCGGCCGCCGCCGCCGCTGCCGCCGCCGCCGCCGCCGCCGCCGCTGGGGCCGGGGCCCCGTCGGTGGGGGCCGCCGGGGCGGCGGACGGCGGCGACGAGACACGGCTGCCCTTCCGCCGGGGCATCGCGCTGCTGGAGAGCGGCTGCGTCGACAACGTCCTGCAAGTCGGTGAGTCACGGGGCAGCCGCGGAGCCGTCTGTCCGTCCGTCAGTCCCTCGGGGGGCGCCCGCCCCCTCTCCTCCGGCAGCCCCTCAATTGGGCGCGCGTCCGCACCCCCTCCCGATGCCCTCACCGGCCCGGACCTCGAGCGGAGCGCCCATTTCCTTCTCGCCCCTCCCCGCCCCCGTTTCCCCGGACGGGCCAGCGCGAGTGGGAAATGAATCAGCAGGACTCGCCCCGCGGCGGGGTTGGCGGGGTGGGTGTCGGGTGCCCCCGGCCCGCTCCGTTCCCCGCCCTTCTCCCGGGGAGCACGTCCCGGAGGGCTGCTCGCCCTTTTTTGGGGGGTGGTTGTGGACAAAGGCGGAGGCGGACGGCCGGGCTCCGGCGAAGGGTGTGTGTGGCGGGGCCGTGCGGGGCGGGGGAGGGGGCGCGGGCCGCACAGACAATGCCGGCCGGGGCCGAGCCGGCGGCCGGGCCGCCCTCCGCGCTCACCCTGCTCTCTCTCCTTGTCTGCCGTTCGCTCCTTTTTCTTTCTCCTCTCTCCCCCTCCCCGCCCCCTCTATTGGAGGGGTGGGGACTACATTTTAATGCCTCTCGGCTGCCGCTCCTTTCGGGGCTCCGACGGGCTGGCGGCCGTGGCGCTCCGGGGTCGTTGCGGCGTCTGGTTTGGCCCGGGCGAGCTCCGCCGGCGGCCCGGGGATTTAAATGTGTCTTTTCCCCCCGCGCCTCCCCTGCCTAGTTGGTGCGCAGGAGGGAGGGGGGCGGCGGGCTGGACTCCCTCTCCTCAGAGACCTCTCCCCCCCAGGGCGTCCCCGAGTCCATGGGCGCGAGCCGGGGAAGGAACGGCTTGCGCTTCCCTTTCCTGTCGGGCCCGGCGGTGCCCGGGGGCCTCTGCCGCCGGAGTTTGGTTGGCGCTGGGTGGCCGGTGGCCGTGTGCGGGGCGAGCCGCGGTGAGCAGTTACGGGCTTTGCGCTCGCAGCCGGCGGCGGCAGGAGCGCGAGGCAGAGGGGCTCCGCGGCCGCGCAGCGTCCCTCCAGGCGCGGCCGCCTGGCAGCCGGGCGCGACCCCGCACTTTGTTCTCGTTTTCAGGTTTATTTGTGCCCCTTTCAGTTCTCTGTCATCCTCCGAAAAGGGAGACCCAAACAAAAGAGTCTCTTTATTTCTTTTCAGAGCTTGTAAAGTAGAAGATATTTGACAAAGGCGAGCAGGACTTGTGATTTAAAGCTGCACAGCCCTCCTTTTCTCTGACAGACCATGAGAGTTTTCTCAAATACCGAGTTTAAAAGCTTTCCCTGTCTTCACTCCCTACCCCCAATGTTTTTTTCTGGCCAGATATCTTTTTCAGCCGTAGGATGGGGATGTTTGGGATGGAGTGAAAAGAACAATGCTATAATGAAACCCCCCCCCCCCATATTTTTCTCCTGATTGCAAACGGCATATTTTGCCCCCCCCCCCCCCCCCGCATTGCTGTCTACTTTAAATAGTATTGTGGTGGTGAACATGGTACCTAATGAATGGGGAGAGGGTTGGAAGCATCGCTGTCTCTGATTTTTAATCTTTCTTTCCATAGTCCGTTCTTTTATCCTTCTCTTTGGGAGTCGGGTGGGGGTCTGGATAGGGGCCGCAAAAGAGAATTAAGATTTATTTTAATTCTCTTTAGTTAATTTGAATTCTCATGCAGTCTGCAAACGTGATTTTCTGCATGGTCATTTATTTCCAAAGGCAGCCCCCAGTGTTGTCTTTTCTAGGTTCGGTATCTTCTCATGTCTAGAGGAGGTTTAACTTTTGAGGCTATCCATCCTTAAAAAAAAAAAAAAAAATCTAATTAGCATTCTTTAAAGTTATACCTCCTTTTTTTTTTTTTTTTTTTTTTTTTTACACCCCCCCCCCCCTCGTTTCCTGCTGGGTTGAAACGGATTGAAGCACATCCACGGTTTCTCAGTATAACCAAACTAGAGTTTGGGAATTTTTATGGCTTGGCTGGCAATGTTGAGTGTTGTTTTTTTTTTTTCCCCCTTCTGTGCTTGACTCTGCTTGCAAGCAATGAGGAATGACAGGAGAGCACATAGGGAGGGTTTCTTGGCTGATTGCATTTAAGCCAGGAATTCACTGTGAAAATAAAGCCAAGGGGCGATAAATAAAAGATGCAATCTTCTCTAGGAGACAGACACACAGCGTGGGCTTTGCCTGCTTTCATCAGTGAAGAGGCCTGGGTGAGTTGTAAAAGAAAATAGTAACTTTTTGAATAGTCCCCAAAGGGGAAGGAGGCCACTGAATGGAGTTGGCAGTAGTTGATATGAAATCGTATGATGCTGTTTGCATAGCTTGAAGAGTTGACCACCCTTTCGGAAACACTTACATACGTGCTAAACAAGTGCTGTACAAATTGTGGAAAATATTCTTTTTTCCCCTCTGAGTTGTGCCAGTTTCCTTAACTTCCAAGTTGTATTACTTGTTGTGCCAGTCAGCTTATGAGATGGAAGGCTGTTAAATGCCTGGCAGCTGGCTCTGTGAGATAGAAAACTCAGGACCAGGATTTCTTTTCCTTGATGAAGAACAGAGAGAATGGCTAGATTAACCATCTAACTTAGCTTTAAGTGGTGGTTTGAATTGGTATACTAACACAAGAGGCTTATTTTGTAAGTTTTCGATTTGAGGTAGAAGTCATTTTTGCTTCAGAACGTGACATGGAAAATAACACCATATACCATGATAGAACCATAAGCAATATTCTGGGATTTCAAAATTACAAGTTTTTGTTTGTACAGGAAGTATTCACTGACTTTTGTAGAGATGACTAAATTATAGATGCAGCAGGGAAAATCTAGTTGTTTGACACTGTTGAAGATTTTTTAAGTATTGAGGGTCAATGAATTGGGACTTCCCAGAAACTAAACATGTTTGTTAGTTATTTTTAAACTCCTATTTTAAGAAGAAATTTAAAGGGAAAAAAATTAAGTCTTTGATGTAGTAGTTGTAAATGGTATTTAATTGGTGCAGAACTGTCCGTCAGTTAATTATCGGAAGTTTTGGAGAAAGTGTAGTTCGCTAATTTTTTATTGATTGATATTATATCAAGAGAGAGTCATTGCTGAAGGTGCTTGTGTGTAAATATTATCGACATCACTGAAGTAATAATTTAGAAGGCATGTAAAAAAATTTCCCCAAAGTTTTGCCTGGGAAAGAGAGCTTTCTTATTATGACCTGGAACTCAAATTTTAAGGACAAATAACGTGAATTAAAAGACAGACAAATTTAATTGGATAAAAAAACCTAAAAATTTCTGGAAGACTGAAAACGTGATAAATGAAGTTAAGCAGCTAACTGGGGCAAATATTTGCAGCATGTTGGAGGCTAACGAGAACTCTGAAAAATTAGTTTAAAAAATAAAAGGGAGGGATGAATAATTTAGTTAAAACACGGGCAACACATTTCACAAAGAAATGTAAACGATCAATTTGTCTTCACTCTTGTTGTTAGTAAAGGTGATAGGCCACGTTCTTCTGCCACATCGGTGAAGACAAAAAAGATGGGTAGATAGTACTCAGAATTGGCTGAGGAGGTGGGAGAAGATGCTGCCTCCCTGGTTCCTTGGCTCTGTCTTTTTATGTCATTTCTAGGAATTTATTTTCTACGTTCATTGATATTCATGCACAAAGATGTTCTGTACGTTGAGCAATGCTCATTGCAGTATCTGTAATTCTGAAAAGCTGGAGTCTGTGGAAATTTCCATCTGAAGGGAACTGGTTAAGAAGTACTCTATGGAATTCTACGCAACCGTGAAAAACAGAGAGAGAGATAAATATATATATTGATAAGAAAAGGTGACCAGAATATTTTATTTAAAAACAAGTCAGCTCTTCATACAGTAGGCTGTAATTTCTGTTTAAAACAAAAAAGATAGACTTACAGATGCATAAAAATTTCTAGAAGGCTACACAAGCAACCAATGAATAGTGGTTATCTTTGGAAAAGGGCAGTCAAGTGGATGGGTGTACTTTTGGGGGGGGTTACTTTTCATTTTTTGATTGTCTTATGGTTGGATTTTTCTAAGATCAGAAGCGCTCATTTTTGTAATTAAAAAGTCTTAGAAAAATTATCTTGTGTTTTTCAATTTTTTGTTTGTTTTGCGGTGTGTGTGTGTCCTCTTTCGGAAAATTGGTATACATTCGATTTTGTATTGAAACAAACAAGTTTGCTTAATTTGTGACTAATCAGTTTAAAATAAGTATTTAAACAAAACTGGGATCTTGCCTTTAGTATGGGCAGGAAGAAGATAAATTTTAAAAGGAGTTGCTTTTTTTTTGTTTGTTCTGTTTTGTTTTGTTTTGCTGGTTACTTTTGGGAGAAAAGAATATTGCCCGGAATTCTGTTAACACTTTGGTAAACACTTTTTTATGGACTTTTTAGATTCATAACTTAAAATTTCTTGTTTTAGGGAGTGGCAAGGCAGTAAAAGGGAATCTGTTTTAGAATTAGGTTGCATAAAATTTTTAGTCACTTTATTTAAGGCTAATTTGTGGGCATTTCTTTGAGTGTTTTGGTTTTCTTTATAGACCAGAGATTGTTATATGAAAGTATGATCCTGGGTACACTTGCAGAATAGGATATTTTGTTTACTGTTGATAGTATATTTCATTGAAAGCATTTTCAAGAGGGAAGTGATAATATAGAACATTTAAAAATTAGACCCTATGTTTTCTTCCTTTTGATTAATGAAAAAGTACACAAAAGAAAGTTTGAAACTAGTTGCATATGTCTTCTTTTATTCTGTGCCAGTTAAAATGTTTGATTTGCTTACAATTGATTTTTGAAAGTATCTGAGTACTTAGTATGTGCTCAGCATTGTTCTGAGGAAGGTTAAAATTTCAATTTTTTCAATTATATGTGGGGAAATCTTGGAATTTCCATCTCTGGTGGCTAGTATTGGTCCAGTGAGGAAATCTAAAGTGTTCAGGAAACAACAATACTTGTAGCCAAAAGATTTCAATAAGATGGAAGGTGAATTGCAGATCTGAATTAAGCAAACATTTTTACTATTGCTTCAGGCTTTAATTTCTTGCCATACAGTTAGTTGTATTCTGAGTACACCCTTGGGGTGAGGAGGAAAAGGCCATCCCCATTATTTTATTTCAACTGTGCATTGAATTTCATCCTTTCTGTTAAGACTTTGATGCCTTTCCTTTTAGAAACATCAGGATGACTGTGGAACATGTCCTTTAATAGAAGAATTATTGCAATTAATTGACCAACTCAAGTCATTATTGTCTTAAGTATGTTCTGGCCGATTTTTAAGATGTTTATCCTGGGCCTCTTTTCTTTTCACAATGGGTAATCAATTGCCATCAATTCTAACTCTAAATGTTTCATTTGGAAAGAAGCAGGCCAGCACATCTTTTCTGGTCACACTCATATTAAGGGTTTAGTTAATGTTTGATTTCAGTGGGCAGTATGTTCAGTGAAAAGGATGGCAATGGAAGAATACCAATGTTGTCTTTTAAGAAAGCTGCCCCTTTTAAAAGTTACACAATTGGGTCTGTAGTAATTCCACATGCTTACATGCTCTGTTTTTGTGTTAGAAAACCGTTTTGCTTTAATACTTCAAAATGAATTTGGTACCTTTAAGAAGCTTTGTTACATACACATAAAATTAAACAAAACTCCTGTGGTGTTAGCAGTTTTTATAGGGGTGGTCATTAAACTTGAACTGTTGTCGACCTTCAACTGTTATATTTAAGGGGACAAATATCCTAGAAAAGAAAGAAGATCATAGTTAACTATAAACATCTTAGAAACAAAGCAGATTATAGGCAACTATTTTTTAGGTGACAATAAACTATGTGGGACTCACAAAACCATTTTTAGTTATCTTTCAAATTATTGTATAATCTCAAGACCAGTGCTTCCTCACAACAAAAAAAACCTAATTTAATTTTCTTGTTTCATTAATTTTTTGACATGTGTAAATGTTTGGGGATTACAGTAAATTAGAAAACATAAACAGTTTCCTTTAAGTGGATAGGAAGACTCTCCATCTCCTTTTGAAAAATCAGTCTCAAATGGTAATTTGGAGAAAAATACTAAATAGTCTTGTCTCATGAAAAGAGACTCTAGTTTCTTAGTCCTAGCCAGTCTCACAAATAAAGTATGTTAGTTAGATTTGTTTAAAAAACATATCTTTGTAGGGGCACCTGGGTGGCTCATTTGGTTGGGCATCTGACTTAAGCTCAGGTCATGATCTGGCATTTGTAAGTTTGGTGAGTTTGGTAAGTTCAAGCCCGGCATTGGGGCTCCCCGCTGATAGCTCAAAGCCTGGAGTCTGCTTCGGATTCTGTGTCTCCTTCTTTCTCTGCCCCTTCCCCACCTGTGCTCTGTGTCTCTGTCTCTCTCAAAAATAAATAAATAAGCTTAGGAAAAAAAAACCCATCTTTGCAGTTTTTGCTTTCAGTGCCATGTGTTCTGCTAAGAATATGCTTTAAACATGGTTTTTAGTTCTTTAAAAATAGGATGCTTCCTTTTATTTTTCTCATCTAGAAAAGGTAGTTAAAGTAAGCTTTAGAGAGAAAGCAGTGCAAAATCTGGTTTTCATTTGAAATTTAAAGATTGACTTTCAGCAAATAGTAAGTGGACTTTGGTAAGGGTATGCTAAGTGATTTATATTTGTGGGATTCCTCAGTGATAATTAGATTCGGGTCAGTTAATATGTATTGTATATATTTACATGTATTTACTTACGTATTTGTAACTAATTTGATGTTCACAAGTGCACATAAAAGGAGATGAATTCAGTGTCATTTGGGTATCATTACCCGAAGCATATTTCAGTGACCCTGTGTGTAGATACATTGTGCTGTTTCTTCTTAAAATATGCTAACAGATGAGAAGCATTTTGTTTTTACAAAATGCGTTTGTATGATAGTTATTATCTACTTGTAGAGCTGAGGCGCAGACATGTTGAGTAGTTTGTCCAGAGAGGGGTAATAAATTGCAAAGTTAAATGTTGAATTTCTGTTTTTCCTCCCTTCAGTCCGCCTGTTAATTTGCTGGAGATGTTTGGTGAATTCCACAAACCCCCAGAACTCTGCATATTCTTTTTATTTTTTTTAAAGATTTTTTTTTTTTTTTCTTTTTAAGTTATCTCCACACCCACTGTGGGGCTTGAATCCACAACCCTGGCATCAAGAGTTGCATGCTCCACTGACTAAGCCAGCCAGGCTCCAGGCTCCAGGCTCCAGGACAAGTCTTTTTTTTTTTTTTTTTTTTTTTTTTTTTTGAGTTTATTTATTTGAGGCACCTGGGTGGCTCAGTCGATTGATCGGCTGACTTCAGCTCAGGTCATGATCTCACAGTTCATGGGTTTGATCCCCATGCTTTGGATCCTTTGTCCCTCTCTCTCTCTCTGCCCTCCCTCGCTTGAACTACTCTCTCTTTCAAAAGTAAGTATTTTTGAGAGAGAGAGAGCATGGGTGAGCGTGAGCGAGGGAGGGGCAGAGAGAGAGTTGGAGAAGGAGAGAGAGAATCCCAAGCAGGCTATCAGTGCAGAGGCAGATGCAGGGCTTGAATTTACAAACCCTGAAATCATGACCTGCGCCAAAATCCAGAGTCAGACGCTTAACCGACTGAGCCACCCCACATGCCCCATGCCAGGCATATTCTTGAATGTAAAATGATTGGACTGTTGGAGAGATTTTTTGGCTAACATTTTACTGAATGTTCTAAAAGTATTTCTAGATAGCATTTCAGTTTCTGGTGGAAATCTAATGGCTTCAGTTAAGCAATGATTGTAGCTTGCTGAATACATGCTAGTGTGAAAATATTTGTAGACATTTGGAAATTGTAGAGGTTGTAGGATGAGACCAAAGTTCTGAAGAAGTTAGACTGTTAACTATGAAACTACATTACAGTTGTGTGAATATACATGAATGCACTCCTATACCTGTACACCTATGTAATAAAGAATTTACTAAATGTTTAAAATGCTTGTGCAGAACAAGAGAAGTTAATACCCAGTAAGAAATTTGGCTGCTCTGAATTTAGTACATTTATGAAAACTTAACCAGTGTCTACATTTGACTTATTTTTGTAGGCTTTTCCAGTGTTTTTGTCAGAATCCCCTACCCTCATGCCAGTAAATAGTATATAAACAGTCCCTAGATGTATGGGATCTTTCATGTAATTGATGTGGTCTCAGACCTTTAGTAACATCTCTAATTCCTAAAGACCTCTTGTTTGGGTGGCTTTTCTTTATCGAAGGAAGCATGATTTATGGTGAGCTTTTCAATATTACTGCAACAACATTTACTAACTAATAATCGTAGTTAACACTTTCATACCCTTAACCTTGTGCCAGATACTGCTCCAAGCACTTTATATTTCTTAACAGTCCTATGAGGTAGGTACTTTTATCATTCTCATTTTACAGATGAGGAAACTGAAGTATTGGAAAAAAATGAAAGTGACTTTGCCCATTTACACAGACTGGTACATTACTGAGCCAGACACATCCTCTCTGGGTGGTACTCTTACCCTCTAAGTAATACTGCCCACGAGGGGCGCCTGGGTGGCTCAGTTAGTTGGGCCAGGTAGTTGGTCTGACTTAGGCTCAGGTCATGATCTCATGGTTGGTGGGTTTGAGTCCTGTCTCCAGCTCTGTGCTGACAGCTCAGAGACTGGAGCCTGCTTTGAATTCTGTGTCTCCCTCCCTTTCTGCCCCTCCCCACTCACATTCTGTCTCTCTCTCAAAAATAAGTAAACATTAAAAAAAAATTAAAAAAATTTTAATGCCCATGATGCATCATCATTAACTATTCTAGAGGGCTCATCTTTAGATTTGTTATAGTCTTTTCTACTTAATGAAGTGATTTTCATGGTGGCCAGAATTTTAAATTATCACAACTGTGATTTTTTTTTTAAGGTTTATTTTATTTTGAGACAGAGAAAGTGAGCGCGAGTGGGGGAGGGGCAGATTGAGGGTGGGAGAGAGAATCTGGAACAGGCATTGTACCATTAGTGCAGAGCCTGATGTGGAGTTTGAATGCATGAATCATGAAATTATGACAGCCAAAAATCAAGAGCTGGATGCTCAACCGACTGAGTCACCCAGGCTCCCATAACTCTATGATTTTTGAAAAAAAATATTTATTTTTGAGAGAGGGAGCACCATTGGTGGAGGGGCAAAGAGAGAGAGAGAGGAGGACAGAGGATTCGAAGTGGGCTTTGTGCTGTGCTGACAGCAGTGAGCCCAATGCGGGTCTCTGACTCATGAACGAATGGAACCATGAGAGCGGGACCTGAGCCGAAGTCGGACGCCTCACCATCTGAGCCACCCAGGTGCCAACAGCTATGAATTTTAACATGTATTTTAGAATTTGACTTGAAAAACTACATTTCACAAATTTCTCTTATGAATGAATTTCAGCTTTGGAAGATGGTTGGTTGTGTGGGTGATTTTGATCATCTTCCATTGGGCATTTTTAACTTTTTTTAAAAGTTTATTTATTTTGAGAGAGGGAGAGAGAACATGCGTGCAACATGAGTGGGGGACCCTGGGGGGTGGGGTGGGGGGAGACAGAGAGAGAGAGAGAGGGAGAGAGAACCCCAAGCAGGCTCTGTGGCCAATGTGGGGATCAGTCCCACAAACTGTGAGATCATGACCTGAGCTGAAATCAAGAGTTGGTGGCTGAACCGACTGAGCCACCCAGGCACGCCCATTTTTAACTTTTGAAAGAGGAATTAACTTGTAGGTTAGATCTAAATGTGGTATATATGAGGCAAAGGTAATCTTTCAAGGTAAAATTTAGAAATTCTGTATTTATCTCATTTTAAGGTCCCTTTTAAATGTTTTGATTAAAAATCATTATTTCTTGTGGCTGGTAAAAAGATTTCATATTCTTTGAGAGGCAGAGAGTTCATTGGAAAGATGTTAATTTGAAGGATGCACTAGGACCTGTCAGTACATTTAAACTGGTACTAACTGAATAAACTGATCAGATAAATTGGAAGCTCATTTAGCGAATTAATGTGCTTAAATTCAGGTGACTCACTGCCTGGTCCTGCCTTATTTACCAGTCTCCGTGTTTACTTAATGCATTTTTTATTGTTAATTGGTGTCAGATCTCTAATGATGGAAGATATTATATTGAAAATAAGCATAAGAAGGTAGCATGTAGAGTGAGTCCACAGAAGCAAGATTTAAATTCTCTTAATTAGATCGGTACAATTTAGAATGCTATATGTGCCACATTGTACCTGTTAAATATTTGCTAACAGTGACCAGCATTTTTATAAATGAAATATTGATGTTTTATAACTTCAGTGTAATGGGCAGAGCCTGGAGCCTCTTGTGTTGTGTTAATCTTTCTTGGTGACGGCCTGCCGAAGTTATACTCAACCTTTGCTCTTGCTACAGCTTGATATTAACCAATTTCCACAGACAAGATGGTCATGGTTTTCATAAATATTTGTCATAATATAAGCCCCTAAAATTCAAATACCAGAAATTTGTAATCTTATTGGTGTATGTGAAGGAGCATCTTTTTTTATACATTTGCATTATTTCTTTAGGACTTTGTTTTCTTAGCACTTCTTGACACTTCTGATTTTGTACTCTTCACACTGTCTTTTAGGCCGCCCCTTCCCTGCCAGTCACCTATGTGTTTTTTTTCTTCTACTTTCTCTAGACCATGGCAAACCTGAGGACTGAAATAAATGACCAGTGGCTGGTTTGTGATGATGGTAGAATCAAGTGAGAGAAACCTGAGAGTAGGAGGTGGCGGAGCCTTTGAACCTTCTTCAGCGCTTCACTGTCTTCCTCCCTTTCTCCCCTTCCCACACTTCCTTCTTGTCTTTCCTCCTTTCTCGAGTGTGGGAGATGGAGTGGTGGGAGTGAGGAATAGGAGGGAGTGGTAGGAAAAAAGGCAAGAAATCTGGGAGAGGTAGAAAATACCAGCTGAGAGCTTATTCTGCTCCCTTCCTTCTCTGCTTTTAGTTGTCTCCTCCCCTTAAACCTCCCTTGATTTAGGGAAATAAAGCTGAGGTCACAAGGACCTATGTGTTCCAGCTGCTGCTTGGCTGCTATTTTTAGCCTGGCCCTGCATCAGGCTGGCACCGGGCCATGATGGCACAGGGCCAGCATGTTGTGGGACTGCTGGCAAATGTCAAAAACCTAACTTTTCAGTTATCAAACTGAAATTTCAGATATATTCTCCACGATGATACTCTACTTATGTCTACTTTTTTGAAATGGGACATATATGTTTATTTTTAGAAAAGATTGAGTTTTGACAGTGGTCGTCATACTACTATAACTATTTTAGGCAGGAGGAAGATTTAAGAATTGCACTATCGGGTCATTGTTATATCCTGCTCAGTAATTTTGGTTTTGTGGTGGCACCAAGAAGTGTGAAATTTGCCCGACCTATTTAATATGTCTTGGGCATCTTTTTAAAAAAAAATTTTTTTTTAAACATTTATTTATTTTTGAGACAGAGACGGAGCATGAACGGGGAAGAGTCAGAGAGAGAGGGAGACACAATCTGAAACAGGCTCCAGGCTCTGAGCTGTCAGCACAGAGCCCGACGGGGGGCTTGAACTCATGGACTGCGAGATCATGACCTGAGCTGAAGTCGGCCGCTTAACCAACTGAGCCACCCAGGTGCCCCTGGGGCATTTTTTTTTTTAAATTTTTTTTTTTAACATTTATTTATTTTTGAGACAGAGAGAGACAGAGCATGAACAGGGGAGGATCAGAGAGAGAGGGAGACACAGAATCTGAAACAGGCTCCAGGCTCTGAGCGGTCAGCACAGAGCCCAACGCGGGGCTCGAACTCATGGACCGTGAGATCATGACCTGAGAAGTTGGACACTTAACCGACTGAGCCACCCAGGCGTGGGGCACCTTTTAAAATTGCCATTGCTGTTGAAGTTGTAGAGTCCGAATTGGCTTCTATAATTATAGGTGTCATCAGGCATTTTTAAAAAACATATGTACTGTTTTTTTCTATAGCTGTCAGTGTTCTCTTTGCTAATTCGGTTGTGTGTGTTTAGGTTTGGTTAATACTGTAGAAATATGTTTCACAAATAAAAAACTTACTATTTATTTTCATGGGGAGCAGCTAGGTTTCTGGAATATCAGTGTCTTTGTATAGATTTAGCCAGTATCATGTGGATTTTCTTTGCAAACTGAGTTTTAAATTTTGGATGCACATGTGGATTTCAGTACTTACCTGATTATTGCACTCAAAATGAAAAGTAAGTTGTATTTGTTCTTGAATGCGTTTTGGAAAAAAGTAAAAAAAATGTTGGAGTGTGAATCTTTATCTTTGGAAGGGACTTTGGTAAGAACTGTTTATATTCTTTCCACAGTGGTATGTGGAAGAGCTTGAGGTTATGCTAGGTATGATTTTCCATTTACCATGGTCTACAGTGAATATGAGTAGAACCAGAGATGATGGTTATTCAACCTTATTCAAAGAGTAGTAGTGCTGTAATATACTTAGGTCTTTTGAATGGCAGGATAACATTTAGTGCATTGATCTGATGTCCTTCTGAAAGTAGCACAGAATTTTTGCCAAAATAACTAGAAATAGAGTCTGATTGATTTTTTTTTTCTTCACTTTATCTTTAAGGCAGTTATTGGATGAATTCTGCTGAATTCATTTTTGTGAAATAAGGAAGTTTAGGTGAGGGATTTAGTGAAAGGTGAATTTGTGATCTAATAGCTTAGAGAAGGCAGATGTTTTAGAGTTTATTTACATTTTTACATCTTCAAGTTCTTTGTGGATAAGAGCAAATTGGGCAGCTTGCTGTTGCTGATATAAGAATAATTTACTTTACTTTTTTACTTGGTGAAAACAAAAATTTCATTAGGAAATATAATCAGAATGTCTTGGGGATAGATTATCAAGTACATTGAATTCTTAAAAAAAATTTTTTTTTTAATGTTTGTTTATTTTTGAGAGAGAGAGAGAGAGGGCACGAGTGGGGGAGGAGCAGAGAGAGAGAGAGGGAGACACAGAATCTGAAGTGGGCTCCAGGCTCTGAGCTGTCAGCACAGAGCCTGACGTGGGGCTCAAACTCAAAACTGTGAGATCATGACCTGAGCCGAAGCTATAGACCAACTGAGCCACCCAGGCATCCCACAAGTACATTGAGTTCTAATGCATTGTAGTAGTTGTACCATTTGGTTTCTTTCTGCAGTTAGTGGTTATAGTAGGTATTTCAAAGGTGTCTTAGAAAAAGACTATTGATCCATAAACATTATGTATGTCTCTGTAGGGGTATGTGCGTGTGCGTGTGCGTGTGTGTGTGTGTGTGTAGATAATAGATAATCTAGATCGATTATATATCTATCTATATACAGTAATATGCGTAGAACATTGTAATTTACTGGATGATAGTATGTAAGTGACTAAGTTATGAATCCTTAACGTAATTTATATTTTATTGAGGTGAGTCATGTAAATGATGTCCGCACCAGGTCAGCTAACAAGCTTGATTAAAACCAAAGCCCAGAAGGTAGTTTGACTAGTGCTGTTTAGACTCCTTAGGAGCAAAGTGCTCAAATGACGTTCCTTATTGGAACTTTGCTGGGGCAGTTTCTTTGCAGTTTTCATGAATCTCTATTAGCAACTTACTAAAAAAGCATTTTGTCTAGGCTGTTTCATAAATAGGAAATTCCAAAGTACTGAATAGTATTGCATTTTTGCTTCCAATAAGGATGATTGCAGTGGGAAAAAGTTTAAAAAACTCTTATTTTAACGGTTTATGGCAAAATACTTCTATTTTAAAATGGGTAGATTTAAAAAAAATTTTGTTTTAATACTAACTTGTTTCATTTATGATTTTTCAAGTTTTTTTCCCCTAGTTTATAAGTTTAGATGTGTTAGAAAAAAATTGGTGATACAAGAGCCAGTGATTATGAGTTTATTAAAAATTCAGTGTATATATTAAGCCTGAATTTGTCTTAGTAGCTCATAGTTTAGCTTGTTTTTTGGTTTTTGGTAAATCCTGAGACTTCTGAGTTCTTGTGCTCCTCTGTGAAATTTGTTTTTTGACATAAAGGTATGGTTTGTATTTTTTTAAACGGTGTGTGTGTGTGTGTGTGTGTGTGTGTATGTGTTTGTGTGTTGGGGTCTTAGGAAGGAATGGTGGTAGTGGTGAGCCAAGTTGTGGTGGCTTAAAGTCAGAAAAGCACAACAATTTCAAGTAGCCATGTTCAAATATACAGTATTTATTTCAAGAATTTATATTTCTTTGGGTTGTACATTTATGTTGTCATATAAAAACTTATTTTTTACTTAACTTTCCCTCTCCCCTAGTTCTTCCTGTTAAAAATACTAACAATTCAGAAGGTAATCTATGAAAGTTCAGTGTATATTGGTAGTCTGTATTATGATAGTTTTATGGATGTATTTTGTATTGCATCTTTAAAAGGCTAGTTTAAAGAAATTGACTTCCTTGAGTTGCTGTTTCCCTCTTTGATCCTTAACAATTGTGGATCAACTAGTTTTCTCTTTTTAGTTTTGCCTTTTTAATCATTTAGAATAGAGCTTTGATTCTCTTTCAAGAAGGCTTATTTAACAAATCTAGAAAATTCTATTGTGTCTTGACTCTTAAGAAGCCTTACTTAAGCAATCTAGAACTGTCTTGCTGTTTTTTAAAAAGATACAGTAAATGGGGAGCATTTAAATAATCTGGTTTTCTTCCACTGAGAGTAGGTTGACCTTCTGAAAATCTACAAGAGGTTGTTGTGGGGCCTGACACTGGCCTGATTTATGACCTTTTCCAAGCTTGAGAACACAACTGTGGAACTCATCCTTAATGTAAATATTGGAGGAAATGAGAGATGATTTATGAGAAATCAGAAAATCTAATCCTTTGTAGGATTGCAGATTTCTGTGTCTTTGATAGAGGGAGCAACAGTTGGCTATCGAATGACTGAAAATATGAAGTGCCAACAAACAAATGTAAAAATATTCTGCCGTGCACAGTTACAGAGTCATTTTGAGTTGCCCATTGTTTATTTTTAGTCTTTTTCTTTGGGACGAGAATCCCAGAGTATTTAAATACAAAGTCCCTTTTTGGTGTGAAAGATGTATCTGCTAGATGGAAAAAAAAAAGGTACTAGGAAATTTAAATTCAGGAGAGCCAACTAGTAATAGTGCTCATGCAGTGTACTTAGTAGACATTGAAATGTTGCTTGAATGAAATAAGCTTAGATTTTATGCCAGTCTTTGTGATTGCCTCTATGAAATTCTCTTAGGTGAAAAAAAAAAAAACAGAACCATCAAACTCCATTACCCAACGTGACCCCAGTGCACCTCTTTTTGCCTATGAGTCCTGTCCCCATGCTTTAATAAAATCACCTTTTTGCACCAAAACAAAACAAAACGAAGAAACAAAAAAACCCCCTCCAAGTCCTAATTTCTCTTTGCTTTTCTGAATCTGAATTGCTGTAACTTAATCTCTTAAGAGGCATTTTGAATAGGAATATGACCACAAGATAGATAGTTTAATTTTTAGGACTTGGCTTATTATTATCAGCTTATTTCTACAGAGAGAAATAACCTCACAGATGTAAGGTTTCTTTCTTCAATTTTCTTATTTGAGGGGACTTTTTCTTTAAGCTGGTTAACTTGTTAATAACATTGGCTAAAAAGCTGTTCTAAAAGCAGTTTATTTGATGATTCCAGTCCTAAACAGAAAATAATTTGAGCATTCCTGTATAGAACAGTACTTTTGAGTTACCCAAGAAAATAACTTTCAATTACAAATGCCTTTGAGGGATTAAGAGATTGCTTTTTCCTTTTATTTGCTATTTCATTTTTTAAAGAAACTGGCAAAAATAAATTTAATTAGTTTTTTTTTTTTTTACTTTTTTTCCGGATAACTTGCAAAGCACACGTGACTTCAGAACATCCCACAAAATCTGACGTATTGTGAAAATACATTGGCTAATTGATAGGAATGGTTTATTAATAAACTGGTCTACAAAATGCTGATGACTTTCTCTTGAGGTAGAATTTGCTTCCGACTCAGTTTTGCCTAAAATGGGATAACCAAGCAGTTTTTTGAATAATAATTTGCTAATGAACATGTACGCCAAATGCTTGGCTCATGAGAGGGGGATGGGTTGTCCAGATATTGGGTGACCATGTGTTTCCATTTGTCCAGTCCACTGAATCTTAGTTTATGCCTCATTTCCTGGCATAATTATCAACAGTCCCCTCTTTCACTCTTGTAAGTGTTCCAGTTCAAATTATAAAATATACACTTACTGTAGTTGTATAAATACCTCGTTTTTCACAAAGGATGGAGCAATTAAGAAATCATTTTAAAATTATACTCTATGTGATTGCACATGCACATTCCAGTGTGCGTAGAGGGAGAGGGAGAAAGGAAGGGAGGGAAGTTGTTTGAGGAGTTGTTTGGGACCGAAGGAAACCTTTTTGCTATCCCTGGTCTTCTTAATCAATGACTCCACTCAGTCTCTTTCAGATAGGAAATATTTGATTTCTGTCTGGGTTTTTAGTCATCTCAAAAGGAAACAAGAGATTTTCGAACTCTTGGTTTGATGTGTCTCACCTTCACTGCCCCCCACTGTTTTTTTCAATTTAGAGATATGTTAATTTTCCTATCCTTATTTGATGTCATAGTATTTTAGCATGTTTATATTAATGATACAGTTCTATTTGCACATTTTCTTACCTTAGATTGATGTTCACAGGTACTCTCATTTTAGGTACAGGCAGTTGACCACTTCTGTGACTGTGTCATTGCTCATCACATGACCATGAGCTTAGAGGGGATGCCTAACTCATCAGGAGACAAGAGTCCTCTGCTGGCTCTTGTCTTAACTACCTGTGTACCCTTAGGCAGATCACTTACTGGCTCTGGGCTTCCTTGACTCCTTATAAAATGTGAATAATTATACCTCTGTCACCTCTATCGTGAGGCTGTTTAGAGACCCACATGGAAATGAATACATGAAAGTACTTGAATTCTGAATAGTTACACAGGAGGAAAATACATTGTTATGCAGTGTTCCCGTTTTACCTAATTTTCTCCATTATTTACCTAATTTCTCCAATTTACTAATTTTCTCCATTATTATTTTCTTCTGGTTTTCTCTATTTCCCGAAAACCCTGCAATAATCATGTATTGATTTTGTAATCAGATAGGGGAAACATTGTTTCAAAAATTGCTTCATTAACCATTAAAACATGAAGTTTTGCTATCTGCAGATTAATCTTTATTAATATTTTATTATGATTGCAAATGTTGCTTGATCTAGTGCACCTAAACAGAATATATGTTGGTCAACAAAGTATGCCTTGGCCTTGATGTCATACGCCTCTTTTGTTTTTGACCCGATTGATTGATGAATTCTGTCTTTACATGGAACTGTAGAATAATTTTTCTGGAAATGGGAAGAGGAATGTCTAATATCAATTCAGTGATATTCATGAGTAGAATGGACAGTTTATGGGTTAGCCTAGTGACTTGGGGTTTAGTTTCAATGCTTCCCTGAATATTTACCATAGGCAGGTGGAGAATGGAAGAAGATACAAAGCATTCCATTTCAGATATGCTTCTGAATTTCTCAGGTCATATGACTATGTACTGAGATCTACCTTTCCTTCTTTTGGCAACTGGAATCAATAAAAAGAGTTGATTACCGTTTTTCTCCTGATTTAAACATTTACAAATCAAGTGTTGAGAAAAATAGTTTCAAGTGAAAATTTGAGAGCTTACTATGAACTGACATTTTGGGTGTTTTTTTTCCCCTCCTCAATTCTATTTTTAAGTGTCTCATAAGTCTTGCCCTTGAAAGCTCTGCTGATGTGACCTATTTACCCCACTGTCTTTCTAGCTGTTCAGTGAACTTAATGGCCTTTCTGCACTTCTAATATGTTCCACAGAGATTTTTTATTTCAAAGAATATTCTTGCTTTCTTTGTGTATATGCACATGTGTAAGAGTGGACTTCATGTGTTTCTAAGAGTATTAGGATCAGCTTATAAACTTTGGACAGGCAAGCATCAGCTCTTACAATCTGTATTGCAGCCAGAATGATGTTGCCCATTTGCTCCATGTGTGGCCTCCCTTTGTGCAGAGGACTTAAGGTCGTTTGAGGGTGTGCAGGGCTTAGCATAATCTGGCCTGTACTCTCATCTGCCTCTTGCACATTTTCTCCCTTGCCCTTCTATTGCCTCCAAGCTGCCCTGCTAGCTGCCTTTGCCCATGTTCTTTTTTCTGCTTGGAATGCTCTTTTTGCCTGATTCGTGCCTTAATTGTCATCTTGGCTTAGAGAAATCTGGCAAAGGTTTCTCTCCTTTGTAACCATAATCACAATTTCCCGTGTGATTTTTTTTTTATTGTCTCCCCCATTAGATTGTACGTGTGTGTCTGTATGTATGTGTACGTACTTTTGTATCCATAGTTCTTAGTAAAACCCTTTGCATGTACTCCACTCTCAGAAGTTTGTTGAATAAATGGATGCAGGAAGTAATGTTTTACTTTGAAAATATTTTCCTAACTCTCCAGGAAGAGGCACTGCTTTAACTCAGTGGTTCCATCTACCTTCCATCCCACACCTATGCCACAAAGAATGTGTTAGTTTGAAAAACAGTCCAGTTGTATGTTTGTGGCTGCTTTGGGCCACTCCCAGATTCCCCATAGGTACATTTTCATGTGTCTCTGCTATTACAGGGACTTTTCTTAGAAGAGTTTGAGAAGCTCCTTTATCAGGGTCACTTGTGCTGGTATGTGGGTTCATATGACTGAGAAATTTACTTTGTCATGTAGCACCTGGGAAAATCCAAACGGCCAAAGGTTTTGAGTAGATGGTAAGGCATGCGGTTAGAGCAAGAGATTCTCTTGCCCACGTGTGGGTCACTTCTTGTTTCCTTTTTTTGTCAGTTCTCTTGAACGGGCAGTTGTGTTTCATCTTGATGGGCAGGGCACTGGCTCTGGAGAGAGCTCATGTGCAGGGTCACTGTGGGCTACATAGCAGGTCTGCATGCAGCATTTTTTTTTTTTCTGTTTATTATTCTGTGCATTCTTGCTTGTGCTTGAACCTCTGTTTTTTCCAGTCTATTTTTTAGTCATGTTAATCTTGGAATCTTCATGTTAGTTCAACTCAAAAGGAATAGGCTGGAATGATGCATGGAAGACCTATCAATTGCATATCTACTGCATAAAGGTATTTTTGTCCCATTAAAGTGATCTTGGACAAAGTTGAACTTTTTTCATCACCTTGTTTGGCATGGTGGAGGTGGTCAGCTCTAATTTGAAACCTGTGTTCGTTCACTCCTCTATGTAGTTGCAGCATCAGAACATCTACCACTTTTTCGGTACTGGTTTTAGTGCTCTGCAGGCATGATCTCCAGCTGTCATAACAACTTTGAGAAGAAGGCATTCGCTTCATTTGTGACTGTGGAAACTGAGATATGAGATGCTAAGTCACATGTCCAGGAGTCCTCAGCCAGTCTGTGCCAGACCAGGACACTCAGGCCTCCTACTTCTCAAGTGGGGTCTTTTCACTGTACTACCTTCTTTTCACGTGTTGCTGCAGGCAGCTTGTCTTCCTGTATGTGCACCAAAGAAGCCATTGAGAGACCTTCTTGGTCTGTGACACCATGCAGAATTGGCTCCCTGACCTTTGAACGATGGTCCATGATTTCCGGGATCTGCTACATTTTATTTTTTAGGTTTTGATGGTAGTAATGGGTATATGACCCATAGTATCTAATTGCTTCTTGGAGCTGGTACTAAACTCCGTTGCATATGACTTTTTTCTTTGTGAGCTTTTTAAAAGAGAGTTTCATTCACAGCATTTGATGATATTAATAATTTGGCTTGAAACAGTTATGTTTTCTCTTTCTTCAGTTCCTTGGTTTTAGTGGGAGACCTGGGTGCAATGTATGTGGGGAGATACTTGAAAGAGAAGGAGGTATAACAGAAGCTGTGTGAGGCTGCTGCGGTGCAACCAGCACTGTTATGTGAAGGCAGCTCCGGGTGCTGGTGGATTGTGTTAATAGCGGAGAGATTTAGCAGTTTGCTGAAGTGCTGTGAACAGTCTCTTCTTACTAATAAATTCTAGTCTCGCTCTTAGAGCAGGCATTAAAACTTCCTTTTCCTCTTTTGTTTGGAGGGAACTCTCCTCTGTTGCAGGCTAAGAAAGGCTAGATGTGTCCTTCCAGGCAACGTACAGGGTCTTTCCCTTTTCCCTATTCTCTCCTGTGTGTACCATGAGATTCTATAAAGGGGCATTTATAGAGGCCATTGAATCCACTAGTCTGAGATGCCAAGACCTTTATTTTTCACTTGGGAGTAGGCAGTGTAAAGGTGCACAACCTGACTGGCTAATGTAAGATAATAGTCAGGACTCTATCCTTCCTTAGAAGAGCTGGGTTGTTAAGAGTTGTCTTCTTGTGACCTTATTCCTGCAGCCACTGTACCTTCTCCTCAAAGTAGTGAACTCTGCATATGGCTTCAACTTTTATTCTATAGCTGGGCCTTTCTGCAGCAACTGCAGCTTACTATGTAGATGTGTCTCCAGTTAAAAGCTTAGTAAGTCTATATAACTTGTCATAATTTTAGCACTTTACCTTATTAAGGTATATGTTTTCATTATCTGATTTACAAAAGTACCATATAAAAACCTACCTATGCTATATAATTGCTGAAACACTGAGTAAGCTCTGCTTTTTATGACCAAGTTATGGGATGAGTAATTACTCTCTAGAGTGAATGGTTCAGAATGAAATAACTATATGCCTAAGGTGTGATGTGACACCAGATGTATTTAAGCCCCAAAGGTATGTAATTATCTCACTACTCTTGCACATACACACAAGTACACTTATGCTTATGGTAAGTTTTATGTGCAAAAGAAAACTCACTTCTGAAAAGTGAAGGAACAGAACAGTCCGTTATTGAGAGGCTCAGAGGTTGTTTAGTGTTAGAAGTACTGTTTTAGTCCCTCCTAACAAAATCCTACCTCACTGGATTCTACAGGAAACCAGCATCAAATTGTGGATTTCAAGTGTTGAGGCTAATGTACAGATTTTCTCAAAGCACCTTGTTTATAATTTATAGTCTGCTGCCGTGTACTCAGTGACTTGTTAAATATTCCATTGTTGGACTCTATTTTGATCATCAGGTGTGTTAATTAAAAGCATTAAAATGATGTACTCTGGTTTCTTACTGAAAATAAAAACTTACAGTCTCCTTAAATTTTTAATTTTGCATATAGGTTATCTGTCTAATCTCTTTCTATAGATCCTGAATAATTAAACATAGTACCTCAAGCTGATTTTTCCTCTCTAGTTTTAATTCAGTGTTAAAATGCTGTTTGAATCACATTAAAAATATATTTTATCACAATTCTACTAGTCCCATTGTGTTAACTGTGCTCCTATCTAATGGTATAAAGTGATCGGGTTACATCAGTTTCCGCCAGCAAATGACCAGACACTGTATTTTGGGGATTTGGTTGGTAGTTATGACTTAGCTCCCTGTTAAGCCTAGGAGATGAAAATTTCCTTAGCGTGGAGACCAGTGCAGGCCCATAGTGGCTGTTAGGTCTTCCCTTGGGCCAGAGAAAGGCGAATTGAGATGCTGCTGGCTTTGGGACTCACAAGTAAAATAGCAGTTGATGGTAGCTTACCTTACCTGTTTACAGTGTGATTCTCTTGGGAAGTTTTTTTTTTTTTTTTAAATACAGTATTTAAAAACTATTTCTGTTTCGCGGGAGGCAAATGTTTGCTTAGTTTTGAAACAACAATACAAAACATTTACAGCTTTAAATTCTTAAAAATGCAATTTACAGGTAACTTGTGAAAAATAAAATTCACATGCTATGCTAACATCAGTATGTTGGGACACAACCACTGTATCAAGCATCAGTCTATTCAATGAAGAGAAGTGAATTTCACTTTGTTTATATGTGTGCCCTCTGATGGGTAGCTGCTAGCCACATGTGTGACTACATTTGGAATGCACGGAGGTGTGCTGGAAGTGTGTAAGGCAGGCACCAGATTTTGAAGGCAGCGCAGTTAAAGGAAGCATGTGAAATATATTGTCAATAATTTGTTGAAATGGTGATCTTTTGGGTATTTGAGTTCAATAATATATATTAATTTCATCTGTTTGTTTTTACCTTTTTTAGTGTGGCTACTAGAAAACTCAAAATTACATATGCAACTCACATTTTTCTTTTAGTGCTGGTTTCTGGACCCTGTGGTCTCATAAGTTCTTTCTGCTTAGGTATACATTTTAGCTGTGATTTGGTTATATAATTTGATTATAACTTTTTGCCAACCATAAATTTGAGTATCTTGTAGTGATTCTTAAACCATGGTTCCAAGACACTGTTCTTGAATTGCTCTTTGTGGATTATTTAGGACTGTTTTTCAGTCTTAAGTTTCTAAGGTAGAAGAACCATCTGCCAATTGATTATTTTGTAGATTTGAAACTTCATTGGCTAAGTTATTTCCAATAATTTAAGAATCTAAATCCATTTTATCTTCTTAGAAGAGCTCAGTGGATTGGTTATGATATTTAAAATTGAGATTTTATTTCTAGGTAAGGTATACATTGAGAGCTAAAATTATATTTACTTTCAAAAATAGTTCCTTAGAAACCTATAGGCCTTGGGGTGCCTGGGTGGCTCAGTCGGTTAAGCATCCAACTTTGTCTCGGTCATGATACCGCGATCCATGAGTTTGAGCCCCATGTGGGGCTCTGTGCTGACAGCTCAGAGTCTGGAGGCTTCAGATTGGTGTGTGTGTCTCTCTCTGCTCCTCTCCTGTTCACTCTCTCTCTCAAAAATAAATAAACATAAAAAAATTATTAAAAAAACCTATTGGCTATAAAAAATTTAAAAATAAACCTGTTGGCTTTGTAATAATGTAAGGAAACTGCCTTAAAAGGTTTAATTTTGCATATGAAGACAGAAGGATGGGGTTTCCTTGCGTTTCAGAGTGTTTTTTGGATTTTATTGTCTAGTGAAAAAAAAAAGGGAGGGGGGACAGACCAACATAAGATGGCCAGTTCTTTGTTTTGTAGTAGTTTTCATAGTGTGGTCCCTGGTTTAGTAGCATCAGCATCAACTGGAAATTTCTTGGAAATGCACATTCTTCTCTTTCACTCCAGATGTACAGACTGGGAAACGCTGGAGGTGGGGACCAGAATCTGGGTTTTAATATGCCCTCCAGGTGATTTTTATACATCCAGAAGCACCGGCTAAACGTACTGGTTAGGGTCCAGCCAGGAAAAGTTTTTAAAAGTTTTCTAAATTTTTAAAATAGGAATTCAGTGCAGGAAATTGGTTATACAACCTCCTGCTTGTGATGGACGAGCTGAGAAGCAAGATAGGATGGTCAGGCAACCCAGAGATTAACAGCCCCAAGAAGAGAATAGTATCACTGGTAGTTATGGGAGTTTAAGGAGCCAGGGCTGCTCTGAGATTGGAATCTCCTGGTAGGAGCTGGTAGGAGCTGGAGCCGTGGAAGAAATGCAGCTCTTGCTGGGAACACTGCCTGAAGTGGAGAAGTAAAAGGGAGAAATACCCTGGCTCCTCCCTTATTTCCACCTGTCAGTTCTCCAGGAATGCTTCCCATAGACTGAACCTGGAGAAAAGCCAGGTGACCTGGGAGCCTGAGAAATGATGTCTATAGTGATCAACTTTCCTGAGCTAAGGAACTCTCAAAGTATATATCTGTGGGAATAGGCCTAGGACTGGCACGTTTAGTATTTATACTTTAAAACAAAACAATATTTTGATATAATTAAAAAAAATTTTTTTTTGAGAGAGAGGGGAGGGCACAAGTGAGTGAGGGGACAGAGAGAGATGGAGAGAGAGAAAAATCCCACGAGGTGGGGGGGGAGAGGGAGAGAGAGATTGGGGGAGAGAGAGAGAGAGAGAGAGAGAGAGAGAGAGAGAGAGAGAGAGAGAGAGAGAGAAGCAGGGCTCACCTGAAGCAGGGCTGGTGCTCACCCGATGTGGGACTTGAACTCATCAACTGTGAGATCATCACCTGAGCCGAAGTCAGATGCTTAATTGAGTCACCCCTGTGCCAATAATTAAAAAAATTTTAAGGCATTTTAATACCAAAAAATAATCTCACAATAGAGGACAATCTTAATTGGGATAAATTTAGCTTTATTTTTTTATTTTTATTTTAAAAAAATTTTTAATGTTTACTTTCGAGAGAGACAGAATGTGAGTGGGGGAGGAGCAGAGAAAGGAAGACACAGAATCCAAAGCAGGCTCCAGGCTCCAGGCTCCGGGCTGTCAGCACAGAGCCTGATGTGGGGCTCGAACTCATGAACTGTGAGATCATGACCTGAGCCTAAGTTGGACACTTAACCAACTGAGCCACCCAGGCACCCCTAAATTTAGCTTTATGAACACAAACATATCCTTTTATAATTTTATTGATGGCCAGGGAAGTGTTTTCAGGGACCAGCATCTGTAAGTGTGGGAAACATTGCCATATACCTTTGAAAGACTTATTTTGCCCCTACTCTAGAACTTATTTTAATCCTCTTCTTATTTGAAGGGCTACAAAGCTGTCCTTGATTGTTAGCACTGTTGTGTGGCAAATGTGGGAAATTTGTTTCATCAGTTTCTCTGCCAGCTGTCCTGGAATATCCTGGATGTTTTTCTTTTCATATTTCCCTTTTTCATTTGTTTCTTAGAGTGTAGTTCTTCCTTTGTGTTATGTCCTCTTTGCCTGCAGTATTTACATTTCTCGCCTTGAATTTTCCAGCCTTCTCTCTTCTCCTTTTTTCTTTTGCTGTTTCAGCTTTGATTAAACTGTAGTTGATAGGAAAAGGGTAATTGCAATGATAGGCCTATAACAAGGAAAATGCAAGTTTCAGATTTTCAAAGTAAAGTTAGAAATTGTGTCTTGAACCTTTTAAGCCCTTGAAAGGATCCTGAAGATGCCCTCAGAATCCATGCAGAAAGTCATGCATTTCCTTATCCTTCTAAATGAATGTGTTTTTTCTTCCCAGACAGCAGTATTTAACTAATATTTGAAACAGTATTGTTTTATACTGTTTATAACAAATGGAAGCTAAGAAGCTAACCACAGTTTCCCTCCTTGAGGGGGACTGTGTTCTGAATTCCAATAGACTGTTTTAGATAGAATCCAATTATGTGTTTAATGGTCCAAAATCAAATCTAATATTTCTGAATGCAAATGAGTCTAGAATATCTGTTTTTCTTATATTTGAAAGATCTGTGCTTTCTCTTCACTGACTTTCTTATATACACATTTCGTAAGTTAAGAAAAAAAGTTGTAGGTTAAGTAAGGAATGGGTATAGTTTTCATTTAACTTCTAAGTTTAAAATTTTTTAAATGTTTATTCATTTTTTAGAGAGAGAGAGAGAGAGAGAGAGAGCGAGCCAGCGGGCGGGGAAGGTGCAGAGAGAGAGGGAGACAAAGAATCCGAAGCAGGCTCCAGGCTCTGAGCTGTCAGCACAGAGCCTGACATGGGGCTTGAACTCATGAAGTTGGACGCTTAACCCACTGAGCCACCCAGGCCCCCTTAACTTCTAAGTTTTTATAATAGTGAATGCTTCCAATTAAGGCATTGAAATGGGGGAGTTATATTTCATGAGGTCTGGTGGAAGACCAGAGCTGTTTTGTGTGAAAGGTGCTGAGTGGGATGTTTCTGGAGCAGTACTTCCAATCTCTTTTACTTCAGAACACACTGAAAGTAATACTTTGTACAGGACACGGGGATAGGAGGTTTTAAACTACAGACAAGCTGCCACTGGACTGGTAGCCCCAGATGGCTGCCCCAAGAGGTGAGGTATCAGTATCTTACAACTTTCAGCTCTCATATTGGGAAGTTCTGCTCTATAGAGGGCATTCAGGAGGTCCTAGTCTTGTGAAGAGCTCAATATTTACAAGTTATAACGCAAACATATAGTGTTAAGTTATGATAGTATTATTTGGTGAAATAGTAAGAATGGGCGTTAGATCTGTTTGAGGTGGAAAGGATCTAGTAAAGGCTCTGTAGAGGGGGTGGGGCATGGAAGGAATTATCTTGTGCAAAGGTAGAGTGGGAGCAAAGGGCAGAGGGAACTTGGGGACTGCCAAGGATTTCTGATGTGGTTGGAGGGTAAGATTTGGGGATGCAAATAGGAAGCAGGATAGTGGGAATTACTGTTAAGAAAGTAGGCTGTGGTTGGCTTCAGGAGGGCCTTTATGAGATTGAATGAGCTCATGACTTTGGGCAACACTGGTGGTGACACTTCCCCTATTCCTTTTAGGAAAATCCTTCTGGGGCAGTGTAGAGTGAACTGAAGCCTGCAAGCTGATACATCCCTGGGGAGGGAAAGACATTGATCCAGGCTAGATGAGGGATAATAAAGGCTTGCACTTTATTATTGGTGAATAGAGGTTGAAAGTGCTTCTTGAAGTGGGAACCCAAAATTCTGCTTATTGATAAGGAGAAAGGTGACTCACATTTGGAGTCTGGTTGAAGGAAAGGATGACTCAAGACTATTTTCAGAATTAGAGTCTTGTATAGGGGACAAGGAACTTGATTTTGGACATGGGGATTTTAAGATACTTGCAGAGAAATAAGTGTTAACGTTTATAAAATGCTAGGTTCTGATCTAAGCACATTTTAAAACTCCTTCTATTCTCATAATAGCCATAAAAAAGTACGTGTTATCAGTTAGTGTCCAGTCAGGAAAATAAAACGCACGGAATGTTTTAAGCACCGAAGGGTTTAATGCAGGAAATTGGTTACAGTGGTATTGGAAGAGCTGGAGGAACAAAAAGAAAAAGGTGTGTGTTGGAGCAAAAAGGAGAAGGGAACAAAGAGGAGGAGAAAGGAGAGGAGGAGAGAGTAAGTGTGTGTGTGTGTGTGTGTGTAGATGAATGTTGGAGGAACAAAAAGGAGAAGGAAATGTTAATCAGTTGTCAGACAGCTGCTGCATAAACTGTATGCTCTACAGATTTGCTGGAGATCTTCATTGGTTCTGCTGCTTTGGAACCCTCACAGATGCTGCTGGAGCCTCTGGCTGTCTGTTGCTGCTTGTGGAGGTACCACCAGGAACAGGAAACAAAGACATTTTTCTTGCTCTCACCTTGGAATCTCCTGCCACCATATCCAAGAGGAAGGTAGTTGGTAAAGGGAGTTTGGAAAATACAGTTTATAGATTTCCAGCTCCTATGTAATAATAGAGAAGAGAAGAGAACCAACAGAAAAATAACCAGCACAGTGGGTACTGTTTTTATCCTTATGTTACAGGTGTGGAGACCAAGTCATGGGAGAAGGTCACACAGATACAGCTTGGCAGAGTTGAGATGTGGATGTAGGTAGTCTGGTTTCAGAGTGTGTGCTCTTAGCCTCTGCACTTTGATCTTGCCTCCACACATGGTTATTATTTGCTTTTTCTCCTTATTGCTGAGCACTTCAAATGAGCAGCTGTTTCCATTGATTTTGCTTATCCTGCACTTACTTTTCTTTGATATCTCTTACTGGCAACAGTTTTTCACCTCAACCTCTGGAACCTGTCTTCTGGCCCCTATTGATTTTATAGCTAATATAATCGGTTATTTCAGTTTCTATTTGTCTTTAATCTATTTCTGACTTTTGATACGGATGGATACTTATTTATATGGGATTCCAACCTTGATTTCTATGATGCTGACTTTGACTTGCTTCATTTTCCCCTTATCTCACTGAGGCCCTTTGGTTTTCTTCTTTTTCTTCCCATTCCTTAAACCATTGCCATATCTTGCCTTGAGTTTGGATTCTAGTGTATTATAAGAAGCTACTTAATGTTAATTTTATATTTAAATCAGGACCAATAAAATCTTCATGTATACAGTACTTATGACCTTTTTCCTTTGTGTGTTATGAAGTCAGACAAGTCAGAGCAGGGTTTCAATTTGTGTTCTGCCCTGGGCAAGGAGGAAGAGAGTAGGATGACTGAAGGAGACAGACTCACTCTGAGTAACTACTATGTACCAGCACTGTGCTAAGTGCTTCAGATGTGTTGCTTCATTTAAGTTCTCCTGTGTGAGATTGCTTGTTTGTTACCCTTATTTACAGATGAAGAAACTAACTCTTTGTGATGAACCAGTAATAGAACTGGGGTTGAAACCCTCATCTGATGTGCTCTGACAGCCAGATTCTTTCCTCTGGACCACCTGGGAGAAGCTCCCACTTTCTTATCTGTTAAGTGAAGAAACTGGGCAAGATCAGTTTTAAGGCCCATTTCAGTATCATCGTTCTGATTTTGTCACAAACTAGTGTCGCAAGCAGTAGTTGCTTCTCGTATTGAAAAAGGAAGTTGCCTTCCCACTCCATGAAACATCCTGTTTTATAAAGATCAAGAGTACTGATGTGTTATTTGTAAAAGTTATGAAGTAGGGCACAGGCATTTAAAGTAGTCATGATGATAGATCTTCATGTAAGTTGCAAGAGAGCCCCATTACCTCCAAATGAGGCTGCTGCCTAGAACATTAGAGGCTGTGGCTTTTATTGACAGGTGCTCAGAATAATAGCTTTGGAACAACTCCAGTCTAAACAAAAGGGCAATCCAGTTATTCCATTATACTTTATGCTGAAAGCATGTGCTTCCAGATTATTAAGAATCCCTTTCTTTGGATGGAATTTAGTGTGAGATTTGCAAGAAGATAGTGCAAAATACATTTTAAAGATAAGGTTCACTGTAATATGGTTTGATTTCTTTATAAAGCCAGTGGACAACCCTAAAATGGTTAACTGTCATGTGGTTCATCCATGTCTTGCCATCAGACATGCAAATAGATGGTTTAAGTGGATACCAACATCCTCTCTTGATATAAAGGACCCATTATAAAATACTCATCTAAGTATTCCTACACACACACACACACACACACACACACACACACACACACACACACACACCATTAGGATAAGTGCGTTTCGGAGCACCTGGGTGACTCATTCTGTTAAGCGTCTGACTTTTGATTTCAGCTCAGGTCATGCCTGATCTCATGGTTTGTGAGTTCGACCCCTGTGTCGAACCACGCTTCGGGCCCACACTGACAATGCAGAGCCTGCTTGTGATTCTCTCTCTCTTCTCTCTGTCTGTGCCTCCCTATCTTCCTCCCTCCTCCTCTCTCTCAAAATAAATAAATAAGCTGAAAAAAAAAGAGTATGTTTCCAGATTCCATAGAATTTGTTTTATCTTCTTTACTCATAAACATCCTCCAGCCCTCCCTCATTCATGTTTTATTTTGTAAAAATGGGAAATTGAAAGGTTTATACCTCTGTTTTTAACTTTTAGTTTTATTGACTTTGCCTGCTTTAGAGGAAGCCTACAGGGGAATCTCGGCTCCCTGGCCACTCCTTCCTTTGGTTTAGGTGGTTGGTTCTTCCTTTAGCAAACCTCTAACTATATGTGTCCCCGGCACCTGGGTTATTTTCTCCTACCTAGGTGATCCCAGTCACCCCCAAATTCTTCTATGCTACCAAGTGATGATTACTACCCAATTTTGGTTTCCAGGTCTGACTGCTCTCCTGGTTGCTTATTTACTTCTTACCTCTATTTAGATTTGGTGGGAATTTCATGCCATACATTGGAATGTAACATTTTATCGATTATATCAATGAACTTAACTATTTTATTTCTTTATTAAAAATTTTTTTTAATGTTTATTTTTGAGACAGAGAGAGACTGAGTGTGAGTGAGGGAGGGGCAGAGAGAGAGGGAGACATAGAATCCATAAGAAACTATATCACAGCTGTGCACAAACATACATTACTATAAATAATAGGAACCAAAGTTTCACAAAGACAGTAATTACCTTTAAAAGATGACATACTTGATGTTTTCAAAAGCATTCGGTTTCATTTCATTAAAAGATGTTCTCTGTGACCCACATCTACCTTATTAGTGGTTTGTGACCTACTATTTGAAAAACGCTGTTCTTGAGCCACTAGATGAGATACTTCAGGTTGAGGAGAGTCTGTCCACATATTTGGGGACCATAAATATTTAGAGTGCAATACATCATTATGAAAGAAGGCTTGAACAGATTCCTTGTTTTTCCCTATTTCAGGAAGCCAAAAGTTTCTTGTACTGCTCTTCTTGAGGTCACTGATAATCCAGCCACTAGTTGGTTGACCCTCCTAGGAAACTGTATTTCTGCCCTTTCCCTGTATGAGCAAGATCTGGATAAATGGAATTACTAATGACTTTAAAAAGTTATGAAAATGCAACCAATTAGAATTCCTAATTGGTTACAAATACAAAACAAATGTCTGGCCCATATATATTATATACATATATATATATTTTTTTTTCTTTTTTTTTTTTTTTTTTCCTTCAAATGCTTACTTAAGAGATTTTGATATCCCAGATCAATACGTGTTTGTTCCAAGTGAATCACTGACTTTCAGATACCTGAGGTAAATCATTCTGGTTTCAATTTGTCTCTTTTTCCCCTGAGGTTCATGATGAAGAGCTCTGTTTTCTTTAACACCTGCCTACTTGGCAGCTCTGACACTTGCTTGAAAAAAGTTGTTAAAATGAGGAAGCTTATTTCCTCTAATTTGACTGCATTCTTCTCTCCCCACCCCACAGAGGGCACTGCACACAGGAAAGGTGTTTGATCAGAGTCCACTGAGGCGGACCAAGTTGAAAAGAGTTATTATAGGCAACAACCCCAGTTTAAAAGGTTATCCCATATAAGAGTGATCATGTAAATTCCTCAAGAGATTCAGTATGGAATCAGAGCTAGCTTTTGGTTGTTCAGAATTGTTTATTAGTTAGAATTGGTAAGGATACTCTCAGTCACCTACTGACATGTGGAAATTGTCGGATTATATAGTACCTGGTTTGAATATATCTGTAACAGAACTCGCTATAATAAGATTTTATAGGTACTTACCTTGCACGCTTCTGCTAAGCTCACAGAAGGTTGACTAATCCAATGTTCTCAAAAGCCTCCTCTCTGATCCAAGAGTGTTTGCATATTTTAGACCCAACATTTATTCTAATAAAGCTTCAGGAAATAGCTTGTATCATGCTGAAGAAATTCACACTTGGCACAGTGACTTACTGGTTGGTTAGTTGACCTATAGGGATTATGCAGGGATGGGGGGGCTCTTAGCTGTGCTACGATGGACCTAAAAATACTGTGCTTAATAATATGAACATTGCAGAAGTTTAAGTCATTCCTGAGGGAAGTTCATACATGTTTAAAGATTATTACAAATACACAGTCTTATTTAACATTTTGGTGTTAACTTTAGAAGCCAGGATTTTTAAATTGTCTGTAAAGCATCTTTTCCATCTTTTTGAATTCAAAAGCACAATAGCACATTGTTTAACAACCACCTCTATATTTGAAGGGAACCTCATTTCAAAATTGCAAGTCAGTGGGGTTTTTTGTATTTTCATTTTTTTTAAGTTTATTTTGTTCATTCTTGAGAGAGAGAGAGAGTGGGTACGTGTGCACATGAGTGGGGTAAGGGTAGAGAGAGAGAGAAAGAGAGAATCCCAGGCAGGCTCCGCATTGTCAGTGCAGAAGCCTGACCCAGGGCTCGATCCCATGAACCATGAGATCATGACTTGAGCTGAAATCAAGAGCCAGTCACTTAATTGAATGAGCCACCCAGGCGCCCCTTCATTTGCGAGTATTAGTATTATGTCAAAGATCCGAAAAGTATGTTTCATTGGCTAACTCTGACCTGCCACCAGTTTTTATGTAGCTTGCAAAACGAAGATTTGGTTTTATGTTATTTTTATAGTTGGAGGAAAAAAATCAAAAGAATAATGTTTTGTGACATATGAAAATTACATGAAATTTAAAATTCAGGGTTCATAAATAAAATTTGATTGGAACATATTTGTGCTTATTATTTTGCAGGTTGTCTTTGCTGCTTTTGTGGTACAAGGGCAGAATTGAGTAGTTGTGACAGAGATTTTATGGCCTGCAAAACCTAAAATAGAAAGAGTCGTTTACTGAAAAAGTTTCCTTGTCTCTGGCCTATACATTTCCTGGCCTTTTGGAATGTAACATATTTTATCGATTATATCAATGAGCTTAACTATTTTATTTTTTTATTAAAAATTTTTTTTTAATGTTTATTTTTGAGACAGAGAGAGACAGAGTGTGAGTGAGGGAGGGGCAGAGAGAGAGGGAGACATAGAATCCGAAGCAGGCTCCAGGCTCTGAGCACAGAGCCAGACGCAAGGCTCGAACCCATCGACCACGAGATCGTGACCTGAGCTGAAGTCAGACACTCAACCAACCGACTGAGCCACCCAGGCGCCCCTGAACTTAACTATTTTAAAACATTCCATTGTGAAATATCATGTTCATAAACGTAGGTAATAACAAGGCTTTGGGGGTTAAAAACAGGAATTTGTTTCTGTGGAAATAATTCCTAGACCAGCTTCTTGGGTGGGGAATGAATGACTTGCCGAATTTTGAAAAATGGCAAGTTTTGAGAAATGGCAGTTATAAGGGTATGACACAGAAATATAGCAGTGCTTGATATAGTTGCTGTAATAAAAGTGGAATATTTTAAACTTTGTTCACATTTGACAGCTTCTATTTTTGAGGTATCTCAAATACATTTTGTATGATCACCTCCATTTCACCCCTCCCTTGTGTGCTTTTATTTTAATCCAGCGAAGCCAGCCTCACAGTAAACAGTGTGATTATATTCTCTTCTAACACTTAGTGGTTTTTGGTACTTAAGTTTGTCTAATGGGCCCCATCACTAAAAGTTGGAGTCATTTCTCTCTGCTGCCTTGATAGAGAGCATGTGGGTTTGTGTGGGGCTGCCTTGCAACACAGCACTGAGTTGTAGTGTGCAGAAAAGCTGTTCTCTTGATCCACTACACCTGGCAGTCCCCGGGCAGGTGTGTCTAAGATGAGGATGTTTTCAATGTACTTTAGTTCCTCTTCAGTACGGTGCCTCAGACCCCAAGACCTATCTCTTACTTAGATTAGGCATCACCTCTTACCTCCCTTAACCCTTATAATGAGCCAAAGGAAGAGGGTTGTTTGTGTTTTTGTGGACTGTTTAGGGCAGTGCAGTGTACTAGCCTGCCTTCCCTCACCATCTTTGTGTATCTGATTTGATGGAGCCATAGCAGGGGCCCATTCTAGTGTGCTCCAGCAAGATCCTGCTTATCTGTAAGCCTAAAACGTAGGGTATTTTCTATACTCTTGAAAAAAAAAATATCACAAGCTGACTAAGCAAAAGAAAAAAAAAAAAGCAGCACTCTAAAAAGTCCGGCCCTATTTTCCTCTTCCCTAATTAGGAGACCCTAAATCCTCCTTTACAATCTGTATTTCTTCTTAAGAGATCATTTTAGAAAGTCTGACTTTTTCCCTTTCTAGTTAACAGTGTATTTGAAGGAGATGTGGAAGAGGGGAAAGAAGGGTAAGCTCCATATAGGCAGGTTAGCATCCAAGAGTGCCAGCTTGAGAAAGTGATAGTTTGAGAAAGTAAAACCTTAAAAAAAAACAAAAAAAAAAAGATTCAAGAACTCACCAAAAGCATTTTGAGGCCATTTGGTGTGAGACCAAAGCCCCCAACACCTCACTCTTCCTTGAAGAATCACTGTGCTATTGCTTACTGATCTTCTTGAGTCCTCTACTTGAGTCAGTTCTGTTTACCAAGCATATTACACACTCTCTCCTCATAACAGCTCCATAATGCAAGAACTGTTGTATCAACTCTTACATTTATTTTGTAGCTGAGAAAAGTGAGAGATTTTTTTCTCTAGCTTTTCCAAGACTCATTATTGAGCAGGGGAGCTAGCATATAAATCTTGGTAGTCGGATTCCAGAGTTCGTGCCTTTCCCATAATCTCCAGTCCCCAGAAGAGAACAGGCCAGAGCAGAGGGAGGCAGTATAATATAGTGGTTAGACTTTCTAGCTTCAGATTGTAGTTCTGTTACTTTCTGATTTTTTAACTAATGTTCATTGCCTCTGTTTCTGTATTTATAAAATATTGCACTGGATTTTAGAGTTGTTTGTACTTACATCATAGGGTTATTGTGAGGATTCAGTGAGACTTTGTATGTAAATAACGCAGTGCCCAGCACATATTAAGAGCTGGGAACACGTTAGCTACTATACTTTATATAAAATACAGTTACTAATGATTCACAGCAGACACATAAGTAATTTTTTTATATTTAAGAAGACAGATGTTGGGGCGCCTGGGTGGCGGAGTCGGTTAAGCGTCCAACTTCAGCCAGGTCACGATCTTGCGGTCCGTGAGTTCGAGCCCCGCGTCAGGCTCTGGGCTGATGGCTCCGGAGCCTGGAGCCTGTTTCCGATTCTGTGTCTCCCTCTCTCTCTGCCCCTCCCCCGTTCGTGCTCTATCTCTCTCTGTCCCAAAAATAAATAAACGTTGAAAAAAAAAATTTAAAAAAAGAAGACAGATGTTTAATACATCCTAGGAACATTTTACGCAGCTGAAATATTTAAAGAGTATTAATACTTACACAGGGTCATCATTTATCACTGTAAGTTAGGATAATTGGCATTGCCATTTTAGATATTGAGATGTTGTTTTGCTTGATGTATAAACATTAGAAAAGAAGGTGAAACAAAACCTTTCAGAGGTCTGCCTTTGATTTTCCTTTATGGTATTTGCTCCTGAACTTTTAAATAAATCCTTAAAAAAAAAGTCAGGGCTTTGGCTCAGTAGGAGGCTTACCTTTTTAATTATCAGTTTGCCTTTTGGGTAAAGAACTGTGGGTTTTCTATTACGTGTGTCATTAGATGAAACAAGTCTTACTGCTGGCTGGCTACCAAGAAAGGACATATATCTGGGATGTCATCACAAAGTTTCCCTTTGATCACATTGCCTACACAAGATGCAAGTCCATCAGCTCTCTGATGGAGCTCTGGCATGGAGAGGAGAGGCACGCAAAAGTGTCCTTTACCCCAAAGTGTACTTTCTGCTTTGCCATTTAATAGCTATGTGAACTTGGGCAAATCACTTAAGCTTTCTGAGCCTCAGCTTCATCGTTTAATACCTGCCTTGCTTAACTTAAAAGGTTGGTTGGAATGTGAGGTGGCATATAATGTGTGAAGGGAGCACCTTGAGGGAGTGCTATAAAGAAAGGTCTAGATACATTTTAGTTATCAAATATTTTATATATGATGCCTTTTTAAAACTATGAAGGGTTATACAAATGTTTGTTGGTGGTTTTAGCAATCACTTCCTTTGGTACTAGATACAGATTCATGTATTGTTCTAAGATCTGAAGACCCAGTAGTTTTAGTAATAAATGTGGCAGTTCTTGGGGAGCTAAATCTCACATTCCCTATCATAGAATTTATCTGCTATAACAGTCAAAAGGTCTCTGAGCATAGGTAAGTGAAAGCCCAAGTTGAATGAAATAATTTCATCATTGGGTTAAACTTCATAAATGAGCTTTTTGTTAACCATTATTTAAGAAAAAACCAAAACTTTTTAAAATGTTTATTCTTTGAGAGAGAGCGAGAGCGCGCAAGTGCTAGCGCATGAGCAAGGGAGGGGCAGAGAGAGGGAGACACAGAATTCAGAGCTGGTTCCATGCTCTGAGCTGTCAGCACAGAGTCCTACGTGGGGCTTGAACTTGCAAGCCATGATATCGTGACCGAGCTGAAGTCAGGTGCTTCACTGACTAAGCTACCAATCACATTTTTTAAAGTTTATTTATTTTCAGAGAGAGACAGAGAGAAAGAAAGATTGGGTGAGGGGCAGAGAGAGAGAGAGGGAGAGAGAGAATCCCAAGCAAGCTATACGCTATAGCATGGAGCCTGACGTGGGCTCGATCTCATGAACTGTGAGATCATGACCTGGGCCAAAATCAAGAGTTGGATGCTTAACCAACTGAACCATCCAGGCATCCCAGCCACCATTTCATGTAATAGCTAAAAGAAACAGTTCTCAAAGTCTCTTGTAATAAATGTATTGATTTATGGTTGGCTAGAATTGATCTTCCTAGTGTCAAGCTTAGGGTGACATGGAGGTTTAGCTCGACTTTTTTTTTAGTCATTTGGGTAGCCTATCCAGTTCTTTCAGAAATGTTCTAATACTGTGCACAGGTGTTATTGGATGTGGACAACCTATGTATGTCTGCTTACTTGAGTTGTGGTTTGTGATTATCCTCACTTGTGGGACATTAGTGTTTCCTCTACTCAAGCATAGCTCTGTATGCTTGTGTAAGAACCAAACTCCCTGTGGTCTCAGGAACTGTCCTGCTAGCATGGGACACATTATTAAGATTTAGAATATTATTAAATATGATTTTTACCTAACAAAGTTTTTTCTTAGTATAAGTAGCTCTTTTCCAGCAGACATTTTGCTAAGTACTGATGATGTCAGATTTTACAAAAAAACTAGAAAATGGAGGCTGTAGCATAAATCACATAATAAAACATACCAGGTTAAAAATCAAATGGTTTTCCGACTGCATTCAAAATAAAATAACTAGTGGAGTAATTTCTAAAGTCCTAGGTAGGCTCACAATCAATTGTTTTTTGCATCCTTTGTACAGTGGAATTTGGATCATACATAACAAATTACCTGAGGAATCTTTATTGTACTTCCTATTTTTCATTTTGGGAAAAGAATGTCAAAGAACACTCAAATTTCTCTTCTTATATTTTAAATTTGCACATGGTCTGTAAAGCACTCATTTTTCAAAAATTTATTAAAATAAAAGTAATTAAACCACATTTTGAGATTTTTGCACGATAGTGGGGGAAAAAACCATTCTGTACCATCACATTAACCAACCATAGTCAGTTTTAGTGTTTTTCTTTTTTGTATTTTCCTGTGCATTAAAAAGGGGTTTCTATCATCTGTACATTTTTGTATCCAGCTCTTTTTTGGTTTGACAATGCAATGTATGAAAAGCAGTTTTCTTGGGGCTCCTGGTGGCTCAGTTGGTTAGGTGTCCCACTCTTGATTTTGGCGCAGGTCATGGTCTCTCAGTTCTTGAGATCCAGCCCCACATCTGGCTCTGTGCTGACATTGTAGAACCTGCTTGGGATTGTCTTTCTCCCTCTATGTCTCTGCCCCTTCCCAGCTCATGGGCTCTCTCTCTCTCTCAAAATAAATAAATGAATGTTAAAAAAAAAAAGAGAATATATTAGAAAAACATTTTTCTTTTTATATACCTGTTATAATTAGTTTTTATTTTTTTGATGTTTTATTTATTTTTGAGTGAGAGAGAGAGAGAGAGAGAGAGAGAGAGAGAGTGTGTGTGTGTGTGTGTGTGTGTGTGTGTGTGTGTGTGTGTGTGTAAGCAGGGGAGGGGCTAAGAGAGAGGGAGATATAGAATCTGAAGCAGGCTCTGACCTCCGAGCTGTCAGCACAGAGCCTGATGCGGGGCGCGAATTGTGAGATCATGACCTGAGCCGAAGTCGGACACTTAACTGACGGAGCCACTCAGGTATCCCAAGTTTTCATGACTGACGATGTATAATAAACCAGTGGATTTATCCCATTTTACACGACCATATTTTTCTTATTTTGGACATATTTTGGTTGTTTCCAGGTTTTCATTTTATGAATAATTGCCAGAAAAGCATCTTTGAGCATATGCAGTAAGCACCCCCCTCTGCTCTGTCCATATTTTAGGCCCCCCCTCCCCCCCGCTTTAGAATAGACATCTAGAAGTGGACACTGTGGATGAAAGGGCATGGGGATGTTTTTAAGGCTCTTGTACATACTGCCAAATTCCCTGCCAGTTTCACACACCACTTACCAGTTCTAGATATTACTGTGGTTTTAAATTTTTGCCCAGTTAGCAAGTTACCAAAGTTGGCATAAAACAAAAGTTACCTGTTGTTTTAATGTGAAATTTTTGGGTCACTCGGGAAGTTGAATATTTTCCTGTATGTTTGCTTATTAGTCACATTTCCTATTTCAGGAATTTTATTCCTGTCCTCCTCACCTGTTAGTAAAGGTTGGGTAAAGGAACACAGTGGTGGCAAGCATGAATTCTGGAGACAGTTGGCTCAGTCCCCACCTCGCATCTGCCCCCGGGAGTGGGGGATGTTGGGCAGGTGTTACCATCTTGCCAAGATTTTAGTTGCCATTTTTGGACATTTGTAAGATTTTTTTTTACTTTTGGAATTTAAACAATTTTCCATTGTGCTTTCTTTTCTAAGTATAGAGAATGTTTCTCACCTTTCCAGAAGTTTAATACTCAGTTCTATTTTTGTTCTCTTTTTAAAAATTATCTCTTTACTGAGATTTTATTTTTATGTTGTAAGCTCCTATAAAATGGATCACTTTCCTAAGTGCCCGTGCTTATTATGAAGGCATAAGAGACGTTCGTTAGGAATGAAATTTGTCATGTTTGAAATTTCAAAATTGGTACTGCATTTGTAGTACAACTAAATGTTCAGAAGTTAATGTCTTCACCTAAATCACTTTTATTTTAGAGAAACCTGGTCAGAGAACCGGAATTTATTGGGTGTATTAGCTAGTGTTTGGCATGGTGATTTGTTAGGGTTTGGATATTACAAATAGTTTTATTGGTTCAGAAGTATTTGGTGAGATATTTATCTTTGATTTTTTTTTTTCTCTAAAGGTGAGTGTTATATAGGAATCTGTACTTGAGAAACACGTGGCCTGTGTACAGTGTCCAGGGAGCAATTAGAAGGGCAATATGTTAAATCTCTTGCCTCAAGGCAAAACCATTAGTTGTGCTGTGTATGAGCCTCAAGGGGTGTAAATAACCAGACCATTCATGAAATCATCAGTTTCCTTTTATTTCAAGGCAACTGTAAAACCTTTAATCTGTGGAAGAATCAGAGGAAGTTGACCTATTGGATTTACAGATTATTTTCCTTTATGTGATTATTTTGAGAAAGTATATTTCAGAATTTACCAATTCCTGGTTGAGCATTAGGAATATGAACTTTGAATTCCATTTTCTGTTTTGATGTGAGCATCCTAAAGTTCTGATATGATTTAAATGCATGCAGACTTCTCTTATGAACTCTCGTATGTCTACGTAAAAGATTTTATTTTTTTAGAGATTTATTGTTGATGTTTTTTGTTAATTTATTAGAGCTTATCTTTAGGAGCAAATAAATTCCATTTATTGATGGCTGATATTTCTCACTACCTTAATAAGACAGACCATCCTCAGAAATGAACAGCAATCCAGTTTGTTTTCTGTATTAATTTGGGGACATTATCAAAAGGGGAAGGGATAACTCTTTTTTCCGTATTACTATTGTGTATAAATACCGTTTAAACATTAGGAAGGCTTTTCTACTTTAAAAAAAATTCTCATTTGACACCCAAGCCTTCCCACTTCATTCTGTCCCTCAGTAATCTTTCTTGTTTGTTTGTTTTCATATTCGTATTTCTTGGAAGAGTGATGTCACTCTGTTTCTTCACCTTCAGCTTCATCCCTCAGTCCGCTGCCCTCTGGTCTTTGTCCCTGTCACTCCACTGAAGCTATGCCTGTTAAGGATCCCAGCATCACTGAATGCAATGTGTTCTTCTCATTTTCATCTTATTTAACAGCTGAACAACACTGAACGAAGCTGACCTGACCGCTCTTTCTAGTAACATAGTCTTCAGTTGACTTTAATAATTCTAAACTCTCTTGGTTTTTCTCTTGCCTCTCAGGTTAACTCCGCCTCTCTTTGCTGGGTCACCTTCTACCCATGTTTTTGGGCCCTTTCCCTACTCTTAACCTACTCTGAAAAATTCCACATTCTAGCTTCAAATCTTTACTTCTCATGAGCTCCAGCAGTCTGTAGTCTGTTCACTGGATGTCTTTACTTGCTTCCAGCACTTGTGCCTCAAACTTAGTATTTTCCTTACAAACTTGCCTTTCCCTATATGTCCCCTAGTTCTATAAATGGCACCTCATCCTCTGGGTTCAAGCCATCAGTGTCTTAGCATTGCTACTTCTTCAATATCTGTAAAACAGATCCTTTCACTACTGCTGCTACCCAAAGTCCAGCCATTATTGATCTGGTTCATTGCAATAAGTTTTTCTGTATCTTCCCGTGCCATACGACCACTAACCCTTCCTCTATACTGTACACAGATAATTTTTAAAAAGCCATTATGATTATGTTCTTTCCCTATTTAAAATCTCTCTGAGGCTAAAATGTAAAATTCTTAACTGTTGTCTGTAAGTCTCTGCTTGATCTGGCCCTGCATACATCTTTAATCTCATATCTTGGTCCCCTCACCTTTTGACAGAGAGAATACATTTCTCTTGATATCTAAGACCTGTAGCATTAAAATTACAGGATATAGTAGTAATGAATGTTTTGGTTTTAAAATATTGCTTATAAAATTATTCTTCATTTTTCTGTACTTTTTCATGTGTAGGCATATGTATATTAAATGAGATAGTGTATGTTAAGGTGTTTATAATTTGTAAATGTTAATATAAAATATTGTTTCTCTCAACTTTTTGCTCCCATCCATCATTCCTTTTGCTTCCATCTACATGATGGTAAAAGATACTATACATGTGGTAACAATTCTGTAGGAATGTTGGCATAGAATGGACATGATTTTCCAATTTAGAGCGTCCTTTGAATGGGAAATTAGGAAACAGTCCATAAAATATATCTTTACGATAGGTGTGATATGTTTTGAAGAAAAGGTTGCTTAGAACCTGGTCTAGATCATCTGTAGAAGCCTTTTTCAGTTCTTTACTCTTGTGTCTGTAGCTTACATTTTAAGAAAACATATGGTGTCCATAGAAAAACTTCCTATTTATGTTTAATCCATGGATAAACTCAGTGAATGTGCTGTTTTAGCAGTACTCTGACTTTCAGACATTTTCATATGACCCTTTTGTCTGTAGGAGGAGGGTTAAAGCCAAACACCACCACTACCTGTGAAGAAGACCATCATCTTGTGATTGGAGATATGCTAATGTGAAATATGAACGCTTTAACTAAGTCTTGAATCACATCATTAGTACTCAGTGGAACAAAATTGCCAGGGATTGGGGTTGTTGCTTAAATGAGCTCCCCAAATTTGTCTGTAAATTAGAAGTGACCCTAATAAAAATTCCAAAAGGGTTTTCTTTGGCTTGACAAACTAATGTTAATTAATGTAGGGGGAAAAAAAAGTGATGAGAGGTAGAGCCAGCCCTATAAGATACCGACAGGTATTATTAAGCTACATTAATTAAAACTGTGTGATGAAGGCACATGTGTAGATCTACAGATCAATGAAATAAAGTAGAAATATTGTTAAGAGACCTCAAAACACATAGGACATGATAAAATTGGCATCTCAAATCAGTGCTGAAATTTATTCAGTAAGTGGTGTTGGCATAACTGGGGAGCCAACTGGAAAAAAAAATAAAGTGGAATGTATAATTCATACTTCTACCAGAATGAATTTTAAGTAGATCATGCTTTAAATTTAAAAAGCAAAGTCACAAAAGAAATAGAACTAAATAGGAGAGAAATTTTTTACAATTTAGAATGAAGTAGGTTTTTGCAACTTTGATACATAACTCTGAGGCAATAAAAGAAAAAGACTCATAAGTTAGTTAGACTTTATAAAAAATGAATGTCTCTGCAAATCAAAAATTAACACAAGCAAAGTCAAAAGATAAGTTGAGAAAACATTTAACTCCTCAAAGATTATAGGAGATTTTCTTTATATATAAAATTTTTCTACAAATCAGTAAGAAAAAGACCAACAATTCGTAGAAAAATGAGCAAAGGATATGTGTGGAGATTTCATGTAAATGAGATACAAATGGCACTAAATCTAAAGGTACTTATTTTATGAGAAATGCAAATTAAAACTGCATCAGATGCCCTTTAAAAACAACCCATCACATTGATAAAATAAAAAATTTAACACATTGTCAGCATAGGTTAGATAGGTGTGGGGTTATAAACTGGCACAGTCTTTATGGAGGGCAATTTGATTGCATCCGTTAGAATTATAACTGTACAGACCTCTTTGACGTAACAGTTCCACATCCAGGAATTTAGCTTATGCTGAATTGAAATGAAGTAGCTTACTGAAGCATTGTTTATGGTAGCAAAACTCTGGAAACAACCTAAATGTTCATTATGGAAGACTGGTTAAATAAATTATGGTCCTTCCACATAATGGAATATCGTGCAGTTGTGAAAGAACAATGAGGAGAACCATACTGATATGTAATGATACAGATGTTTGTTAAATAAAAGAAAGATGTAAAATAGTTTGTGTTATGCTGCCACTTGAGTAGAAAGGAGACTATACAAGCATTAATATTGCTTATGTGTAAGTGCATATAGTATTTCTGGAAGGATTAGTCAGAAAATGATAACCTTATGTTTCCTGGGGAGAGTTTGGGAGGCAAACATACCCTTTCAATTTTTTTTTTTCAGTTTTCAGCCATAATAAAATCAAATAAAAATTAGAAAGTTTAGATATAAACTTTATAAACTATATAAACTCTATAAAATTAGAAAGTTTTAGATATAAAACAGTTGGGAATTTAACATTAAGTCTGTGTCTTCTTTTTATCAACTGAGAAATGTTTTTATGCTTACTACAATTTCTTGGGCTAGACCTTGTGAAGGAAATTCTTTTTCTATCTGGGGAATGATCTTTTGAATTTGTGAAGTGTGTTTTATTGCTTCTGTTTTCTTTTAAATCTCTATTGTCTAAACGACTGCATAGAAGTACACTGTCATCTTAAAATTGTAAGGATTTACTTGTGGTCGAGTAATCCATTGCCTTTTACAGTTTCATTTGCCAGAGGGTCCTTCGACTAGTTTTGAGGTGATAACTGTATGAAGGCAAAGAATTTGATACCACAAAAAACGGAAAGCCCTTTTTATTCCACTGCGTATCTGAAAAACAGCTCTTGTAGGAAATTTTCATTTCCATTGGTTCTTGCCTTGTGAGGGATGTCTTTAAGGAGGAATAAATTATATTTGGATCCACCCCTATAGGATATCAAGTGAACACTAGAATAAAGCAGTGCGGACCTTCCTTTTTACAATGCCTTCCCAAGAAAATAAACATCCCCCTACCAAAAATTTTCTACCCTGGTAATATACCAAAAGTGGAAGTATGCATATCTGCATCTTGATGTTACTAGCATATCCTGGTCCGAGGGCAGGTATGAGATCCAGTTATTGCTATTCAAAAGGACCTGAAAGTCTGAGCATACTTGGAAGAAGGACTATGAGCAACGCAAATGTCAAGTTACATCTGATAGTAAACAAAATTGTTAAGCCTCTTTGTGTGATGTTTAAGATGAGAAAATGGCTTTGTTTATGATTTTAAATGGGCTTGGACCTATTTTGTTCTGTTTTTCACTATCCTCACACTAGATTTCGTAGAGCTTTAAATTATGCCCAGCATTTGGACATCCAGTAGTAGTTTCCTCATAATAGTAGAGCTCCAGAAAATATTCCTAGCAGCATCTGTACAATGGTTTTCTTAGGATATTTAAGTCTAGTTTTTGAAAATACTAGCACTGTAAAATCCATTCATAGTTCTTAGGACTTCAAATCTTGACAAAACTGAAGTTACTGAGTGTATTGTATCTGGGTCAGTATTCTCTATAAAAGTCTGGAGCCCTTTCTGGGTATCAGTTCAAGAGGTGGAAGTGTGGGAAATGTTCAGCTGGGTAGGATTTTCTGACATGTAGTAAGTACTGAAGAAATACTTGTTTATTGGAAGATGCTGACTGGAGCCCAGGGGGATTATACTTCTATAATCATTATTAACCATGAAGTCTTCTTGAGTGTTGACTTTTGCTCTCTTTGATTTTTGTGCCAGTAATTACCAGTCCCTAGTTTAGAATCGTCATTGTAAGCACAGACTCCTTCCTACATTCATAAGGAGGTACTGCTCCTTCTGCTCCTCCTTATATATAGTATGAGCCATTCCAGGACTTATATTTAAAGAATACCATTGCAAATTATTTTAAAGTGAAAATCATCTCGAAAGTTTTCTTTTGTGTAGAACACCGAGTTTACTTATAGTAAACTACATTTGTCTTGGACGAAGAGCTCAAAGTAACATTGTGATGGATGTCGTGGCTTCATCTAAAAGTGTGAAGGAAGGCGCACACATGCCTCGGTGGTGAACAGACAACTGCTGTAGTTTATTTTGTTCTAGTCTGTACCTGTGGCCTCTTGGCTGTAGAAAACCAACATACAGTATATTATGTCTTTCATCATCAGAGGAATATATTTTTCCCTGTTGTTCATTTGGAATTGCGTATAGTCAAAATTTCTGAGTGCCATGAGAAGGACTGTTTTCTCTTTAGCAATTGAAGCATTTTTGCAGTGTGGAGTGAATAGATCCTGCCATCACAGTGCATTATGTAGTTTACTGAATAGATAAGTATAATACAATTCATTCAAAACAAATACGAAATTTACTGGGGCTTTTCATGGAGATGTGGAATGTAGATATCTTTTTCTATATAACAGATGAAGTTGGTTGTAACTAACATGTGTTATGCTAGTAGAGGTCCACCTGTTAAACTTTCTGTTCTTTGTTGAGGGATAGAAAATGGAGTGATACAGATATGCTAGAAAAATGAGAACTGGAATGTAGGCCACAAGCTGGTCTGTTCCAGATGAATGCAACCAAGACTAAGTAGCATCTTGTTTATTTGATAAACCAGTGTGGCTGGTCCTGCGTGCTCTCTTATGCATCTTTTCCCTCTCTCTACATGTAGTTATCAGTCATTTGGTTATAAAATAGCCAGAATATACCTCTGTATTTCAGAGCCAAAAGAGAGAATCCTTTCCACCTCATTTCTTCTCTGAGATTTCTGCAGAGGGATTATGTGAGTACTGTACTGCCTTTGCCTTTGACGCCCATCAACAGTGATAATCTTGAGATGTGTTTTTATTTATGATAAAGTACTTTCCTATAGTTACACAGCAGACAGTGACAAAATAAACTGGACCCTAATGGAGTCAATAATTCTTTCTTTAGCAGGTTTTTTTTTTTTTCAATTTCCTAAAAGTGTTATACCAAAAGCAGTAAAGTTTTGATGCCTTCCTTGTAGAAAGAAATTTGATTTTTGGGGTGAGTGAGGGCGGTTAGGTAGGAAATTAAAGAGCTTATTTGCAATGAACTGAAATAGAGGGTCAGGAAATCAGGAAACCTGAGATAGACTTTTTTTTTTTTTTTTAATTTAGAGAGAGAGAGAGAGAGAGTGCACGGGCAGTGGAGAAGGGCAGAGGGAAATAGAGAATCTTAAGCGGGGCTCTTGGTGCACATGGGGGCTTGATCCCATGACCCTGGGATGATGACCTGAGCCAAAATCAAGAGTCGGATGCTCAACCGACTGAGCCACCCAGGTGCCCCTAATAGTCTTATTTTTAAACAGCATTTTAATTATGATTTCTTTAACCTCCAAATAACTTTCCAGGTAAAGTTTCTCTGAATTCAAAGCAATGGATACAGTTCTTAATCTGAAATAAGTACAGTAAATAGTGTGTCCAATAAGTGTGGACCCCCCCGGGAAAATAATGTGCTTATTGATTGAGAATATTATTTTAAAATGTAACTTACATACTTACTCTGTTTTTTGAAACAGCTTTAGACACTCAATATTTTGTTTGTTTTTAGGATTTTTTTTCTTTCCAAGTTTCAAGCATAGTGCTATTTTAATTTATTTATTTAAAAACATTTTTTTAACATTTATTACTTTTTGAGATAGAGCATGCTCAGGAGTGGGAGAGGGCCAGAAAAAGGGAGACTGAGGATCTGAAGCAGGCTCTGTGCGCTGAGCACAGAGCCTGATACGGGGCTTGAACTCATGAGCTGTGAGATCATGTCCTGAGCTGAAATCAAGAGTCCGCTGCTTAACCGACTGAGCCACCCAGGTGCCCCAGCATGGTGCTATTTTAAAATAACTCTACTGTCAGGAAGGAGGCTAGACAACTGACCAGCAATCTCCTCCCTTTTAGATTAAAGACCTTCTGGGCTGCTTGATGCTGCACCTTCAACTTTGGAAGGTGGGGAATAGTGAAAGGCAAAGGGTGGGGATGGAGGCTGGTGTGGCTGGCTGGCTGGCTTTCTTTTCACTCCAGCAGCTGACTGTAGCTGTAAGTGAAATCTTGATCTTGTTTTGAGTGAGTTGAAGGCCTCAAATGGTTGATGATTCTTGCATAGCAGTACTATTTTGATATTTCTTATTTTAATCTGGTACTTACTGATGTATAAAAACTTTTTCTTACACATACCAGTGGCTTGTGGTACTGGTTTAAGTAATACAATCACTTTATCTATTTGCTCATTTTTAGGGGGGCAGAGAGAGTGTGTGCACACACATATGAGTTGGGGAGAGGGGCAGAGAGAGAGAGAGAGAATATCTCATGCACGTTCCATGCTCAGCATGGAGCCCCACATGAGGCTTGATCCCATGAGCCTGGGACCATGACCTGAGCTGAAATCAAGAGTTGGACGCTCAAACCACTGAGCTGTCCAGGTGCCCGTACAATCATCTTATTTAGAAAAATGAAAAAAATGATGCTAAAGTCAGTAATATTTCGGAGGAAAAACTACTACTTTAATGATACTGAAATTTGCCAGATAGGGATCAGGTTTACACTGTTAAAATGTTGTTCATGGTAAAACAGAGAATCTTTGATCTTTATTGGTAAAAAGTCTTCCAAACTGATACAGAGTTTTTAGAACAAGTGTGGTAGTAAAAAGTATATGTAGCTCTGTAAGTCTAGAGAGGGAGGAGAGATTCGCAAAGAGTAAAAGAATACCACCACCCTCACACAACCTTGTGAACAGTTGCTTTACTCTCATGTAGTTGAGTATGACTTCATGAGATTACAGTGTTTAAGAAATGTTAAGATTGACAGGTGACCAGTTTGTCTTGCGATGGGCATTATTTCCCTTTTTTCTGGAATGAAACTCAAGTGTTGGTGGAGTGCTTTGAGTGTAGATGGTATGTTGGAACCTTTGTGTCCCCAAAGCTGCTGAAATGAATTTTAGATATCTTGAGCCATGTGTAAATGGCTTTCTTTTCATATTTTTAACACTTTAGCTCTCTACCTTGGGCAAATCTTATGAGGGAGGTCCTGCAATCATGGGGTTTGACCAGGTGGTCTGTGGCCCTTTCTATCTGTCAGATGAGTGCAGTCTTTCATCCCAGATGGCGCAACACTGTGGACATGGCGCAACACACTGTTCGCGGTGGTTGCTGTATTATTATGTTTAAGAAGGAAGTTACAGATTTTGAGAAAGCGTTTCATCGAAAGTGGTAAAAATAGAAAAATGTTAGTGATTAAAGGAGTTCTTCCAACCCAGTGTGCATTGCTTGGTTGTCAAGGAAATGCTTAGTTCCTTTTAAGTTTCAGACCACCTTTATAGATGCCTCCAGTGGAACTGTAACTATTTCAGGACAGCATGATGATGAGAGAAATAATACAAGGCACTGTGATTTGATAGAAAGAACATTTTCTTTGTAGTTGAGGAGATCAGTGTTTGGATTATGGTTCTAGCACTTACCAAGTTTGTGACCTGGGCAAGTTACTTAAATTCTCTAGGGCTCATTTGCATTAATTGAGGTACTTTATGTCTCATATCTAGGCCAGTATATTGATGCTTTATCACTGTTAATGCTTTTTTCCTCTTTCATTGTTTCATGATGGAATGCACATATTTTGCACAGCACATAATGTCTCAAATAACCAGGCAGAGAAGTTTACTTGGCTCCATCATTGACAATCCACCTGCATCTTGGTTCTTTTGAGAGCCTGTTCTCAGCTCCTTTACCCCATGGGCAGAGAGGTGTGGATAACTCTTGCTAGCCTTGGTGATCATACCCGCTTACTTCCGGTTTTACAGCGTGTCTAACCTGGCTCACTGTCTTTTTTTTTTTTAATTTTTAAAAAAAAAATTTTTTTTTTCAACGTTAATTTATTTTTGGGACAGAGAGAGACAGAGCATGAACGGGGGAGGGGCAGAGAGAGAGGGAGACACAGAATCGGAAACAGGCTCCAGGCTCCGAGCCATCAGCCCAGAGCCTGACGCGGGGCTTGAACTCACGGACCGCGAGATCGTGACCTGGCTGAAGTCGGACGCTTAACCGACTGCGCCACCCAAGCGCCCCAAGCTCTCTGTCTTTTGAATAGCAGTGAATACCCGAGACTGTTTGGTGCCTGGTTGGATATAATTTACTGCCAGCTCCAAATACAGAGGTTTGCAGTCACACTCAGGAGAAGTCCCTCCTCAGCCACACCACTTGGAGGGGTGGGCACAGATAGGCATAGCAGATAAGGGGAACAGGGGCACATAGCCAGCCGATAATGAGAACAGTGGCACTGGTTCCCATTGCTAAAGATGGGAAAATCGCAGGCTAAGGATGGTAAATACTTGAGAGCTAGTCTACATTTGGCATTTATATATGACATACTAATTGAGAACACATTTTATGGTTTGAAGTTGTGAAAAGTTCTGCCTACGTTCTAGATTAATGTCTATGCCCCGAGCTTGCTGTTTGTTTCAAGTACTGCATCAAGGAAACACAGACCTCCGAGAGACCTTGAGTTTATTCCCAGTATATCAGTGGACATTTCTCTTCCTGCTGCTTCTGAGTGGTTTTGCCTTTGCCTTTGTGCCTCAGTAGTTTTTTTCCCCGCTCCTTGTTTAAACAAGGATTAATACTTCCTTTAGTTGAGCTGAGGCTATTTTATTTTACATGGATTGGTGATTGTAAGTTTTTCTGAGCAGGTGTGGAGCAATGAATAGTCTTTTTAATTTTGTTTTTTGGATTTACATTTTTTTATAACCTCTTCTGTAACAAATGGTAAAGCTCCACGTCCATACTCTTTTTTAGTCAATAGTTAATGTTTCTTCCATACTTCCCAGCTGCTTATCATGGGCACAGCTGACAAAACCAGAAGAGCCTTTCCAGTAAGGTGAGCTGAGCTAGCATTTGAGTAGGACAAAAGGCTTTGGTATAGAATTAGGGCTTTGACAAAGTGAACAAATGTAAAGGCAGCTGGAAAACTTGAGTGTTGCTAATCAGGAATATATTTCGTGATTCTGAAGTTTCTAAAACATGTATACTTAAGCAAAATAATTCAACAACTTGTGGGTTAATTTTCCTGTTTTAAAATCCCTTATGTGGATTTTAAAAAATGTTTTTCATACCTCTGAATGTCTTACTTTCTCAAGAAACGTTGCTAGCTCCCCTTTTTCTTTATTTTCATATCTCAACAAAATCATGATTTACTTTTGAGCCTCTTCCTCCATTTGCTCTTGCCAGATGCCGTCTGTGCAAATTGATTATGGCAGACCCCTTTATCTTTAGTTGCTAAGACTCTTTTCAAGGGAGCGTTTGCTTTTATTGTTTTATTTATGCTATTGATAGTGAGCACTGTGTAGAGTTCAAAGGGGCTTGTTCTAACTTGAGAATTTACTACTTTACTTGTAGTTGTTTGAGTATAAAACAGCTCTTCAGTTGGACTGGCATTTGCGTTTGGGAGGTATCTATACTTTCCCTAAGTCAGTGAATGGGTAATATTAATAAGATAAAGTAAATCTGCTAGCCCCCCCCCTCCCCCCTCCCCCCCCCCAACAAGCCATATGTTTGCATAAGTTGCCTGAAAACCAGCGTTGTGTCCATTTCCTGTTCTCTTTCATGCCTGATGCTGGAGAAACTATGCTTATGTTAATTAACATTCCTGCACTATTAAAAATAATGGAATATGCTAAATGTAGCAAATAGAAGGGGCAAGACAACACTCCCGAGATTCAAAAGCAAAAGTTACAAATTAAGAAAGTGCTTTTTAAAATTAATTGGGTGCTTATAACATTCTATACTTTAGAGCTGTAAGGCAAAAGTACTTCACATGTTTAACACTCTACAAATGTCTGTAAGACTAGTTTGGATAAGTGACCAGTCAAAGCCACTCTTTGAAAAACAGAATGAAACCAAACAAAACACCTCCCAAACTATCTTCCTTTTCCTTTTTCCCTTTGAAAGGTGTAAAGAGGGAGGGAACAGGTTTAATTTCAAAACTTTTCTTGATGAGTATAACTCTTTGAAAAACCACTGTTAGCTGAATAGCTCACCACATTCCAAAATGTTATTTAAGATGTAAGAAACACTTTAGTTTTATACTGTCTTTTGAAATTGAGAAATACTTGGGATGCTTTAGCAGTGATACTCTTCTTCCAGGAGAAAAGTTGAATTGAAATGTTCAGTGGTAAACCTGCTGGATGATGATGATGGTAATAATAGTAACAGTCATTACTATTATTGTGTGACATAATGTTTTAAGAGTTTATGTATATTAATTTATTTAAATTAAGAGCTACATAAGGAAGCTGAGGTACAGACTTTAAGTAACCTGTCCATGGTCACATAGCTGGTACATGGCAGACCTGGAACCTGAGCCCACACAGTGGCTCAAAAAAAATCTATGCTCTTAACCACTTTGCTGTGTAGTGACTGAGAGGCTTTAAGTTTTCTTGAGTTAGAATTGTGGCTTTGGTATTTTGCTACTGAGAAATCTTAACAATGGGAATCTATACTGTTTATGTAGAAGTAGAAAAAATTGTGAAATTGACAATTTCACAGTTGAAATTGGTAAATTCTGAATTTGGTTCTGCAGTAAGCAAAAAGACTGCCTTCAGTCTGTCTTTGAATCATTGTAGATTATTGTTTTTTTATTCTTTGTCACTTGAAGACCCATAAATGCATTTTGGCACACTGGAACCCTTGTCCCTAAATTTATTTGGGGAAAAGAAAGGAGAGAAGAGACAAAAAATGAAGAAAGTCACCATCTGTCATTGAAACTTCGGTCTGTTCTCCTGCCCTTGAGCACACTCTGTTTGCTCTGGGGGGCCCCTCCCACTCGGTCAGCTTCCCTTCTTAGGTCGGCTCTCCTCACCTGAGACTTGTGGTACCATACTTGCATACTGAAATGGAAGTATACTTTCCTTGCAGCTTTCAGAGCTCCACATCTTAATGGAGAAGTTAGGGAAATGAAAAATCCTGTGGTGGTTCAAAGACGAAATACATTTGGCAACTGTCTTGTTGAGGAATAAAACCCAAGTTCAAGAATACGTTTTTTTCTCCTCCTCTTCCTCCTCCTCAATTAACATGTAGTGTAATAATGATTTCAGGAATAGGACCCAGTGATTCATCACTTACATATACCGCCCAGTTGCTCATTCCAACGAGTGCCCTCCTTAATGCCCCTCGCTCATTTAGCCCATCTCCCCCACCCAGCACCCCGCCAGCAACTCTCGGTTTGTTCTCTGTGTTTTAAGAGTCTCTTATGGTTTGTCTCCTTCTCTGTTTTTATGTTATTTTTGCTTCCCTTCCTTATGTCATCTGTTTTGTTTCTTAAATTACACATATGAGTGAAATCGTATGACATTTGTCTTTCTCTGACTTATTTTGCTTAGCATGATAGCCTCTGGTTCCATCCGCATTGTTGCAGATATCAAGATTTCATTCTTTTTGATTGCCAAGTAATAGTCCATTGTGTGTGTGTGTGTGTGTGTGTGTGTGTGTGTGTGTGTACACACAGCACATCTTCTTTATCCATTCATCAGTCGATGGACATTTGGGATCTTTCCATACTTTGGCTATTGTCGATAGTGCTGCTATAAACATTGGGGTACATGTGCCTCTTCGAATCAGCACTCCTGTATCCTTTGGATAAATACCTAGTAGTGCAGTTGCTGGGTCGAAGGGTAGTTTTATTTTGAATTTTTTGAGGAACCTCCATACTGGTGAAGAATGGCTGCACCAGTTTGCATTCCCACCACCGGTGCCAAAGAGATCCTCTTTCTCTACATCCTCGCTGACATCTGTTGTTGCTTGAGTTGCTAATGGTGGCCATTCTGACCAGTGTGAGGTGGGATCTCATTGTGGTTTTGATTTGTATTTCTCTGATGATGAGTGATGTTGAGCATCTTTTCATATGTCTGTTAGTCATCTGGATGTCTTCTTTAGAAAAGTGTCTATTAATGTCTTTTGCCCATTTCTTCACTGGATTACTTGTTTTTTTGGTGTTGAGTTTGATAAGTTCTTCATAGATTTTGGATACTAACCCTCCATCTGATAGGTCATTTGCAGATATCATCTCCCATTCTGTGGGTTGCTTTTTAGTTTTGTTGTTACCTTTGCTATATGGAAGCTTTTTATCTTGATGAAGCCTTAGTAGTTCATTTTTACTTTTGTTTCCCTTGCTTCCAGAGACATGTCAAGTAAGAAGTTTCTGCGGCCAAGGTCAAAGAGGTTGTTGCTTGTTTTCTCCTCTAGGATTTTGATGGCTTCCTGTTTTTGTTTAGGTCTTACATCCATTTTGTGTTTATTTTTGTGTATGGTGTAAGAAAGTGATCCACTTTGATTCTTCTGCATGTCGCTGTCCAGTTTTCTCAACACCATTTGCTGAAGAGACTGTCTTTTTTCTTTGGATATTCTTTGTCAAATATTAGTTGGCCATACGTTTGTGGGTCCATTTCTGGGTTCTCCATTCTGTTCCACTTATCTGTGTATCTGTTTTTGTGCCAGTACCATGCCGTCTTGATGATTACAGCTTTGTAATAAGGGCTTGAAGTCTGGAATTGTGATGCCTCCAGCTTTGGTTTTCTTTTTCAGGATTGCTTTGGCTATTCGGGGTCTTTTCTGGTTCCATACAAATTTTAGGACTGTTTGTTTTCGTTCTGGCTTTGTGAAGAATGCTCGTGTTATTTTGGTAGGGATCGCATTGACTATGTAGATTGCTTTGGGTAGCATCTACATTTTAACAGTATTTGTTCTTCCAATCCATGAGCATGGAATGTTTTTTTCATTTTTTTCATGTCTTCAGTTTCTTTCATAAGCTTTCTGTAGTTTTCAGTGTGTAGATTTTTCACCTCTTTGGTTAGGTTAGAATATAGATTTGACATTACAAATCCATTTTGTGTCTGTCTGTTCTGTGTCTGTGTTGGTCTTCCATGCAGCTATCAGTGTTGTCATTAGAAGTTACAGCAGGCCACAGATATATCTTGATGAGGACATGCTGGGTTGAGAATAGCCACATGCTGTATATATACTAGCCTTGATGTACAAAAGGTGCATGCAATGTTTGATTTGGAAACCACAAAGAAACCAAGTCCCTTGGCCAATCTGGGGGATTTTTTTTGTAATGAGAATGTGTCATTTATCATATTTCTTGAGGGCATCTGCAGCATGAGGCAGAGTTGAATTTTTCTTTCTTTTTTTCTTTTTCTTTCATCTCATTTGCTACAAAGTTCCCATTCCTCTTCATCTTCTTTTTCTCTCTCCTTTCCTTGACTCTGTTGGCCAGCCTGCCTGCCAGTCTGCCTGTCTACTTATAGGGGGATGTCCTGCCTTCCCAAAGGAATTCATTTCATTGGGAAGCTAGTCTGGTACAATGAAGAGAGTAGGGCATTTCATAATTGTTTATTGTATTTATTTTCAAAAGTATTTTTTTCATCAAGGGCTAATAATTTTGACAAGGAAGTTTGCTATAATTAACATTTTTTTATCCTCTTATGCCTTTCATAAAAGGGAAAATTATTAGAATTCAGAAAGAATGTGACCAGCATTGTGCCCAACTCTCAATTGTTTTTTTAGCTCACATACCTTCAGATACCTTATACCTCTCCCTTATTAAACCTGTGCTTATAAGAAAGTAATATTTTTTGTGTCTTTCACAATTCTTTTCTACATGAGGTGGAAAGTCCTATTTCTCTGTGCTCCTCTCCTCCACTTTTGTCGTTGCCCTTTGTTTTGGAGAGCCTACATGCGATAACGTTTAAAAACAAATTTTTTTTAAACGTTTCTTCATCTTTGAGAGACAGAGAGAGACAGAGCATGAGCGGGGAAGGGGCAGAGAGAGGGAGACACAGAATCTAAAGCAGGTTCCAGGCTCTGAGCTGTTAGCACAGAGCCCAACGCAGGGCTCGAACTCACGAACTGCAAGATCATGACCTGAGGTGAAGTCGGACGCTCAACCGACTCAGCCACCCAGGTGCCTCATTGATAACATTTTTTTTAAAATTTTTTTTTTTCAACGTTTATTTATTTTTGGGACAGAGAGAGACAGAGCATGAACGGGGGAGGGGCAGAGAGAGAGGGAGACACAGAATCGGAAACAGGCTCCAGGCTCCGAGCCATCAGCCCAGAGCCTGACGCGGGGCTCGAACTCACGGACCGCGAAATCGTGACCTGGCTGAAGTCGGACGCTTAACCGACTGCGCCACCCGGGCGCCCCGATAACATTTTTATAAATGAGCACTGTCAGTTGGCTAGTGATCTCCAAAGTGGTATAGTTGATCCTTAACAACATGGGTTTGTATTGTGTGGGTCCAGTTATACATGGATGTTTTTCAATAGATCCGCTGGAAAATTTTTGGAGATTTTTGACAATTTCAGAAAACTCCAGATAAACTGCATAGCTTAGAAATATCAAAAAAAGAGAAAAGTATGTCATGAATACATGGAATATATGTAGATATTAGTCTGTTTTATCATTTACTGCCATAAAATATACATAAATCTATTATAACAGTTAAAACTTATCAAAGCTTATGCACACATCCAACAGACTGTATGTGACATCACTCACAGTTGAGATATGTAAACGTAAAGATGCATTATTAAATCCTAGCCACAGAAAATTAACTGTAGTACATACTATACTACAGTAATAATTTTGTAGGCCCTTCTTGTTGCCACTGTACTGAGCTCAAGCATTGCAAGTATCTGGTTAAAGTACCGTGTAACACTGATTTTCTCATGAGCAGTTTGTCTTTATGGTAAATTGTGTATCATGGTGAAAAGTTCTTTCGTGAGGTTCTCATGTACTTTTCACTGTGTTTAGTGCAATACTGTAAACCTTGAATGACAGCAGGGGCCCCACACAAAGTGCACTAGTGATGCTGGAAGTGCTCTCAAGAAGCAGAGAAAAGTCCTGACATTAGAAGAAAACATGGAATTTCTTGACATCTACCATAGATTGAGGTCTTCACCTGTTGTTGCCCACCATTTCAGGATAAATGAATCCAGCATAAGTACCACTGTAAAAAAAGAAAAGGAAATTTTGTGAAGCCGTTGCTGCAACTGTGCCATAGGTGCAAAAGCCTTGTACTTTCTGCAAAATACTTTTTCATCTCATTTTGAACATGCAGTTTTTATGTAGGTGAGGATTGCTGCGAGAAAGACATTCCTTTTTTTTTTTTTTTTTTTAAAAGAATCTCAGTTCTTCAACGTTTATTTATTTTTGGGACAGAGAGAGACAGAGCGTGAACGGGGGAGGGGCAGAGAGAGAGGGAGACACAGAATCGGAAACAGGCTCCAGGCCATCAGCCCAGAGCCTGACGCGGGGCTCGAACTCACAGACCGCGAGATCGTGACCTGGCTGAAGCCGGACGCTTAACCGACTGCGCCACCTAGGCGCCCCGGAGAAGGACATTCCTATAGACTCTTCAAGTGATTTGAAAAGGTGAAGTCATCATATGACCATTTGAAAGTAAAGGACCTAAAGCTGGAGAATATCCCATGCCAGCAAAGGATGGTTTGATAATTTTAGGAAGAGGTTTGGCTTAAAAATGTCAAGATACCTGGAGAAACAGTTTCTGCTGACCAGGGGGTAGCAGACGAGTTCTCATACCCAACATTAAGAAAAGCACTGAGGTGAAAGGATATCTGCCTGAACAGGTTTTTAATGCAGACAAAAGTGCCCTATTCTGGAAAAGAAAATGCCGCAGAGGACATTTACCTAGTAAGGAAGAGAAGCGAGCACCAGGATATAAGGCAGGAAGGGATAGGCTAAATCTAGTGTTTTGTGGAAATGCAGTCAAATTTATCATCAGGACTGCTCTCATCTGTAAAGCTGCTAACTCCTTGGCCTTGAAGGGAAAAGATAAACACCAGCTGCCAGTCTTTTGATTGTACAACAAGAAGGCCTGGACAGTGAAAACCCTTTTTCTGTACTGGTTCCATCGATGCTTTGTCCTTAAAGTCAGGAAGTACCTTGACAGTAGGGACTCCTTTTTAAAGTTCTTTTGATATTGGCCAGGGCCCCTGGCCACCCAGAACCCCATGAGTTCAGCACTGAATCCATCAAAGTTGTCTACTTGCCCCCAAACACGGTGTCTCTGATTCAGCCTCTAGATCCAGGGAGTCATGAGGACCTTTAAGTCTCGTTACACATGATCCTTTATGGAAAGGATTGTCAATGCTGTGGAAGAGAACCCTGAGAGAGAGAGAACATCATGAAAGTCTGGAAGGATTACATCATTGAAGATGCTATCATTGTTTTAGAAAAAGCGGTGAAAGCCATCAAGCCCAAAACAATAAATTCCTGCTGGAGAGACCTCTGTCCAGATGTTGTGCATGACTTCCAAAGTTTACAACAGAGTCAGTTAAGGAGATTATGACAGAGATTGTGTGTATGGTCAAAAAGGTGGGGGCAAAGGGTTTTAAGGTAGGGAGCTTGAAGAAATTCGAGAGCTAATCGACACCACGCTAGAGGAACAAATAGAAGATGGCTTGATGGAGATGAGTGCTTCTAAACCAGTGCCAGATGATGAGAAAGAAGACCTAGAAGAAGCAGTGCCAGACAACAAATTGACATTAAACCATAGTACAGAAGAGTTCTGATTATTCAAGACTGCCTTGACTTCCTTTATGACATAGGCCCTTCTATTTTACAGGCGCTGAAATTAAAACAAATGGCGATACCGTATAGAAACATTTTTAGAGAAATGAAAAAGCAAAGCCAGAAATTACAATGTTTTGCCGTGAAGTGACACTGAGTGTGCCTGTCTGTCCTGCCCCCCTCCCGCCCCCCCGCCTCACTTCTGCCATCCCTGAGACAGCAAGACCAACCTGTTGTCTTCTTCCTCTTTCTCAGCCTGCTCAACAGGAAGATGATTTGGGTGAAGACTTTTGTGATAATCCATTCCCACCAAATGAATGGTAAATTGTCAGACCGTACAGTTAATGAACTTATCTTTTGTGTCTATGTATGTCTTCCTGTGGAAATCTAGTAACTGTATGGAAAGAGCTGTGTGAGATGTTTTTGTGTCATCATCATCCAGGTATTAATTGCATAGAATATTGTGTGCAAGACTTTGATGGAAAAGGATAACTTATTCTTACGTAGGTTTAAGGTGAGTGATATTTAATATAAAATTAATAACATGAGTTTTCTTACTGTCTGATAACTGCTTTCAAAGAATTATAGTATTGTACAGTATGCCTCCCTCTCTTGTAATTGGAGAAAATGCCTATCAGCTTATCATCACAGGTAAGTGGTTTTAAAAATGTTAACAATATTTCCAATACTGTATTCTGAATTATGACCATAATACTGTATGCCCTAAAATTTTTATAATGATTAATTCATTAGGCTAGGCTGCTGTGAAGCAATCATATCCAATTATACTAGACTACCATAAAGTACCCATGTTGCTGCTTTAAAAAAAAAAATTTTTTTATATTTACATCCAAATTAGTTAGCATATAGTGCAACAATGATTTCAGGAGTAGATTCCTTAGTGCCCCTTACCCATTTAGCCCATCCCCCCTCCCACAACACCTCTAGCAACCCTCAGTTTGTTCTCCATATTTATGAGTCTTTTCTGTTTTGTTCCCCTCCTTGTTTTTATATTGTCTTTGTTTCCCTTCCATTATGTTCATCTGTTTTGTCTCTTGAAGTCCTCATATGAGTGAAGTCATACGATGTTTGTCTTTCTCTGACTAATTTTACTTAGCATAATACCCTCCAGTTCCATCCACGTAGTTGCAAATGGCACGATTTCATTCTTTTTGATGGCCGAGTAATACTCCATTGTATATATATACCACATCTTCTTTATCCATTCATCCATCGATGGGCATTTGGGCTCTTTCCATACTTTGGCTATTGTGGATAGTTCTGCTATAAACATGGTGGTGCACATGTCCCTTCGAAACAGCACACCTGTATCCCTTGGGTAAATGCCTAGTAGTGCAATTGCTGGGTTGTAGGGTAGTTCTATTTTTAGTTTTTTGAGGAACCTCCAGACTGTTTTCCAGAGTGGCTGCACCAGCTTGCATTCCCATCAACTATGCAAAAGAGATCCTCTTTCTCTGCATCCTTGCTAACATCTGTTGTTGCCTGAGTTGTTCATGTTAGCCATTCTGACCAGTGTAAGGTGGTATCTCATTGTGGTTTTGATTTGCATTTCCCTGATGATGAGTGATGTTGAGCATTTTTTCATGTGTCGGCCATCTGGATGTCTTCCTTGGAGAAGTGTCTATTCATGTCTTTTGCCCATTTCTTCACTGGATTATTTGTTTTTTGGGTGTTGAGTTTGATAAGTTCTTTGTAGATTTTGGATACTCACCCTTTATCTGATATGTCATTTGCAAATATCTTCTCCCATTCTGTCGGATGCCTTTTAGTTTTGCTGATTGTTTCCTTTGCTGTGCAGAAGCTTTTTATTTTGATGAGGTCCCAGTAGTTCATTTTTGCTTTTGTTTCCCTTGCCTCCGGAGACGTGTTGAGTAAGAAGTTGCTGTGGGCAAGATCAAAGAGGTTTTTGCCTGCTTTCTCTTTGAGGATTTTGATGGCTTCCTGTCTTACATTGAGGTCTTTCATCCATTTTGAGTTTATTTTTGTGTATGGTGTAAGAAAGTGGTACAGGTTCATTCTTCTGCATGTCACTGTCCAGTTTTCCCAGCACCACTTGCTGAAGAGACACTCTTTATTCCATTGGATATTCTTTCCTGCTTTGTTAAACATTAGTTGGCACCATGTTGCTGCTTTTTTGTTATCAATGCATGGATCATTATACCTATAAATACATATGAATTTCTTTTCCACATTATTTTTTCATCTTTGATGTCTAGCGCTAGTAATATGTATGGCATATCCAGTGTTTTATATCATATAAGACAATATTGTGAAGGTACTGATAGATGATTCGTCGTGTAAACAGATGACATAAACTCATGGTATCAATAAACACAGTACAGGTCTCTAGATGTATTTTTTCCTCCTTATGATTCTTAATATTTTCTTTTCCTTAGCTTAATTTATTGTAAGAATATGGTGTATAATACGTATACAAAATATAATATTCGTCAACTGTTTATGTTACTGGTATGGCTTCTGGTCAGCAGTAGACTGTTAGTAGTTAGATTTTTGGGGAGTTAAAAGTTATATGGGGAGTTTTGGCTGTTTTGCGGGTCATTGTCCCTAACTTCTGCATAGTTGAAGGGTCAACTGTATATGTCTTCAAGATTGTATTTTTCTTAAGGCTGAAATGCCGTGGTGTTTCAACAGTGAAAATTTGATGAAGTATTTCTTCTAGATAGAACTAAGAAACTATTTCAAATTGATAGGGTGATTGAAGCTATCTATAAGGTATCCTTATAATATTCTGTCTAAATGCTTTGGCATTCAAAATTGTGTTTTCTTTTTTGTTTTAAATTTATTTACTTATTTTGAGAGAGAGAGAGTGTGAGGGAGAGAGAGAGAGAGCGTGAGTGGGGGAGAGGCAGAGAGAGAATGAGAGAGTTCCAGGGCAGGCTCTGTGCTGTTAGAACAGAGTCCGATGCGGGGCTTGAACTCACAAACTGCAAGATCATGACCTGAGCTGAAATCAAGATTCAGACGCTTAACCTAGTGAGCCATCCAGGTGCCCCCAAAATTCTGTTTTCTACTAGTATTGATGAATTTACAGTGATGCACCTATATAGCCTTTTGCTGATTTCTCTATTATGGCAGATAGGTGTAAAGCAACACTTGGTGGTTGTGTCCAGGCTAGTTACATACATGCAAGTACCTGCTTTTTTCTCCCTTTTCTTTTATTCTCTAAACCAGTGTTTGAGATGTATGTGCCTATACTGGAGTCTGTTTTTCAAAAATAATTTTGTTCTCATTATATATAAGATCTTTGATCCTGTAGAACATTCAGACAATATAGAAAATTGTGAGGAAGCAAAAATCACGGTTAACAGTTTAGTAATTCCAGATTGATCACTGTCGACAGTTTGGTAATTTGCATGCATGGGTGTCCATGTGCACATAACACGAACATACACATGTGTACACTCTTGTGTCACGAGTGAACTTCTATAACACATGCCATTTACCAGTCTTAATTTTTTACTTAATACTTTGTTGTGGCTTTTTTCTCGTGCTAATGAGTATCATATTTTAAAATGACTGAATTGTGTTTCACTTGATGTATATATCATAATCTATTTCTCAGTATCCTTTTGATAGGTGTTTAGTTTTCAGTTTTTCACTATTGGGAGCAATGCTACCCTAAGCATAGTGGCATATTCCTCTTGTCCGCTTGTATTTTGGGGGCAAATTTCTGTAAATAGAAATGCTAATATAATTTTATTTTAAATATAATTATACTTTGTGGCAATATATTAAAAAGTATATAATTTTGTATGGTCAGCAGTTTTGGAAAGCTGATAATATTCCCTTTTAAGAATCTGACCTGTGCTCTTTGAGACTGAATGTAGTTATTAGCATCCACATATATAGGGCCAAAATGGTCCAGATTGCTGGTTTTGGGGGTTTGGGGGTCTGCATTTTTATAGATTTATTTTTGTCTTCCTTATAAAACTCTTTTCTCAAACCTGCTGCTTTTAACCTGTAGGGAACTTGGAAACAAGATAAATAACTGTATTATATGATATATAAAATTAAATCAAGTAGCCCCTGAGTCAAAATCTATGGAGTGTTCTAGTTATAGAGGTAGGATAAAGTTGTTGACTGGTTGAATTTAGGAAATGTAAGGACTATTTTCATTTTGGGGGCTGTTTATTTTATGTCCACGTTCTGTTGTATTGAATTATTTCTACTACAAAGCAGCAATTTATTGCTGAATGTAGGAGACAAGGCTGTATGAATTGAGATAAAAGGTAAGCTTTTATGATTAGGAAATTCCCTTCCTTCAGGTGGGTGGAAATGCCGATGGAGTGTTTGCCTCCTCGTTCCTTCTCTGCCTGGCATTGCCTACTTGTTGTGTTCTTCACTGGGGAAGTATATCTTTGTCTCTGGGCATGCTCTCGAGGCTGCTGGCCCCCTTGGTGCCTTCTCCAAGGCTGGTCATGAGGGAGTCAGCCAGGATCTGACTGCTTGGGCTCTGGCAACCCCTGTGTGGGAACAGTTTTCTGGGATAGATGAGCCCTGGGGAACTGAGCAGTGCCAGTCTTCCTTCCATTATTGCCTGATTTGTGCTGCCAGCACTGGTGTGTATTAGGAGTGCAAAACTGAGACAGACCCCTTCCTCCTCTTCTGGGAGCTCACCTTGTGGAAAGTAAGACAACCTCAAAGCATGTAGCTTGATAGATGGCACACCAAGTACCCTCTGAGTGGTGTGTTTGAGAGGGGAGTTATCAGTTCTTTCTGAGGCAGAAAGGCTGCACAGGCTTCCAGAAGAGACGGGGAAACTTGTACCCAGAGGTGGAAAATGAGAAGAGTTGGAGGGGGAAAGTTGTTAGGAGGGGGAAAGGTGGGGTCAGTCTAGGCAGCAGGTAAAGCTTGTGCAAAAATGTGGAGATAGGAAACAGTTACACCTCTTTTGTGATTCACATTCTGCACAGCTTTCGTGGCTGGCATGCTAAGTGTTGGAGGAGAGGGGGATGCTTGAAAAGGAGATGGTAGAGACCATAGTGGGCCTTGTGTGCTGTGATGAAGAGTTGGACTTGATCTTTTAGTGATAGTGGGGCATCATCACAAAGCTTTAATTAGCCCTGTGCCTTGATTCATGGGCACATTCATGAGCAGCAAATGAAAACCTATTGTGCTCATTTCATGGAGTGATAAAAATCCCATTTATGAGTTAGGGGATGTGCTAAACATTAGTACTAGAGGGAGTACATTTATAATGTGACTCATCCCCTCAGCAAGGCTTTCAGGGTCTGTAAGGTAAGCAGAAAGACTCCTTTAATAAAGGGGATGCCATTTCAGACAGGTGGTATAACTGCTTAGTGCTGAGAAAACTTATGTCCAGGCAGTCCAACCTGGTGTATAGATACAGGTTTGGGGGATGGCACAGGGTGTGTCCTTACCCAGCCTTGCCTGACAGCCTGACACAGGACAGACGGCAGGCTGTGCAAAGAGGAACAGTCTTTGTGCAGTGCAGGAAAAGACTGCTGTGCATTGATTTTTTTCCCCCCCATTTCATACCTGCACACAAATATGGATCTGTCAGGGTGTCATCTCTGAATACTGAGTTAAGCAATATCAGAGTTAAGATAAAAATCAGTGGTTTAATTGATGAAATGAGCATAGGGCTAGACTTGTAATAGCTCGATAAATACTTAATTGATTTTTTAAAAAAACCTGACTTTAAAACAAAATGGATTTTCAAAAACTGAAAAACACTTGGTTAAAAAATTTTAAAAATGTATCAAAAGAGATTAGGATTTAGAATGTCTAGTATATAAATTAAGACATTTTATTCACTTGATCTTTTAAGCAGAGTTTTTAAGTAAGACACAGTAGGCCATGGACTGTATTCATAATCTGATATTAAAGTGTACTTAGAGAATTTATTCCTTTATAAATTATTCAAATGGAGTAAATAAATGGGATTTACGGGGGGAGGGCAGTCAGTGGGCTGTTGACTTGAATATCTTACTAAGCTTTAAAGATGTTTTCTTGAGGGGCAGATGTTGGTTTGAGGAATTCTCAATCAGTGTATTGGCTTGGAAGTGAAAGAATCTGGAAAGCTTGTGCTTCTTTACAAATCTGCGTATACTGAGATCAGAAGGTACGGTCTGGTGTGTGGAGGCAGATGTGATTTTGGCAGCGTGGATCCAGAAGGTTGGGTTTCTGCTTACGTCTCACCACTTTGAGCACTGTGCCCTAGATGTCTTATTTACCTCTATCACTTCCATCTTCTTTTGCAGACTTATCCCTATAACACCTCTACCTCCTAATTGTACAGATTTTTTGTGAGAATTGAATGTTCTCATTCTAATGTGAATGAAACATTTTATTTAGCTTGCAAAATACTTTACTGATGTAAGATGGCAGTATGAGGTGTCAGAAAAGTTTTGTTTTTAGTGGCATAGCGTTTTTAAAAAATGTTTGTTTATTTTTGAGAGCACAGAGACAGAATGCGAGTGGGTTAGGGGCAGAGAGAGAGGGAGACACAGAATCTGCAACAGGCTCCAGACTCTGAGCTGTCAGCACAGAGCCCGACGCGGGCCTCGAGCTCATGAGCTGTGAGATCATGACCTGAGCCGAAGTCAGTCACTCAACCAACTGAACCACCCATTCGCCCCAAGCATAGCATTTTTAACTTCAGTTTAGCTTGGTTTAAGTAAAGAAAAGGGCAGAAATCTACATTCATCAATACATTAATTAGACATTTTTAAATGTAAGTTTTTGGTTATAATTTCTACATGCTGCTGAAGAAAAATATTCAGAAAACACATGGTTTTTTGGAGAGTGGGTTTAGGTGTAAATGACTGATCCTTCTGATGTCTTTTAAGTATTCATTATTAAATTTTTGAACTGGACATAGTTAATCTCTTGGGAGCATTTTACATACAGTGCCTTGTTAAAGTTGCAAGATACAAAATATGCAAAAATCTGTTGCATTTCTATGTACTAATAATGAACTATCAGAGAAGTTAATAAAACGATCCCTTTTATACTTGCATCAAAAATAATAAAATACCCAGGAATAAATTTACTACTAACAAAATTTGATTAGTCAAATTCACTTTGAGTGTTATATTAGGGAATCAGTGAAATGCTCTGGGGGGTGGCAATTGTGGCTGAATCCACATTTCAGGAAAAAAATGACAGTTTGTTTTGTTGGTCTGCGCGTGCAGTGAATCCTCAGCCTCGCAGCAGGGGCCCTCTGGGGATGTTGGCATGCGCAGCCCATCAGTGACAGCCAAGCTGTCAGGAGGTGACTTCTGAGGGGGAATAGAGTTCTTGCTGCTGCCTGTACTCCAAGTGTATAGAGTGGGCTGTAGGATCCCAATCCTAAAGAGAAGAAATTTGATTCCAGTGCTTAGCACACAAAGCAATGAGAAATTTAATCATTATTAATGTAACTATTAGAGGCTTACCTTCATAATAAAGGAAGTTCGTTTTCATGACTACATTTAGTCCCTCCTGCTGCCATTAATGTTTCTGGTTACAAAATCGCATCTCAGCAGTGTTTCCAAGAATGGCACTTTGTGCCCTGTGGTCCCTTCTGTCGTCCGGTCCCTGTGAAACCCTTGAATAAACTCAGGACCCCCTCCTTGCTGTGGTTCCGGTTGTTGCCTGGAGTCTACAGGATCACTCTCCTTGTGCAAGTAAGTAGGCAGGCAGCATTGTAAAGTGGTGAAATTTGTAGACTTGGAGTTTGGAGTTTGAAGCATGGCCATTACACTTAGTAGCTCTTGACCTTGGGCAAGTAAGTTAATCTCTTGGAGCCTTGTTTTCTTCATTTACAACACGGGGATAATATTTACCTTATCAATAGGCCGTAAAGTACTTAGCATAGCATCTGGCACCTGGTGAGCCTTAGCAGAGGTTCATTAAGATTGTGTTTTTATGATTAAACCAAGCATTGTGTGATTGCAATTCTGAGAATAATTTTCTGGGAGTTAGGGAACAAACTGAATTTGTGGACCATTGTTACTAGGGTGCCTGTTAGTGCGAAAAGGAAGGATGACTTTGGGTCCTATGGCTGAATGGCAGTTCAGGGAGTGAAGAGGAGCGAGTTTTATGGCTGTTTAAAAAGTCAGTCAGCATCTATTATTTGAAAATGTATATTGATTGAAAACACTGAGTTTGATTGTGAATTTAAATCCTTTTGTGTGACTGGAGTGAGAAAATTATTCACGCTGGCAGTTTCTCTTACACACTGAAATCTGTTTCTTTGCCGGTGCAGATTTCATTTCTGTCTTTTTGACTGAGGAGGAAAAATAAGATCCTCTTTTGCCTTTTCTAGAATCTATCAATACTTACTGAATTAGGTGAAAGGTTCGAGCCATTCCTCTTTGTAGGCCTGAAGGACCTGAATCCTCAGTGCAAAGCTCTCAGGGCTGAATTTTTAGTAGAAGAAGGTGTATGATATCTGTGTACGTGAAGGATTGGTGTTTCTTGAGCTATCAGAGTAACTTTGAACTGTATGTAAAGAAGTAAGAAACAAACAAAATCACTTATCCCATGGGTTCTTCCAACAACTCCTTTCAAGTGTGAATGATCTCTGAGGAAGACAAGGGTCAAAGTGGCCTGATACGTGGAAGAGCAGGAACAAGATGGAACAGGATATGAAGAGTGTGGATCTGGGAGCCCGTAATGCTGGCTTCTGGTTCTGGCTTTGCTAATATATGATTGTGATACTTGAGAAAGGTAGTCTGCTGGTCTGGCTTCAATTTTTTTTTTTTTTTCTTTTTTTTTTTGTCTCTTGTCGTTCAGGGGCTGTAGGTGATCTCCAGGCTCTTGGGTTGGAAGTAGCTTATGCAGCCTTCCATAAGAGCACAGGTAGACATCCTTGAAGCACTCTTGGCAGGTCATTATTCTGTCTCTATTGGCTGTTTCATTCAGCCTCAGCTTCCCTTCCCTTCTAGAGATGGGGAACTCTTTGTTTTCAGTGCAGCTTTGAACAGCTTAATATTGAGGAGCTTTTCATGGTGTGTAGATTCCTAGCCTTCCCATAGTCCTAATTATATCTTCCGTCTTTCACGCAACAGATCTTCAGATATTGAACGAGTGTCAGGTTAATTTTTTCCAGGTTATGCTGCCGAAGCTCTAACCATTGCTCTTTGATGTATTTCAGAACTTCAATATCATGCTAACTTTTCTGAAATATCTCAGGTTTTCACTGCCACTTTTAAAATGTGACCCTTGGAGAAGCGTATCCAGTACTTTAGCTAGGATGTGACTAGCACAGTGCATGCTAAGAATGTTTGGAAACTGTAATTTAATGAGAATAGCCCAAGTTGATGTTTTTGTTGGTTTATTTTATAGACAGATTTCTGCTATGTTGAGCATGTAGCTCTTATCCTTGGAGTTGTCTTTCACATGAATTGCTCACAGGTAAGGCCTTATTTTATAGATGAACAGCTTATGTTTTAGCTCTAGGGCAGTACTTTATATTTAATTCTTTTTTCTTGTGAATTGTTTTATACCTGTTCCTTGCTCCTGACTGCTGAATTTTCTGACCCTTCCGTCTGTCCTGGATATTAGGGAGTCCCACAGGTTGTGTTCTCCTCATTTCTCCTCTCTGATACTGCCCCTGAGTCCATCCCAGGTAGTTGATGAAAATGTTGACCAAGGCAAAGCCAACTGGAGACTCTTGTGGCAGAGAGCCAGCATCTTTCTTTGTTCTTTACATTTAACGTGTGGGGAACCATCATAGTGGTTCCAGGCTCTTACCAGCAATATGTTTTTAATCATAGCTGGATGTAATTTGTCTTGTTTTGAAGCCTTCAGTTCAAACAGGCTTCTCAGTAAGTTATCATCTGTCTTGAAAATTCTGTATTTGTAAGTTTCTATTTTCGTGTGCATTTGGACTGCTGGTGCCAGCTCTTTTGCCAGTTCTTGTGTTCTACTTAGGTGAGCCTTTCCATATGTGATCTCCAATAATATTGCCCACTAGTCCCCATCTTGTGTTTTTCTTGGTGCTCTCAGTCTTCCTCTGGCTTCCTGACCTCTGGAATGCCCAGAACTGAGTACTGAATTGGCTTGTGGACCAATAGAAGGAGGAAATGTCCTGTGTTAAGAAGGTTTCTGATCTTTTTTTCCAGAGATACTACTACATATATACCACAGAGTTTTTCAAAAGACTATAACTTTAGACAGTTTAAATTCATCCTCCAGGGGTAGAAGGAGAAATTGGAAAAAAACATTCCAGGAGTCTTTTTTTTTTTTTTTATGTTTATTTATTTAGAGAGAGACTGAGAGGGAGAGAACATATGAGTGTGCACGTGAATGCACATGAGTGCGAGCAGGGGAGGAGCAGAGAGAGAGAGAGATTGAGAATGGGAATCCTGGGGCGCCTGGGTGGCGCAGTCGGTTGAGCGTCCGACTTCAGCCAGGTCACGATCTCGCGGTCCGTGAGTTCGAGCCCCACGTCGGGCTCTGGGCTGATGGCTCAGAGCCTGGAGCCTGTTTCCGATTCTGTGTCTCCCTCTCTCTCTGCCCCTCCCCCGTTCATGCTTTGTCTCTCTCTGTCCCAAAAATAAATAAACGTTGAGAATGGGAATCCTGAATCCCAAGCAGGCTCCATGCTCATGTGGAGCCTGACACCGGGCTTGATCTCATGACCGTGAGATCATGACCTGAACCAAAATCAAGAGTTGGACGCTTAACTAACTGAGCCACTCAGTTGTCCCTAGAAGTCTTGTAAAGAGGGGGCAAAATTTAAGAAACTATCTCCTCTTATTTTATCACTCTTACAATGTCCTTTATGGAACATGTGTATCCCAAGTAATGGTAGCAGTTAGATATTTCTGTGTTTGAGGTTCTCTTTAGTGTAAAGTATTAAGCAGTAATAGAGCACACATACTGTGGAATGAAAGGACCTCATTTGTAAGGGTTAGAAAAGATGAATTGTACCGTAAAAGGTAGAAGAACATTCGGAATGGAGGACTAACCTGTGAGAATGATTTTGAACATGGACCTATAAATGCTTGGAATTTTGATGTACTTAATTATTAATAAGAACTTTTAAAACTACAATAGAATTTTGCATTAAGTCACTCATTATCATTGGAATTTTGCCTTGTTTAGATTTGGCTTCCAACTTATATAAAGGCTTTAATTACTTGAAGTAAGTCAGACTTTTGCAGCATGGATTCCAGGAACAGTATATAGAAGAATTTCCATTAATATGGGAAATACTGTGTCTAGAAGCTCTTCAAATGAAGGAGTCTTTAACGACTAACTTTCTGTGGAGAACAAGATGCTGTATGGTTTCTAGATTACAGTGCTGTAGGGGTACATGTGGAAATTAGAACTCTAATGAGATTCAATTTTATTAAATACATAAGGTTTTGCACCTTAAAGGTTAAGTATCCAGTTGCACTCAACTTAGGAAATTCAAAGTTATTATTCTCAAAATAACTGTTACTTTGTCCCCATGGGCAGATTTTGAATTTGCATTGTTGAGCATAATGTATAATTTATACTTCAATATATACAGTTGAGTCTTATATCTAAATGAGGGAAAGAAATTAGCTTCATTTCTGTATATATTGTAACTGGGCAACATTCATTAACCAATAGTGATTTGAACATATACTATGTGATAGGGCCTAGGGATATAGAAATGAACAAATAAAACAAAATCCTTGCTTTTATGTTGTACACTTAGGTAATATGGGGGAAATACATGTATCTGTGATTTTGTGATAAAATTAAGGGAGTAATTGTGCATTGCACTAAGAATAATATGTTGTCTACAAATGATGGTATTTGCCAAGTTTACACATCTGACATAGAAGAAACAAAGATTTTGGACTCCACTGAGGACACAAGTCTTTGGTGTCCTTGAGGTAACTCTGGTTCTCAAAGACTATCTTGAAACCATTGTCTGGATTTACTTAAAAAAACCCATTCAATTTAGGCAGTAACTAAAGATGGAATGATTATTCACTGGGACACTTTTCATATTACCAAAAAATTTAGAATTTATAGCGTTCAGAACTCTTGGGGCTGTTGAATTTATGTTATTGTTTAGAAAAATAAAACATAAAAATAAAAATAAAATGGAAAAATAAAAAAAAATGGAAAAAGGCCTGGAGTTTCTAAACCATGTGACTTGTGGTCAGTCCCATTTCTCTTGATACAGAGCAGGGAGCTGTTCTCAACAGGACCATTCTAATCTGTGTGCAGTTGGCAGCTTCGGATTTTCACAGACTAACAAGTAAAATCGCTAGGGGCCTATACCTCCTTTAGTTGTTGCAGGGGTGCATCATCACATGGACGAGGTGGGAAAAGGAACACTTTGTCTCCAGGCTTAGGAAGTAGGCTTGGAAAAGGAAAGAGAATGTTTTGAATAAAATCAGAAGGGAAATTATGCATGTCAAATACGAGTCTGGAATCCTACAGAGTAATGGATACTCATACTCTGCATGGGAGTTGAAAACTTTTTTTTGGCTAGTATATATTTTTGTCCCAAAAGGAAGCAGTTTTTAATGCTCTGTTCATAGCTTGCAATCTTATGAGCTTCCTGGTATTTAAGTAATATTTTTGACAGTGAAAGCAATTAAATCATTTGGAAATCATTCAGCCCCCGAAGTGTATTTTCTAATTTCTTCCCCTGGAGAGCACTAGCTGTAGTCTTTGCTAAGAGATGAATTAGGCCCCCTCATACAGTCTCTTTAAGAGCCGTCTTAGGAGGTTTGAAAAGTTACTTTTTATACCATAGGGTAAAACCCCCTCCTTCCCCTTTCCTATCAGTTGAATTCTTAAAATGATTACATTTTCTTCTTGTTCCCTAGGACTAAATTTTTAAGCAAATAATGGCATAAGTTGAGGCAGATGGAAAACCTCAAAGGGCTTCCAGCACCTTCCTGAATTATTGTTGCCAGCGCCTTTAAGCCATGGCTACCACCCCACAAGGAGAACCCTTGTCCTTGTTCTGCTATCTTTGGTTCAAATTTGCTGTGGGCAGCAGACCTTAAGGTTGACAAAGGCAGGTGGGCTTTAAAGAGGAAACCCTTAACAGTTGCTATTCCTGTAACTCTTGTCGCTTTTCTCCTAGTAACTACCTTTTCATTTTTGGGGCTGAGATATGAGGCAGAGAAGGTGAACTTGAGAGAAGGATTCTCACCACTTCCTCTAGTCCCCTTGTTCCCTTCGTGGCCCTGCCCAGTCTACTATTTTCCAAACTACTTGTTTACAAATCAGAGAGTCATGTAGGGAGGTATTTTTGTTTTTTTTTTGGTTTTTGTTTTAACCAAGTAGTTTCCCAGGCCCCACTGTCAGCTTTTATACTTTAGGAAGTCTGAGGCTTGAATCATGAAAATCTCTGTATTTGTTGACTTATTATGCAGGTAGGTGCTTTTGATGCCCAGTTAGATTTGAGAATTATTGGATACTGACTCATCCTGACCTTGGAAGTTCTGAGTCGTAAGTCATAGGTCCAGTGGGACTTACTACTCGACAGATAAAGCCACAGGTACCAGGGGTTCATGAACTAAGAGGGCTTCAAGGAATGAAAGAGCATTTGTACTTCTCTCTAGTCATCTGGTTGGTGGATGTTGTGTTTTTAGTGCCATATTAAAATATATTAGCTTTGTCCTCTTTTATATTTGTAAGTTGATGGAAAGCTCCATTTGAAGATGTGATGGGTAAGCTGATCCCATTCCCCTAAAAAAAGATGAGACCAATTAAAAAATGTATACTTTCTTTACATAAATGGGTTACCTAAGTAGATTTTTTATAAATAGGATCTACATTGTTTTTCTTCATAATCATCTGTCTTTTTCTATTAGTGGAGTGTGGTCTTCTCTTAGTTTCTTTTTTATCTTCACATTAATTTGAGAAATTTAAACATGTATTTTGATGACATTTGTCTTTTGCAGTTTTCATCATCGTTGGGGAGGCTGATGGAGTTTATGAGGGGCTGACTCCTCAGAGAGGGAGGAAATTATGGAGGAGGCAGCATTTGAGCCAAGTCTCTAAAATGTGGGAGAAGATGTGAGTTTAGAGACTGGTATTCTCTCTTGTTGGGAGGATATTCCAGATACAGGAAAATGTGAGCAAAGTTAACAGGCATGTTTGAGAAACAGCAGGCCCTCCTCCCATGGGGCCAAAATGTAGGCTCCTTGAAAGAAAAGCATAGAATGCTAGACTAGGGGCAGAGTGTCAGGAGCTTTAAAGAATTTCTGTTTGGACTTTATGCTGTGTGTCATAGTTTTTATAGGGAAATGGACTCAGAGTTTAAAATAGTAACTTCATAACTATAATTGTAGCACTATATCTTAGGAGAATAAAATCTTTTATATGAATTCTGTTTCAGAACTTTCAAAACTGCATATGTGCAGGTGTCTGTTTCACACAAAGCAAACATCTTTAACTGCTTTCTCCTGACACGTACTTTGCAGTCCGGTGACTCTGGGTCATGCCTGCCCTAGGAAGACTGGGGCTTGGGAGTACTGAAATAAATGAGAACCTCATCATGTGGAGAACAGCCTTAGCCGCATTTGGATCTTCTGCCTCTCAGGGTTTGGGCCTTCTTCCTGCTTCAGTCATTCTGTTTTGTCCTCATGTTCCCTGCCCTGTCTCCAGCTTTCCCCTCTCTTACTAACATACAGGGGCTTTGAACCTTGTGCTTGAAAGTTTGTGTCATCTTGCTACACCTTTTGGGAACTACTTGGCTACCCTTACGAGATCCTGTTCAAAACCGTGTTTCTGGTGTGTTTTTAGCAGCTAATGAAAGTTGCCTATTACTGTCTTTTTATATATTCTTAAAGTTGAAACCATTGGTATGCTTAATAATTTGTATAATTAATAGAATAAGTAATTATTTATTAATATGATGGTTTACATAAATATAAAACCTAGGAATTTCACAGAGCCCGGGTGTAATAATCTCTAACAGATCTGGAAAGAAGGTCAAAGACTAGTTGCAAGGACTAGTTTTTCCTCATCTAAAAAAAATTTTTTTTTTTGATGTTTATTTGTTTTTAGACAGAGAGACAGAGCGTGAGCAGGAGACACAGAATCTGAAACAGATTCCAGGCTCCAAGCTGTCAGCACAGAGCCTGATGCGGGGCTCTAACTCACAAACCGTGAGATCATGACCTGAGCCAAAGTTGGATGCTTAAACCAACTGAGCCACCCAGGTGCCCCAGTTTATACTCATTTGTAAAAAAATAGAATATTTTTTAAAGGATATATAAAAGACACGTTTGTCTACAATGAGTATCAAAATTTTGCTTTAACTGTGTTTTCAACGTTTTCAATCTTTCTAGTAATGGTCTGAGGCTTTAAGAAGACCAAAAGTGCTTGCCATAATTGGTTGGGAGTCATGTTTCTGAATGGATATTGTCAAAAAGCTACTTTGAAATCACAGTAGATACTATTTCAATATGATACTTTGCTATAATTTATCCCAGAAATCCTGAAAAGGATTTAGTTTGGTTTAAAAATGGACAAAACTCCCCAAATCTAAAATGTATTTATGGAAACCAGATCTTGTTGTCTGTGGAACACATATCTTACTTTCTACTAGATTTTAAAATAATCAGTAGCTTATATGCAGTGTGAAATATAATACATCATGAAAATCCTATGAACCCCATGCATACAAAATTTGATAAATATAATAAAGGTAGCATTTCAAATTGAAGGAGGGAAGATTATTCAGTAAATAATGTTGGAACTGCTGGGTATTCATCTAGAAAAAAAAACAAAGGATAAACTTCACAAATACTGAAATGTAAAACTGAAAACATAATAGGTAGGTATTATAAGAAACCACAGGAGAGTTCTTTTATAAATTGCATTGGGAATTACAGTCTGTCTGATAAACAAAAGCCATAAAATAATTGATTGATAACAATCCACCTACATGAAATTCCTAAATTTCTGTGTTCCACAAACCACCAAAATAATTTACCAGAAGAAAAAAGTTTTTTGCAACTCATATTACAAAGGGCTAATTTCCTTAATATATAAAAAGCTCCTTCAAGTTCATTATAGACAAAAGATACTTAGCTAAAAATGCTTCTACAAAGCAGTAAGAAAATCACAACCAACCCAATAGAAAAATGGACAGAGTTTTAATTTTACAGTTCACAAGGAAATACAAATGGCTCTTAAATGTATAAAAAGATGTTCAACTTCATTCATATGAGAAATGTAAAATAAAACTACTTTGAGATACCTTTTTTTTTTTAAAGAGATCTGTTTTCCAAAAATAAAAAAGCTTCGTAACAATGACCTGACAACGAATGGGGGATCTGAGACCACTGTGAAATAAAGGGGAGCCTCTTAATGCAGGAACATAGTCTGAGCTGAGTGAGGTTGAAATAGCATCCTTCTGCCATTCTGGTAGGAGTGGAAGAGGTACGCCTCAATGCAGGGCAGTTTGCAGGCATCTTTCAAAATTACAAATGTATGTTTGCTTTGACCCAGCAATTCTCCATCTAGGAATTTATTCTAGAGATATCATCATATAAGAGTTTGACTGCATCCTTATTTGAAATAGTAAAAAATTGGAAATTACCTACATACTCGTATATGGGGGATCACTAAGTCAGTTGTGGGATTCCATGCAGCTCTAGAAAAGAAGGGAGCCAAGGAGAGAAAGCATGTGTGGTGTTTACTATTATGTAAAAAAGGGAGAAAATAGAATATATACTAAACTACTCCTGGGTTATTACAAGGGAAATAAATCACATTGGTTTTCATGGAGTGAGAACTGGTTACCCTGGGGTACAGGGTTGGAGGGAGATTTTTGTCACTGTATACTGTTATTTTTGTGTTTGGACCATTTGAAGGTATACTCTCTTGAAAAAATAAGTGCTAAGATAAATTAAGGAAGGGTATTGAAAAAACTGAACATTATATTGTTTTAATAAACTTAATTTCTTTGCTTGAAAAGTAACATTTTTAAGGGGGAAAAATGTGGGCCTTGTAGTGGGAGCATGTGTGTTTAATTAAATTGCCTCCTCAGCAATATTAAAAATCGGCCAGTTGTAATTTGGTGCAGAATGTATTACAACCCTGTAGGAGACCGAGTTCGGAAGTTTGCTTTGAAGTTCCAGAAAAGAAGGGGTTAAAGGTGTGATGCAGGTAAAGGAAGGGTTAAGGACATTATGCAAGCTGTTAAGTAAAAAGGAAGTGCATTACAAAATGCTGAGCTCAGGAGTCTGGCTGCCAGCCAAGCCTTTGCTTTCTTCACTACAGCTGAGGGCTTTCGAAGCTTCCCACCAGTGGGTTTGTCTGAACTGTTTAGGAATGCGGCCGCGGTCGCCAGCTGACGTCAGCGCCGCCGGTTCAGCCGCGGGCCAGAGCCCGGGACTGACAGCGTAGGGGGCGGGGAGGGGCGGGGCCTGCATGTGACTGACAGTATGGGGCGGGGCGGTGTGTGTGTGTGACTGACAGCCGAGGCAGGGTTGCGCGCGGGTTTGCGGTTTCATAATGAATGCTAAATTCTGATTATTTTCTGTGTGGTAAGGTGAAAGACTTTTTTTTCCCCCCTCGTTTTCGAAAGCCAGGGCTCGTATTGCTTCAATTTAAATGGCATAAAACTAAGTATTTGTAACATCAAATTGTCAGATTTCATGGGCCGTTGTGTTTGTTTTTGCTTCTGACAGGGAAACAGTAAAAACTATGGCGATCTTTGATGGTGGAGGGGTTGGGGTGATGACTTTTGCTGGATAATGAGGTTGTTGATTTTTTTTTTTTAATCTTAAGTCCATTTTATTTCAGAATTGTACCAGAAAGAAATTGTAAAGGCTCTCAGATGCAGTTCTGTAAAACAGAACACCAAAAAGAAGAAATACTATGTGGAAAACTGCCAAAGTTGAATACAGTTCTATTAAAAACACCTTTGGGCATGACAGGTATGGGTTATTGTTGCTGATTCTTCAGCTCTTAAAAATGGGGACTTTTCCCTGGTGACATCTTTCAAAGATCAGGTTTGCTGCTACATTTTCTCCCCTTACATCCTGTTCTCATGTGGTTAATTTTACTTTGAAAAACATTTATGTTTCTCAACTATTTATTAAGTAGATCATTTTGCTTAGCTATAGTCAAGAGTTTTGTTAATCTTCTGGTTCTTAGTTTGATGTGAGTCAGTCAGGAATGCAAGTTCATTAAGTTTTTATGTGGGGTGATGAGAGGTATGGGTGGTCAGCGTGGAGTGCAGTACAAGTTTATAAACAAGGATCTTTAGCTCCTTGGAGCCGTTAAACTTGATGGAAAGCTTTGTTACTTGATCAGGCCAATAGGGAAGCCTTCTTTGAGTGGCTACTGGAATTATCTAGTATAGCTAATTTAAGTGAGTGGCTTAGAGTAACTGTTACAGGAACCCCCAATTTATAAGTTTTTTTATTATGACTTTGCTTCAATACAGAAGGTTTTAGCTTTTTTATTTTTATTTTATTTTTTTTTAAAGTACACTCTACACCCAGCACAACCCCAATATCAAGAGTAGTGCACTCTACCATCTGAGCTAAGGTAGCCGGGGAAACCCCAGGAGGTTTTAGTTTTTCAGGAAAGGAAGCCTTATGCATATTTATCCTTCTTGCTAAGAAGCTGCTTCTGCACTTGTTTTAGGCATTGATGGCATTCACCTTCTGGAGTCCGTCACTATGATTTCACTTGTGTGTAGCAGCCTCAGCTAAGGTGAAGCCATCATGTACACTAGGAGTAAACAAAGAGCAAAAAACCAGGGCGTTGTTCGGCGAAACACAACATGGTTGACAACATGCTTAGCCTTAAATTATTTAGAGAGGCGCAAGTGGTCAGCCCTAAATTGGCGATTCGACAGAATTTTAGAGTTTTCAGAGTTTGTGCCTAGTGTCATAATTATTTGTTTTCTTTTTAAAGCATCAGGCTACGTGTTAAAGACTTGTGTTTTTCACTTAGGTGTCTTTGGTGATAATAATACATTTTATGCAGATTAATACCAGAAGTATAAAAAACTATAAACTATTCTGTTATTTATTGTTACTATTTTGTTTGTTTTTTGAGAGAGAGTGCATGCTTACACGTGTGTGATTAGGGAAGGGGCAGAGGGAGAAGGAGAGAATCTTTTAAAAAAAAAATTTTTTTTAACGTTTATTTATTTTTGAGACAGAGAAAGACAGAGCATGAATGGGGGAGGGTCAGAGAGAGAGGGAGACACAGAATCGGAAACAGGCTCCAGGCTCTGAGCAGTCAGCACAGAGCCCGACGCGGGGCTCGAACTCATGGACCGCGAGATCGTGACCTGAGCAGAAGTCGGACGCCCAACCGACTGAGCCACCCAGGCGCCCCGAGAAGGAGAGAATCTTAAGCAGGCTCCATGCCCAGTGTAGAGCCTGACACAAGGCTTGATCCCACAACTGTGAAATCATGACGTGAGCCAAAATCAAGAGTTGGACACTTAACCGATTGAGCCACCCAGGCACCCCTATTCTGTTATATTAGATCCAAATATTAAAGTTACTTCATTTAATACGTGGAATATCCACAGGAGTATTTGGTATATTCAACACTGAATTCAGAAAGAGGTTATGAATTCTTGCTTAGTCACCAAGTACATGGCATTCTCCACTCACTTTTGATTGCACTGTGTCTTGATTTCACTGGAGGGAAATGCTTTTAATTAGTTCCCCCATAATAGGACTCAAGGCAAAAAAGGTTATTAACATAAAAATTCTGAGCAATGATACAATCTGGTTGGGCTCCCCAGGCAGCAGAAGAAATGAGTTAGTGTGAGTCCTTACTGACACCCCAGTAAGGTGTCAGTCTGAAGCACCCCAGCACTGTTGTGAGGACCTCACTGGGCTGCCCTGTGTTCTGGGAGAGGAGCCCTGAGTGCTTTGAGTGTGGACGGGTTTAGAATTAAAGCTTTTCTTCTTTGCTTTTGCAAAAATAGTTATTACTTTTTCTAAAAACACCTTCAAAATAATGACTGAATGCTTATTGTCTTCTTGAATGAGTCTATTTGGAGTTTGTAGAAGTATGACTTAATTAATGGACCGCTTTTTAAGCTCTACTTAATACCAAGTGAGGTGAGCACATTTTAGCTTCTAAAGGATGGGAACATGGCAAAGATTGCCATGCAGCGGTCTGTGTTGGAAGATTTTGCCCCAAACCGCAGTATGTTTTACTGTCCAAATACTATGATGTGTTTTAGGGATTTTCAGCCTTGTCTTAAATAAGAACGCTTTAAAATTACTTCTTGTCTAGTTAACCCATGTTTTAAAAGATACTATCTACAGATACATTGCGTTTGTAATTACTATGTGTTCAATGAAAAAAAAAAGAACAACACCAAAAAAAACCCACCGAAGACATTATAGCAGGCAATACCCAACAGCCTCATATAACCAATATAACCACACTGAGTTGATTTAATTCCAGCCCACAAGGAAAAAGAAACAACCGTTGTTAGCCTTGTAGCTCACCCCTAGTAAATCTTTAATTTCCATTGGATGGCTTGATACTTTGACTAAAGCATGTAGATACTTTTCCAGTGAATCACAGCAGATTGAGACTGGGACCCCAATACTGAGACTTCATGATTAAAAGAGAAAAACCTCAGGAGAGAAAGTGGAGCTACTTTTCTCGTAGGGAAAGAGCTGTTGGATAGGTCAGAGTTGCAACTATCATACTTCAGATCTGGCATCTTGTTTATTTGGAATGGGGTGTGAGGAAAGGCAGCATCTTTGCTCTGATCCTTTGAAGACTGATGGCTCAGGCATAGTGCTGTGGTTTCAGTATATTTCAAGACTTGAATTTAGAATCTTCCCCTCTCCTCTTGCATATCACGAAATAGTGATATGAAGGCATTTATTGTTTTTGGTATTTGAAGCAGCTGGCAGCACATTTGTGTCTTCGTTCTGGGTAGTGTGTTAACTATTTGCATATTCCTTTTATGAGCTACTTCTTGGTTTTTACTGACATGGAATTAAGAGCAAGTTCAGTAGTGACAACAGATTTGTCAAAACCAGAATAGAAGCATGTTGTACTTAATTTTCAAAACTTCTGTTAGTCTTTGTTTTGGTTCCTCAGAGCATTGCTCAAGAATCTTTTAGGAGTGTCCATTTTGAATATTAAATTTAAAAATGGTTTATTTTGGGGGTGTCTGGGTGGCTCCGTTGGTTGAGTGTCTGACTTCAGCTCAGGTCATGATCTCACAGTTGGTGAGTTTGAGCCCTGCTTCGGAGTCTGTGCTGACAGCTCAGAGCCTGGAGCCTGCTTCGGATTCTGTGTCTCCCTCTGTCTCTGCCCTTCCCCTGCTCACGCTCTGTCTCTGTCTCCTCTCTCTCAAAACTAAATAAACATTTTTAAAAAATGGTTTATTTTTAATTTATTCTCATTGAGGCTGGTTTCATATATTGCTTTTCATTTTGTTGTTGAAGGTATCTGTCATTAAAATTTATTTTCTCTTCTCATTCATTCATTCATTCTTTTCTCAGAAACTTTTTGAATAGCTGCTGTGTGCCAAACTTTATGTCAGGTATTAGGTACATACTACTGAATAAAAATGCTTCCTTGCCTGATGGATCTTGCAGTCTAATGGAAAGTAGAGATTATTAATAAAGTATGTGGGAAGAAGTTCCTGAGGGAAGAAGGACCTGATGTGGCGAAGGAACTGAAAGGAACTGAAAGGAACCAGTGTTGGATGGTGAAGTAGACGATGAAGGGAGAGTGACCCCAGATAGGGTAGGAGAAATGGGCAGGGCAAGATCCTGTAAGGCATTTTTGAGGCATGGTAAGTAAGTAGCTTTTATTCTGAGTGTAATGGCAAGGCCCCCAACCTGCCCCCCTCCACCGGCTGCTCCGTGGAGAATAGGTTGGTGGAGAATAGGTTAGTGAATGCAAGAGTGGAAGCAGGGTATCCCGTAGAGAAGGTGGTTGCATTAGTTCAGGCAATATTAGCTCTTGCTGTTGTGGGGTGGTGGACATAGAAGGGGACATATCAACAGGGTTTATTTTCTGCTTTGAACATCTGGGTGGTGCCTCTGTACTGGAGGGTTTTGGAGTGTGACGAATCAAGGCTTGTTTTGCATGTATGTTTGGGCTATTCAGCAGAGAGGTCAGATAGGGAGAGTGGTGAAACCTTTTTTTCTTTTATAGAGTTACTTATGCTTTTAAAAACCGAGGATACAGGATTTTAACTGCTGCTTGTTGGGTGTTCTTGTAACTCAGACTGAGTTAATAATAGTAGACTTCTATTTCCTCTGTTGAAAGGGAAATACCTTGTGGTAGTTATAATTGGCAACAAACAACCCCTGAACTGAAGAACTCAGCATGGGAGAGCTCTCATGAAATATGCTATGCTCATGAAATATGATTGGAAGTTAAAGAAGACTGTATATGTTTCAGAGGAGTGAGCACCCAATACCTATTTTGATTTTTAGGTATGTTTTTGCTTATTTTTTGAATTATTTTTCCCCAAGGAATTTTTAGGAGGTTTAAGGAAAAGATATATTACAATAAAATTATAAAATAGAAATAAAAAGTAAAGAATTACAGATATTTGCCAGCTGTTTATGAAAATTAGAAATAGTGTACAGGTGTGTTTTTGTAACAGTGTTAGCATGAGGACATTGTTCCAATCTCAGTACATTTTTGTATTGGATAGAAAATTGGAAAGTTGGTGTTTATCATATATATATATATATTTTCAGTGGATGCCATTGACCTATTCATTGTAAGACCTGCCCTTGATTTATTTTTCTGGTTCTGATATGTACAGACATTGTCATGTGATTCTCTGTAAAAACTAGTTACACATTTGTGACAGAGCCACTTAATAAAGTTGTGGAAGTAGAACAGAACAAATGATGCTTCATTTGGCACTTTTCTCTGGGTAGTTGAGATATTTGATTATATAGACTAGATTGGATTGGGAATGCTGTGTTCATTAGTCCAGGTAAGACTTTCTTGAAGCTGGGGATATGGCAAATGAGGTCATAGGATAATAGAACCAAAGACCTCTATCTAGTAACAGAGAGAGAACTGACCCATATAATAGAATCTACAATAAAAGTTGAACACTGTATTTCTTGCATTATACTGATTTCTTACTGTGTATTATTTTATTCAAGCTTTAATCCTCATAAGAGGGCTGTGAAATAGTTGGCATGTGGATCTGCCCTTTACAGATGAGGAAACTGGGTTGTGGGGAGGTTATTAGTTGTTGAAGGCTATGGAGCTAACATTGCCATTTGGGACTAGAACTCATGTTTGACTGTATCCAAAGCCCCTGCTTTCAGTCACTATTCTCTGTGGCTGGAACTGAACTAACAGGTCTGTGTTTTTTGCAGGCTTTGCTGAAGTAATGTGCTACACAGAGAAGTTAATGTGGTAGAGCTCAAGTAGGCTTTCATTTCTTAGTTTAGAAGCCCAAACGGCTGGAGTCTTTAATTTAGGGGTACTTTATAGATTATGAAGGCAGTGTTGTTTTAGTGTATGTCAAAGAAGTGTTTGGCTTAGAAATACTTGGTGAATCCTGTATATGAGTATGTTTGTTGTTGCGATGGGTAGGAGATGAGATCTGGTATTGGCCACATAAAGATTCTGGGCCACATTTCTCTATAACTCACAGACGTCCCAGTTAGAAGATAGTATCGCTAGTGACCTAAAAGCCATCTTTCAGTGTGTGTTGCTAGATGAGCTTGGGTCAGTTAATGTATATGCTATATTGTACCTCAGAAAGACTAGTTAGGTCTTTAGAACTTCTGTTCCTCCCCCACCCCTCCTCCTCTTTCTGTTTGTTTTAAACAACTGAGAACTTTAAGGGCAAAAAGCCTTCATAAAAAATTTACCAATGAAAGGTAATAGGAGCTTAAGTTATTCAAGATAAGCTTATCAGGGCTTGGAATACCAGCAGCCTGATTTTACTGTAAAAGCAAAAGCACAGATCATAATCTTTGTCTAACCTTCTTACGTATGGGTTGGGTAGAGAAGTATGTGGATTGTAGGAATCACTGAGGACCGAAAGGGCAGATAGAAGTAGACTCTCTGCACATGAGCTTGTAGAACAAAAGGCATTCCTTTGTTGCTCAAGGAGTCCAAACACTGGGAAAGGAGTATAGTGAAAGGAAGCAGAAAGACTTGGTTCTCACAGTGCTATGCTGCTTGGTCATACTTCATGGAGGCCTTCTTAAGATGTGTTAATTCTGGTTACCCTTGGAATTTTCCTACTACTGACACTTCTCTTCATATATAGCTTTATCCCTTCATCTTTCCCTCCCCCAGAAACTATATGAAACTTCTTGAAATTTTTAATGAGAATTTTAGATACTCCCACAGTAATTTCTAGGAGCCACAGCCTCTGATATCATGCTGCTTTTGGTCTTTTCTCTTGGGTGATTATATACCTGTCAGAGCTTATATACTTCTGATTGCCTCCTGAGGATGTGATAGCATACTGTTCCTTGATTCTCTAGAAGTGATGAGTGACCAGCAGGTAGGCTTTTTAGCCAGCTGATTAAGACCTCATGCCAGTGAGATTAAATCAAGGGTTTGATTCCTATAGGTCCATACCTCTGGGAGTGATTTAGTGTGGCTGTGCCATATCCTTTGGCCTCATATAGCCCAGTAGCCCTAGCCTGCTGCCTTGCCAGCTACCATGCTTGGATTGCAAGACAGAATTAATTGAAAAGATGGATGGTCAAAAATAAGTTACTGAGTTTAGAAAAGCACAAAGCCCATATGTCTTTACAGAAGCTAAGGAAAGTGAACAGGTGTGAAGAAAATGAGAAAGATGGACAAAAAGAATCAAAGAGAGGGGTGCCTGAGTGGCTCAGTCGGTTAAGCGTCAGACTCTTGAACTCGGCTTAGGTCATGATTTTGCTTTTGGGGAGTTTGAGCTCCACATCAGGCTCTGTGCTCACAGCGTGAAGCCTGTCTGGGATTCTCTTTTTGCCCCTACCTACCCCGCTATCTCTCAGAATAAATAAATAAAGTTTAAAAATAAAGAAAAGAGACAGTGCCTGCATTTGGCCGGAACTGCTGTTGTAGAAATGACTCAGTTCACAAGAAACTCACTGCCTATCCTTGCTCTAGAGGGTCTTGTTTCAGTATATATCATCTACATTGAACAGGTTTAGAAGATTACTCAAATTTAGTATCCAAAGTGGATTTTTTTGGGCATATATTGATCCAGGTTTCAAAAAAAGCCTTCATGTAAGTAGAAAAGCTATTTGTTCTTTGCTTATGAATATCTTTTTAAGATATTGTTAGAATCCACTGCTTCAGAATTGCTGAACACTGGAGGTGGAAAGGCTCTTGAAGAGGCTGCTGTTGTAGTATATGAGAAGAGTTTGAAAGTTAAATGAAAAGCAGAAACTAACCAGTAAAGGTCCATGATAGCATGTGCTTTTCTTAGTGTTCTAGGTTGTTAACGGTATAAGTAATTATCTCCTTACCTCTTAAGAGTGTACTTTTTAATTTGTGCAGTGAGGAAGGATTTGTGCTTTTGAAATACTAGAAATGAATGTCTTTTTTTATACTTAAAAACTAAATTCTATAGTCAGAATTTTGGACAGTGGCTGGATCTGTGAATTTTTGAAGCAGATTGCACATACATAGGTTTTGCTACTTAAGCAAAATACGTGATTTTTCTTAATAGGAGGCTCTAAGAAAGACCATGAACCCAACTGAAAACCACTGAGGATATCACAGAAGAGTTGAGTTTTAAAATTGACATTTCTTCGAGGTGATCTAATCATCCCATCAGTTAAAAATGAGAAAACTGAGGCAATGAGAAATTAAGTGGATTTTAAAGGACAAAATACAGTAGTCAAAGAATTGGAACGAAGACTCCAGGCTTTTGACTTGTAGTTCAGTTGTGTTATCAGCACCAGTAAGGCCCTTTGAACATGGATGAAACTAAAGGAGTAAGAAATGACAAGTACTTTTGTTCATGGGACTCGTGAAACCTATCTGGGGGTTTCGAAAGTCTCGGTAGTTTTACTTTATTTTTTTATTTTTTTTCAACATATGAAATTTATTGTCAAATTGGTTTCTATACAACACCAGTGCTCATCCCAAAAGGTGCCCTCCTCAATACCTATCACCCACCCTCCCCTCCCTCCCACCCCCCATCAACCCTCAGTTTGTTCTCAGTTTTTAAGAAGTCTTGGTAATTTTAAAACAAAAATTTGATGCCATACTAGTCTGTTTTATTTAAATGAAACCTCTTATTCCCTAGCTAGGTAATGAGAAGGGAGACATAGTAACAAATGTTATGGATTGTGATAAGAGGTATGGATGTGATACTGGAAGGACACAGACATGGCTGTCCTGTCCTGTAAGATGTTCCTTTAAATCCTTCCATGTAAAGATACAGTATTATTAGAGAAATAATGGCTGATTTACTAAGATACTTTGCTTTTTATATCCATCAGCTCTTGTTTATAGTTTAGTTGGTGTAGTTTCCATGCAGTGATAAGGTCTTTTTTCCCCAAGAAAGCCATTGTGACCTATAGAGTAGAGTTTCTTGCCTTTCACAGTCGATGCTATCAGCAGGCCTGGGCGTTTACAGTCACTTATTAGATTTGGCTGACCAGAGAGTTTGCAGAGATTGAAAGATTATTCTATGATTATCTTTTGGTTGTATTACTTTTGATGGCGTCCTATCCATTCTAGTTCCTGTGAACCAGTGGTGTGCTCTGGGCCTGCTGTTTAGTTGATTTTCTTTTTCATTTATGCTTAAGTCTACAATATTAAGACATTAACATTAAGCTTCACTTCCCATCATCACGATCTAGACCTGAGCTGCCCAGTAAGTTAGCCACTTCCCACATGTGGCCATTTAAATTTAAATTAGTTAAAATTAAATAACAGTAAAAGTTCAGTTTCTCAGTTATGCATTTCAAGTGCGCAATAACCACAGGTATCTAGTAGCTACTGTATTGAACTAGTTCAGGTGTAGAAGAACATTTCCATTGTCAAAAAGTTCTGTTAGACAACACGGGTCTAAAGTGTTATTCCTCATCCACACAGTGCAAACCTTTCTGAAAGCCCCTCAGCATAGTATTAGTAAATGGCCGTGGCCCCCCAGTTGCATTCATTGCAGAAGAGGATATGTAACAGATAATGGGATTTTTCCTGGCTGGAGTTAGGTGTGCAACTGGGTTAGATGTAGCCATGATTTTATTAATAGATGAGCAAATTTTATTAATAGAATAATGCAATCAGAAGATACAGGTTGAGATCCAGGTCTGCTCCTTCCTTACTGGCAGTAGGGAGTTGGGCTAATCACTTGATGTCTTTGAACTTCGGCCTCTTCACTTGTAAAATAAGGATCTGTTTCATAAGGTTGTTGTGTCAAAAGCATTGGAAAGTAGTTTATAACTGAAGTCTCTATAAGTATATGGTATGAACTTACATGTACCAGCAGTATTAATTTGCAGTAGTAATTTTTAAGTTCTGACATCCTGCCTGGAAGGCACTATGAACTCATTGATAAAGAACTCGAGGGATGCCTGGGTGGTTCAGTCGGTTGAGCAACTGACCGGCTCAGGTCATGATCTCGCAGTTCTTGAGTTCGAGCCCTGCATTGGGCTCTGTGCTGATAGCTCAGAACCTGGAGCCTGCTTTGGATTCTGTGTCACCCTCTCTGCCGCTCTCCCCCTCATGCTCTGTCTCTCTGTCTCTGTCCCTGAAAAAATGAATGAACATTAAAAAAAAAAAAAAAAAAGTTAAAAACCATACGAACAAGCCAACATGTGCTTTAGAGATCAGAAAACTGTCCAGTGACATTATATGGTTAATTTATGGACTGTGTTAAAGATAAAATGATAAGGGTGCCCCTGCTTCCTAATAGTATATCTAAAAGTTCTAGCAACCATTTCACTTGTTTCTGGACCAGTATGTTGCTCGTTAAACATCACATGGAAAGAAAGATCACTTATAACAACGTTTTTTAATGTTGTCTGTACAGAAGTTTCTAGTATTTTTACCAGAATTCATGATCTTTCTGATCTCACTGGGAATTGGAGCACAGCATTAGGGCATTATCCCTGTTACATAGTGTGGCAGACAGGTTGCAGTGGACCCTGGGCTGCTGGGGAGTGGGGTGGGTAGTATGTGGGGAGTTGTGCTTTGGATCAGTCTGACTTGGTCACTGATGATAAGAAACAATTGCAGAGGTTGCATTTGTGTCAGTTTCTTACCTTAGATTAGTAGAAATGAAGTCTATGAGGCAACCTTCTGTTAGTGAAGAATACAAACGTAATCTTCAGCAAGTGATACTGCTCCAAATCAGATGGCACCACCCAGATGGTAAATTTTACTTTGTTTATTCCAACCCTACACTCCACTGTCAGTAGGATGGTTATCTATGCATTCAGCACTGTACAAATTGTACAAGCCAATGAGCCTTCTGCCCAGAATCATAAAGTGAGAGGAAGCAAGAATGTTAGGAACCAAAAACATTTCATATGTTTAAAGTTCAGCTTTTTGTTTTTATAGAATTTCACCCCAGTCTAATACTGAATTTTGACACTAACTGACATTTTATCCCTCAAAAGCCACTTCCTCCATGAACCTTTATTTCCTCCCCACACCCCACTCTCTATCCCCCACAAATGAGCTGCCCTTTCTCTGTTTTTTAGCACTTTGCTTATGTCTTAGTTATACTAGTCCTTTCTTCCTCCCTCCTTTCCTTCCTTTGGTGATGGCAAGTTTTTGGAGTAGGCAGGGTGCCTGTGAGTTGTTACCTCAAGACTATAGTTTTTGAAGGACAAGGACAGTCGTGAGAAAGAGAAAGTAAAATTTGCTGTGCAGGCTCTGACGGCAGACAAAGGATTGGGGGTGGAAATTAGAAGGAGGATGGACTTTAATATATGGAGTATCTTCCATCTTTCTGAAAATAAACGAAAATGCTTACGTGTTTGAGCTGAGGCTAGATTACTAGCAGGGATGATGTTACAGGGATTAAGATATATAGCAGAAGGCTTGATTAGCTCACTTTTTTGGTAAAATACTAGTTGGGAGAGAATTAGGATTATATTCATTAGGAACTTGAAGGCAAACCTAAGGGAAAAGTTGGGGGGCGGAGAGGGAGCCAGGACTCAGACCCAGGCCTTGCCCAGAGAGTGGAGGCTGATGGGCCTTTGGCTTTCTCTTCAGGCACTTGGAGGACCTTTTTCATTCACTGCCTCTAATCTTGAGGTTCATCCCAGCCATTTCTCAGGATCCTGGTGACCTTAAAGAGCAAGCTTCCTTTTTGTATTTGTCCTGGCTCTGGTGCCCGTAGCCTATCCATGCTTGTTGGGGATCACTCTTGTTGGGGAAATAGTATAACCTCGTGGTTTAAGAGTATGGATTCTGGAGTCCAGTCAGCCTAGGGTTGAATCTTGGCTCTTCTGTGCAACTTTCACCAAATTAATTAAATTCTCTTTTGTGCTTCAGTTTCCTCATCTATAACTACGAAGGAATATGTGGGAGTAAAACTGTATTTCATCAAAACTCACACCAGTGATTGTAAGAAACACCATTGCTTTACGCTAAGCCATTTGTTACTCTAAGAAAAATATGCTGTCCTTTTAATTATGACACATCCCAGTTTCGGGGAGGTTAAAATAGCAAAAACCCTGTGAGTTAGGATTGTTGTGAGGAGTAATTTGGTGTTTTGCACTTACAGTAGTGTCTGATACAAAATAAGTGTTCCAGGTGTTAGTTAGCTGTTGTTTACTGTTGAACCTGTTCTATTTAGAGAAGTTAATTTAGTCATCGAGTCAGTGTGCTTAGAAGACACTGTAGACTACAGTCCTTGCTCTGAGGGGCCTTACATTCTAGCTTTAGAGAAACTCACGGAAAGAGATCCTCATATGACTCAAAAGTAAGGATGTAATTCTTTGGGAGCAGAGTATAAGGAATAAGACTAACTTTGTCTGGAAGAGACTCAGGAAAGGTTTCATAGAGGCTGTGGCATTTAATCAGGAAGCATAACAAAAGAGCTCACCATTAAGAGGAGGGCATCAGACAACGATGGTCCTTGCAGAGGGAATCGCATGTGTAAAGGCTTTTGGTTTATAATCAGCCTGGCTGAAAAATTGAGGGCGTGTGTGGGGGTGGTGGCTGCAGCAGATAAATCTCTAGAGGTAATCTTCTCCCCCAGATTGCGAAGCGTGTTGTATGCCAAGTTAGGGAGTCTGAACTTTACATTCTGTCCTGTAGGAAATGGGCGGATAACTGGAGGTTTTAAGCAGTGGGCTGATGTGAGCAGAATAACTTTCCTTTCCTTCTGTTTTGTTATTATACAGTTATGCCTTGTCGAAGCAGGAACTGCTCGTTTACACTCAGCTATGGAAGTGTGAAGGCTACTTTTAAACCTTTCTTTGACACAGGTATCCCTTCTCTGACACAGTGAGGCTGTTTTGTGCTTTGTAAGGTTGTAGAATGATAATGTAATGAAGTCTTTTTTTTCATAATACTATTTAAGGGCAAACACTGTTTACCAAATTAGATGGCAGAACACTAGAGTGATGCATATAAACTTTTTATGTTTTAAGTTTAAAAATAATAATTCCAAAACTGCAGAAAAATAGTACAAGAATCAAAGACTGATTCTTTTTTTACCTCTTTCTTTTTTTACCTCTTTTTTGCCTCTATTCACTTGACTTTTTAGCCTATTTTCTTTATTATTGAGCTCTTTTTCTTTTAACACTGATGAAAACTTTTAAAATTAATGTACTGTTTATATTTCAGTTTTTTTCAATTGATCCAATAATGTTCTTTATAGGTTGTTGTTGGTTTTTTCCCCTTTTTCGGTAACAGGACCCAGTCTTGAATCAGGTATTGCATTTCGTTCTCTCTCTTTAGCCTCTAATCTGGGATATTTCCAAAGACTATCTTTTATGACAATCGACATTTTTAAAAAATTGAATTTTCCCTCTTTTTCTAATAGGAGGTTTCTTATTTGGTTTTCTCATGATTAGATTCAGGTGACGTATTCTCTGCCAGAATGCTGCATAAGTAATGTGTTCTTCTCAAGGTATCAAATCTGGAGGCACATGAAATCCATCTGCCCCTCATTGGGGTGTTAATTGTGATCATTACTTGGTCAAAATGTTTTCCACTTTCTTCACTATATAGTTAATTTCCCCTTAGAATTAATGAGCATTCTATGGGGAGATACTTTAAGACTATGAAAATGTCCTGCTGTTTATCAAAATTTCTCCTAGACTTGGCATCTACAGGTGATTCATGCTTGAACTAATGTTTACTTTAGTAGCTGCAAAATGCTTAAATCATCTATATATTTTTTAAGTTTGGTGTTTTTTTTTTAAATAAAAATTCTAATGCATATGCTTCTAATAGTAATCAAAGAGCTATTTTAATAAAATTCTTAAATTGTTAAACATCATATATTTACAATGATTCTTTCTGAGTTAATAAAAATGCAATTTTGAGGGAGGGTGCCTGGGTGGCTCAGTTGGTAAAGTGACTCTTGATTTCAGCTCAGGTTATGATTTCACGATTCTTGAGATCCAGTCCCACTCTGAGAGCTGAGTCTGCTTGGGATTCATGCTCTCCCTCTCTCTCTGCCCTTTCCCTGCACACACACTCTCTTTCTCTCAAAGATAAGTAAATAAACTTAAAAAAGAATGAGATTTGGGGGCACTTGGCTGGGTCAGTCGGTAGAGCATGTGGCTCTTGATCCTTGGCGTCATGAGTTCAAGGCCTACATTGGGCCTACAGCTTAATTAAAAAAAAAAAATGGGGGGCGGATTTTATTGTCCATCCCACTTCTGCCCTTTTGAGAATTCCTTTCCAGCTACTGATGATGGCCTCCTTGGTTCCTTTGTACCTTGATGATGGCTCCTGGATAGGTTAGGTATGAGCTTAGTAGATTTAATATTGTCATTGAAGGGGACTGGGACCACAGGAGACATTGCATTTATAGTGGTCAGTATCTAAGAGAACTCTAGTTTATATAGGACTTTCTTAATCTTTTAATTTATTAGTGCTCTAATCATTTTCTTGAGTGAACCACCATTTTGGTGATTCCCTTGGGCTTTTTTATTTTCAAAATTAACAGGGATGCCAGAAATATATGAAGGGATGGAAAACATAGTCCCATTTCATTAAATATCTTCATACTGTGTAACCTCTTTTGGTTTTTGTTTAAAAAAAATTTTTTTTTTTTTTAAATTTTAAAATGGGCTTCACATGTATGCTTTCTGCGTGCCTTTGTGCTTCTTAATCACTGTGGCCTGTGTCCCTCACTTTGGCTGTGTTACTCTCTGTTATGAGACAGGGAAGAGGAAATACTTTGAATGATTTACTGCAGGTCCATTGCTACTACTGTAAAACCAATTGTTAGTAATTTAGAGAAAAAGCTACTTCATTTCTTGGGTTTGTTACATCTTTATTATTTTACATTTTGAGATGGCAGGGAAACCAACTTCAGGTAAAAACACCCCCTGTTTGTGGCTAGAGGGACAGTCAGATGTTGCCACTCATTTGAGGTTCAGATTCTGAGACATTTATTAAGAGTGCCTACTTTGCAGGAAGCACTGCTCATGCAAGGGGGGGGGGGTTGTTCTAGAGAGTGATGATGTGCTTCTTGCCTTGATCAGGTGGCATGATTATCTTGTTTTTCTTTTTTGTTTTGTTTTTAAACTGGGCAGATAATTCCTTTCTTTGCTGGATGGTTTATTTTATTTTATTTCTTTCATCATGATAAGTGTATTCTTTAAAATCCACCCCCTGTTTCACCTATCCCTCCCCAGCTCCCCTCTAGTAATTATCAGTTTGTTCTCTGTAGTTAAGTCTGTTTCTTAGTTTGTCTCTTTCTCTTTACTCGTTTGTTTTGTTTCTTAAATTCCATATGAGTAAGATCATATGGGATTTGTCTTTCTCTAACCGACTTATTTAACTTAGCATTATACTCTTTAGTTCTGTCCATGTTGTTGCAAATGGCAAGATTTCATTCTTTCTTATGGGTGACTAATATTCCATGATATATACACATACATGTGCATGACACACATATACATATATGACACATGCATACATGTGTGTGTTGTGTGTGTGTGTCTTCTTTATCCATTCATCTACTGGTAGACCCTTGGGCTGCTTCCATAGTTTGTTATTTTAAATAATGTTGCATAAACATGGGGTATCTTGCTTTTTAATTGAAATTTATTTAAAAAAGCAATCTAGAAATAAATAGTTCATCTAATAAGCTGATTTTAATTGGAAACGTGTACATTGACATGGTTAATTATTAATATATATCAGAGTTGATTTGCTTCACATGACTGTGTTGTAGTAATTTTTATGTGGGGATTTAATGGAGGAAAATTTTAGATTTCTTGATATAGTAAATGACAATGTGTATAAAGTGGATGAGGTAGAAAATGTAAAGATGAAGATGGGGGGAGGTCACAATCCGAAGCCTTCAGTTTTCCCACAGAATAGAGTCACAGTTTTGGCGTAGCATATAAAGTTAGTCTGAGCATAGGGGGATGCAGTGCTCCTACCTGTGCTTTAGATTGATAGTCTACATTGGAGTGGCAAGATGGCGGAAGCAGGCAGGGAGAGCTCATCCATTGAGGTCAGAGGCAAAGCCTGATTTAGAGAAGGGCTTTGGGAATGAAGGTGAAGCAATAGATGCAAGAGAGAATGTAGAGGAAGGCGTTTGCAAGATCCACTGTGGCCAACATGAATGAAATTAAGGAGTCTGACATAGCCTGGAAAGTGGTACTGGTTTTGGCAGGAGATGAATAAAGTACAGGTGGATATAAATATATATTGTATATATGGAGATAGCTCCAAACACTTGGGTAGGAAGGACTGGTCATCAGAAGAAAACAGAGATGAAGATACAGATTTGGGAGCTTGCTGGACTGAGTGTATGTATATCTGTTGTGTGTGTATGTATTTTGTATGTTGTATAGTTTGTAGTAGAAAGTGTGGGAATGGATGTTGTTGTTCATAAAAAGGAAGCCTTATCCCTGGTAAGGCTGAGAACAATCCCAGGAGAGGTCCACTCCATTGCTCAGCTCCTGTGGGTACCAGTTTGCATTGTCATTTGTGTGATTGGCACCCCTACGATTTGTGCAGTGGGGCAGATATATATATGAAAGGCAGATCTTAAGTTTGAGTCTCCTACTTAGGATCATTTAGATCCATGAATGCTAAGTGAAAGGTACTGAGAAAGAGGTGTTTTGACAGGTTGATGGAGAAGGATGCCAGTGCGGTATTGCAGAAGCCAGGTTAGAAGGTTTAATGGAGTAGTGTCAGACGTTGTAGAGATGTCAGAGCAAATGAGGCCTGAAAGAAGACCTTTGTGCTTTACATTTATGAGATTATTATTAATTATCTCTAAAGGATATCCCTGTCCATGGGATGTTTGGAATGGAACACAGATTGCAAGGGGTTAAGCAGGTGAGAAGAGGAGACGTTGGAAGTGACTTGAGGCAACATCATCATTGTGACATGATTTTATGAACTATATATAATATTATAGGGTATTTCTCGGTGAGGTAATTATGTAAAAATAAATTTGCATTTTAGAGATTATTTTGAATTGTTATAGTAATGTTTTATAATTTTCCTCATATTTTACAAATTTTCTCAAAATTTTCTTACAATACTTTGGGAATTAGTAAGATTCTCAAATTTTATTTCCCATATTGTTCATATTATCTCATATTAATTTGTACTAATTTAAAATGTTACATTTCCTATAATATTCAGGAAGCTCGTTTGTGGTATTCTCAGTATACATACCGCCTGTAGAAAATGAGTTATAGTAAGAATGAATCACCTTTGTAAGGCTGTACAGTGAATTTCAGACTTTACATCCCTTGTTCTTTCTAGTGGACCCAAAGTACTTTCTTCTCTTCTTTTTTCTTTTTTTTTTTAAATGTTTATTTTTCACAGAGATAGAGACAGAGCGTGAGCAGGGGAGGAGCAGAGAGAGAGGGAGACACAGAATCTGAAGCAGACTCCAGGCTCTGAGCTGTTAGCCCAGAGCCCGATGTGGGGCTCGAACTCATGAACTGCGAGATCATGGCTTGAGCCGAAGTCAACACACTTAACTGACTGAGCCACTCAGGCGCCCGCTCCCCACCCCCGCCCCGAGGATTTTCTGTTGAATATTTATTTTGAAAGAGAGACAGAGTGTGAGTGAGGGAGGGGCAGAGAGAGAATCCCAAACAGGCTCCGTGTGTCTCCAGCGCAGAGCCTGACATGGGGCACGATCTCACAAACCGTGAGATCATGACCTGAGCTGAAATCAAGAGTTGGATACTCCACCGACTGAGCCATTGAGGCTCAGTATTTTCTGATCTTGAATGCATATGTATGTAGTAGAAGTTGTAGTTAGTAATGACAGCTTACATTTCACATATGTAGGAACATAGATCTGTGTTGGGAAAATAATATAGGAGCTTCATGTTTTGAAAAAGTTGTTGTGTATGAACCAAGACAGTACTAAGTTAGTTTATCTTGTACAGTCATTGCTAGTGTTGGGGCAGGAGGGTTAAGATGGAAGAACCTTTTGATATGGCGGAAAGTCATTTTACAATAAATAGTGACTTCCCTCCCCACCCCCCGCCTGAATTATGTAAACATTTGACCATTTCAGCTACTTTCTTAATTCTTTTCTTAAAGAATGAGACTTAATTAAGAGATACCTTGTGTTGACGTGGACATAAAATCAGTGCTCAGTTTGCCTGGGGAAAGTTTTGGGTTTCCTTTTTCTGTTTTTGTTACTGGTTTTTAGTCTGTTTTGGGACTTGGCTAAAACTGCAGTGGGTTTTTCTTTCCTTTTTTTGTGAACTGCATTAGCCATTCACGGAACAGAAGCAAATAGCCATTTTTAAAATTCATGTCTTCAAATGTTAATTTGATGCTTTGAGGCATAAATGACCTTTCTAGCCAGCCCAGACTTGTCAAACAAAGGAATGATAGGAACAAGCTGCTGTTTGTTCTAATACAACAGGCTGTTTTTCACAGAGAATTTCAAAACAATTTTGCTTCCCTCCTCTCTAAAACATGAAACTTCAGCCTGTGCTAGGTTTGAATTGAGAAGGAATTGTATATACACAAGTGGTTAAATGGAATCCCAACCACCTGTGCAAAACAAACCATAGGCTTCAGTTTATAGAATCTATAGATGTGTGTAGGAAGTACACGCCTGGCTTCTCAGCCCAGTGTTGGGCCCAAATGTAGTTGAGTCACTGGGTTGGAAGAGAGAAAGGAAGACCAAAAACAGTACATGAGCAGAGTGAGGCATTGCACGTAGCTTTTCTATTATTCTTGTTGCAAATTAATTGCAATCAGTGAAATAAACTGAGGGAGTGTTGTGGAATGACTGCTGGACTTGGCACCTAAGGACTTTGGTTTTCACCACAGCTGGTTAAGTAGCCTTGGCCCTGATGTGTCATCTAACCTTCTTGAGTTTCGTTATCTGTCAGATGGAAATAATACTGCTTGTTCTAGTCCATTGACAACTCTGTAAGGATGTTTGTTGAGAGGCACCTACGACATGGATGTAGAAGTGTAAACCCTGTTGTACATTTGTCTCAATAATGATGATGTTAACGTCTCCCTTGTTTGTTCTAGATGTTGTCCACAGATACCAACTCTTCTTTTCCTGGTTATGTAAGGAAGTAAATAAAAATTCTGAGTTTCAGTTTTTCATTGGGTTCTCATGTTCTAAAATAAATGACCCGTAATCAGGAAGCCAACAAAGTAAAAAACAGTCCACCTATAAATACAAATCAACCCTTCTATACACTTATCCCCAAATAGTTTAATATCCAATTATTTCCTTTGAAAGTTTAATACTCCACATAGAAGAGTGAAACATGTGCTTTATGTTGGTGGATTGTTTGTTTGGTTTTTCTTCTTAGGTGTTGTGAAAAGGCATTAAAGAAGGAAACAGTTCATTTTTTGTCAAAACATTTTTTGTCATTAACCCAAATAAGCTTAAAAGAGTCACCATTATGTTCTGAAATTTTGTTTTTCTTAAGTTTAAATTGGTAGTACTGTGACAACAGACGAATTCTATTAGGTACATTTGTCTTATTGCCTTTCATTCCTGTCTAAGCAAGGCATAGAACATTTCTGCATTGATTTATATTTGGGGATTATGTTTGATTTTTAGGAGCAAGGGAATCATTTAGAAGTTTGATAGTTGTAAAAGACTTTCTATTTACAGGCGTACAATGTGGCATGTAGTTATACTATAGCAGAAAGGCGAACATAAGGATGTGTGTAAGAGCTAAGGAATTACTTTTGACCAAACATGGGATTGGTTTGTAGACCTAGTTTAACTATTTATTTATGGAGGAGAGGTTGGGAGGGAGAAGAAAGTAAAAAGGAAGGAAAAGGTTTATGAAAGCAAATTCTTATAAATTTCATAAGATCCTTTAAGCTTTTACCACAGGAAACAAATACAAGTCAGATTTTATAATTTGTCATGAGCTGTTATATTTTATGAAAATGCTGGCTTTTAAAATAATCTTAACTTGGATTTAGTAAATGGTATTTTCCCTTTACATAATTCTATTTCTAATATTTCAGTATTTGGTTGGAGCAATTTTATGAAAAGACCCTTGTTCTGGAAACCAAAAGATAATCATGTTCTGGACATTGTCTAGCTACTAACTAGTCATGTGACCTTGGGTAATTCACTTGAGTTCTGTGGACCTTTTGTCATTTGATAAATGATAGAAAATATAAGTAATTAAGATGTCTCAAATACCACTTAAAATCTTACTATTTTTATTCTTGGGGAATGTTATTAAAATCAGTAATGGAACTTAATTTTAGATATAAATTCAAAATACCGTATTTGTTTTTTCCTTGAAGAGTTTTCATGTAGCCAAATGATTTAAAGCTTTTGACCACAGCTGCTACAGAAATGTGTGCACAGCTACTGTTTTGGTAAACACAGACTAGTAACCAGATGGTAGTAATACTTTAAAAAGTTAGGCTATATGGTCTGGGAACCATCCAAATGAAATTTTCAGTGTTTTGCCTAGGTACATTGGATTTAGTACACACTAAATGAGTTTCAGTGTGTTTTATTACTGCAGTGGCTAGAAAGAACAAATAGAGTATTATGTGGAATACAAATAATGCTTATTAAGCTTGCAGTTGATTCCTTCTGATAGATGTTCCAAATTGCTGTCAGACTATATTTACTTACTCATAAACAGATGTGCTTTTGCTTTAAATCAGGATAACTATTGCAAACCTAGTTATGCATATTTTAAACAACTGTTAAGGATTACATGTTAAAATCATTGTTGATTAAATAAGAGGCTGATTTATTATGTTTTCTCAGGTTGTTGGTTTGTGGTGGTTTTAGATCACAAAGAACTTAATTTTGTTTTTGAAATGCTGATTAAAGATGGGATTAAAGATCAACTAAAATTTACTTTCTGGTGTCTAACCCGTAATGTATATCTAAGATGAACAATTACTTACATATTAAAAAAAAAAACTTTAGTCACGATTTAATTATCACCAGATGAGATGTTGGTAGGAATTTAGACATCACCTGACAAGTGTTTGAACTAAACAATACAGTGGTGGTAATTTTAGTCTTAAATTTTGCAGGTTTGATACAGTGTTGCAGAATATTTTCTCCAGGTTTAGTTTTTCTTCCATACTTGTATGTTGTTGTTAGGGTTTATTTGTTAAAATCTTTGCTAGGTGGGTGCCATACTATTCATTAAATATATAAAACTTCTGTAGCCTCAGATTGTGACATTAATCAGATTGTGAACTAGCTTATTCATGGAAGTCTTGGTCACCATCAGCTCTTTTCTGGTTTGATGATAGGTTCTGTCTAGTTCCGTGGGTTCGTATGATAGTTCCTACTAATTTCAGATTGCTTATGTCTAGCATTCATGTCCACATGCATTCACAACAAATATTTATTGAGTCATCATTATCAAATATTAGACATTATGCTGGGACACATGGGTGACCCTAATTTTCTGGAGCATACCTTCTAGAGGGAGGATAGATGTTAAATATATAACAGATGTAAAATTGTAGTTGTAAGTGCCTGAAAGTAGAAGTACCTTAATGGCTTCTGCTCCTCAGAAATAGAAGTAGTTTTTTTTGATGATACTATAAAAACTGTGTAACTGGCTTGTCTTCCCAGGTTATAATGATTTCCAACCTGAAATATTCTTAATGGTTTTAATCAAAAATACTTATCAGCCTGCACTCATTTCTACTGCCCATCGTCTAAGTTGTGTTTTGCCAGTTGACCAGAAACTGTTCTTGGATCTTGCCCTGCCTCCCTCCTCTAGCGGAGAGCAGAAGAAGGCTAAAGGAGTATGAACATCTGCTTCAGATTGCACACACTGCTAACTACATTAGCTGCTGGAAAGTTATACTAAAACCAAGCAAAAAAGACACTGCAACATAAGGGAAGGGAAGTAGAGGCTCTACGGTTGCTTCAACAGCCACACACCTGCTTGGGAGCTTCTGAAAGACGTGGGGTGAATGGTAATGGACATGCACTGATAGATTTATTGTTTGAACTTGTGGCATCTAAACTTATACATCTGAGAGAAATATCTATTAATCTTTTAAAGTTTATGACCAGATTTTTAGGCCTCATGTTTTGGACTTTGGGTAAAAACAGATGGTACAATGCCAGTCATTCACTGTGGGCACCTCACATGGCCACTGTATCTTCATCATACCAACAGGCGTATATTCGCATCGACTACATACAAAACCAAAATCTGCTAGTTGCCTTCTGTAACCGAATGCAGTATTTGTTAACCAATGTGGATGATTGATAAAGCTAGAGTGACCTTATTTATTCATCTAAGCATGTCCTGTTAGAGCAATACTAACTGGTAAAGCGGTCCAGATGTTTGTGCCAATGTGGCACTTTTATTAATTTTGTTAACACCTACATTAATTCTTTATCGTACATCTAGTATTACATAGATTTGACTAGTATAATACTGGCATTTAGGGTACTTCTTAAAATACTGAATATTCTTAGCTTCCTGCTCAATATGAAGGTTAATGAACAAAACCAATTATAATCTGTAGGATGAGGACTATAGAGTTTAAAGCTAACCCCTCCACACCCCATTCAGAGGCTTATTCAGTGACACGTGGTACAACAATTTATAGAAAAAAAACCCTGTGTGTTTAACACAGAGTGAGTTGCTGATAAGAGAGAGACTTGCTAGAAATATGACTTTGAACATCAGCCTTTCCAGAAAAACAACAGTTCAAATATTCTGGGTTTACTAATAGCTGTTAAAAACTTAACACCTCTCCCCCAAGACCCTCCTCCCCTATGGCAACCTAATGTAAAATCGTATCCTGGGAGCCTAGAATTCAAAGTAAATTGTTAGTAATTACAGGCCAGAAACTTGTCATGTTTGATTACATTTCTCTGAGTCATGATTGTTCAGTATTCTGTATGCTGCTAGTTTGGACCTTCTGTTAGAGACAGCACCAGGGAGGAGGAGACCTGATAAAAGAATCCCGTATTTTTTAAGGGGAATAATTTAAAATAATGCTACTTAAGAGTACCTCATATCAGAACAAACAGGCAATGAACAGCATATAATTCTGCACATTATGCAGAGACATTAAATACACATATTAGTAAGGTAGCAGATGCTTTGGTTCTGAAATTGACATGTAAAATAGCAGTCTTTCTCTGCAGGGCTCTGCTCTAGCCAGCGCTCCTTCACATGTAATGAATAGCTAATTTCAGTCCTATGGTCCATAGGAGACTGACGGGGAACTGGGAAGAGGAAAGCATTCCAGCTCTAAGAACAGCAGGATGTGCTGAGATGTGCTTTTTAATGGAGAAACATTTTAGAACTCTTGGGGGTAAACTCATAAAGAGGGTTGTGCATGTGTTTTTTGTATTTAAATTAAGGAATTATTAATACAGTTAGACAACCAGGAGTCTGGCAGCTATATTGCAGGAGGGAAAATCAGAATTTGGTGACTGAGCTAAGCTCAGAAATACCTTGCACTTTTGATAAATTACATACTAAAACTATGCTGGGTCTAAATGGAGCCATTTATTAGAAATAAGCATCTGAAAATGTATTTAACTTGTTGAAATTTGGGATTAATTTGTATATAAGAAAAGTGAAATGGCTTTTATTCTTCGGCCTCAAGGAGATTTCCTTGCCATGTGAGATCTCCCTGTGTCCATAATTCATTCATACATATATCCTTCCAGTGTTTGTTGAGCATCTGCTGTGTACCATGATGTTGTGGGAGCCCCAAAATGAATAAAATCAGTCTCCACCCTCAGGCAGTTGATAGTCTGGTGGAAAGGTAGACTTATAAATGCTGTAACTGAAATGAAAGTAAGGATTTTATGTGTGGAGACTAGAGTTTTTAAGCTAAAAGACTGCTTTTTTTTTTTTTACTGTGAAATATAAAATAAATATTGAATAGTACATAAGACATATGCCTACAGTTGAACAGATACTTATGGAATTCCATTTTATGTATTCTTTGTGTTTGCTTTCATTCAGCATTATGTGATTCATCTGTGTGGTTGCTTGTAGCATGTTCATTGCTGTATAGTAATCTATTTTATATCTCTGCACTACTTTGGATTGCTTTCAGTTTTGGGGTATCAACAAGGTTGTCAAGAGCATTCTTGACTATCTTGGTGGGTGTGTACACACACTTCTCTAGTGTAAATACACCTTGCAATGGAAATGTTGAGTCATAGAGTCATAGAGTGTTTCAACCCCACTAGATAAGGACATACTATTATTTCTAAATGATTTGTTCCACAATGAAAAGACTTTTGAAGGATATTTGATATTGGTGCGTTTTTGTTTTTTTTTTTTAACGTTGATTTATTTTTGAGAGAAACTGTGAGGAGGGAAGGGGCAGAGACAGAAGGAGACACTGAATTTGAAGTAGGCTCCAGGCTCTGAGCTGTCAGCACAGAGCCTGTTGCGGGGCTCAAACTCACGAACTGTGAGTTCCATGACCTGAGCCAGTCCATTTAGCTCAACCAACTGAGCTACCCAGGTGCCCCAGATATTGGTGTGTGTTTTTTTTTTTTTAAGTCAAATACTTTCTCATAGGATTTGGTTTTCTCATGAGAAAATGTGGTAAGGATAATTAATTGTATGTAACTAACACATAGTTCAAAATGTCTTTTCTACCTAACGTGCAGGAATCTTTTTGAAATGCCTTATCACGACTTAATATTTTACTCTGGTAATTGGAATCATCTTCGGCAAACGGAGGAATATTGGAAAGATCTTTGAGACTAGAAGACCTGCCACAGTTTTGTTTAATGCTATAAACAAAAGGTGATTAAAAAAAAGAGAGTATATTCAGGATACAAAAAGTTTAGTGGTTTTAAAATGTTGACCTCACATTTTGAAGTGTACTTCTATTTTTTGTCTTCCCTAATGGAAGAAGAAAGAGGACTGATATGGTAGGGTACTCTTGTTTGAAAAATTGACAGTTCTTTGACATGAGGCCCACATCTCTTTTCAGATTTTGTGTGCAATTGAAAAATGGAGGTTTCTTAGGTGCTATTTATTAGAGGTGGTGTAGGAAAAGTACTAACTCTTCATATTGTAGGAATGTCGATAAGAGGTAGTGGATATTCCATGTAATAAACCCCTGTTACTTTCCCAGTCAGAAGAATGTTATGAATATTAGAACAATTAGCAGAGCATTACTTTAAAGATACTGGGGACATTCATTTTAATTGTTTTTGGTCTTTAAATCCATTAGAAATATGAATTATTTTTGTTTTAGTTTTAAATTATGGTGAGGCTCTGCTTTTATAATCTGTATTCATACTGAAAATCAAGATCAAAGAAGCTTTTGACCTTCTGGTCCACAGGTATGAAGACTTTTTAAATACTGACTGCTTTTTAAAAAAACCGTTTCCCCCAGGTTTCTCTGAGACCTGAATTTACAGGGTACTTAGAGTTTGTTTTTGCCACCCAGTATAGCAAAACATGTCTGAGCATGAATATTTGGGATGTTCAGACCCAAAGCTATGTTGGTTGGTGAATAGGAAATTTTGTTTTATTCAGTTCAATTCAGTGAACATTTAGTGCGTGTCAGCCGTGTGCCTGGTCCTAGTAGGTACTGGGGACACAAAGATGAATAAAACAGTTTATAGTCCACTGGAACAGACAGGCATATAAACAATTCACCATAGTGTTGTGTGTGCTAAGAGCTGTAATAACAATGTGTAGAGAGTACTTTGGTGCATAGAGGACAGAACAAATACTTTACTGTGTGATATATAGGTGGTGAAGTTTTACATAGTAATGATCTTTCACTGTGTGGATGACCAGATTTGAAATAGGTCATACAGGTGATGAGGATTTCCAGAAGGAGAAGCAGCATATGTAGCTGAAGAAATTGAATGAACTAATGAGTTTTTGTTGTTCATCTAGATTGTGAATAATCTACATGAGATTATATTATGTGTAAAAGTTAAAATTTCATGGCAATTTAGGCAGTGGTTCCAAGTTTGAAATTGTTAGCCTTTCCTTTTTTTTTTTTTTTTTAACTCACTAAAATACACATACTCCTAACATTTTTTTCTCTCAGCCAGAATTCAGTAGTCAGGCAGAATCTCCTTCAACTCCTCCTGGATGTAAAGATAACTTCAGGGGTAGACTCTAGTCAGTCCACCTTTCATCATTCAAGAGATATTTTTTGATTCCAAATCATCTGGATTCAGGAGAGTATAAGGAAGGCTTAATAAACTTAGTCCTAGCTGTATAGGGTGGTGATTTTTAATTAAAATTTAATTGAAATAGTGGTGGACATAACCTTAAAAATTACCCGGTTTACCTCACATTTTATATGTAGGACACTAAGGCCTAATTAATTGGTTAAGGGTCTTGTCCAAAGCTACACAGCCCAGCTGCAGGATGGGATTGGCTGAGGAGATGGTGCTGTGCAGAGCCTCTGACTGCACAGGCCCCGGCTCTGCCGTAGTTTCTGTATGCCTGCTTTTGGTCACAGATCAGCCTCTTATTTACTGCTGTTATGGTGTAGAAAACTTAGCTGATGCAGCTAGATTTGAAACAGTATGGTATAAATAAGAAAGCCTATGTGACCATAAAAAGATTTAGCAGGTGGAAGAGAGATGCTAGAGCTGCTGGTGGGCAGTCTGAAAGGAACTGTTCAAGGAGTTTGCAACCTCAGAAAGGCATACAGGCCTTATCTGATACATTTGGAGACAATAAAGTAAAAACATTGAACCAGGAAGTATATGGGAGCATGGTGAGAAGATTTATTTGTCATGTGGAAGTCCAAATGAGCATATTTTAGAAGTAAGAGTAGCTGGCAGTGAAAGTTGAATGAGACTAGACTAACCTTGACTAGGGTGTTCTCTCTGACATTGAAGTATTCTGAGAAAATCATGGTGTCGGTGGGAGTAGAGAGTGTTAGGTGAATACGGGATATTTTGACATTGTGGTCCTTGAAATGCCATTTACAAAGGGAATATGCTAGGAAACCTCACAAAATGGTAAAACTGTCACCCTGGCTGTCCTTGTAACCAGAAGCATCTTTTCCCCCTTTGAATCCCTGCGACCATTCTGTAAGATTTCTTTTTGGCACTTACATTTAAGAATGGCGATTCCTGGTAAGTGTTCTCTGTAATCCTAGGTTTGTGCTCATAATACAGTAGAACAGTAACTGAGGATAGCACCTTTACTCATAGGATATATCACTGTTTATTTTCAGTCACATTGGTTTCCCATTCTGAGCCACCCAAAATGAGTTTTATAAGATAAAACTCTTTTTGTTTGAGTTGCAGGCCCGGTATTTAGCATGGACTTTTCTTCAGTGTTTAATATTACTAACAGGCATGTCACAAAGTGTTCCTGGTTAGTGTTATACAACTTTTTAAGGAATTGTTATTACTTTCTCATTTACTTTCTTGAATTTCCAGAGTTTTAATACTTTTTTATTTGATTGTTTTTAATAGCCTAGGTTTGAAAAAGGCCGTATATACTATCTCACGACTCTCTTCTGGTTAAATTATCCCAGTCTGCTTCTAAAAAGGTGTTAAGTAGTGGTGGCAGTGGTGGTGGTAGTAGCAGTAGCAATAGTCGCACTAGTAGTATTTTATACTGGCATTTTGTTGTCATAGTTCCAAGAGTCACATTCCCAGCATAGTTGGGATGAGTAGTGATGCTGAATGTACAAAGCGTCGTGGGGACCCGCTCAATCCCGTTCATACTCCTTGCCTCTCTGCTTCTAAGTATAGCTATTTTAGGACAGGAACAGATGTGAAGCAGATGGGAGGGCAGTCTCAGTGAAACACCTGTCCCCTGATTGACCTCTAGGTGTGATTCAGGCAGTAACTAAAAAGGAGGCTTGACTGGAAGTTTGAATTCTCAACGTACCTCACTGCCAGCTTAACCAGAAAGGCAGAGATGCGCTGGGGTGCTGAACAGTTTGGACTGACTCTGCTAACTACGTTAAGTGGAGTGAAAGAACATCCTCCTTTTCAGAAACATTTCCAAACTGATAGACCACTGCTGCTTCTTAGAAGCTCTGAACCTAGTAGCAACCCGTAAGCCTCTTGTCTTCTGACATCCTCAGCTTCTTTTTGGTCTCCTTTCTTTCTGCTGCTCTTCTTGGATTATCTTTTCCGCTTACTTTTCCCCTTCCAGTAATTTGGTAGTATCAGGTGGCAGGAAGAATGGTGATTTGTTCAAAATCTTCTCTGCTCCATCTATGAAATGGGTATTGCTGAAGGCAGTGGAAATGGATGGCTGTAGATGATTTGATCAGCCTTCGCATTCTGCCAGGAAGGGAAAGGAGTGGGAACAAATGGGGATGCCTTTCCAGACATATGTAAGTACTCTCACTTGAGATTATTTCTCATTTGGATGATTTATTAAAAAAATAAGTAATTGGTATCTCAAACAAAGGGTGCTGCTATATAAAGTATGCCTTCTACTGAATTGCCACCTTTAACACATTTTTCCCTAAAGTGGGTTAATAAAACCCTCTGTCACTTACAGGCTACTGTTGGAGATTTTTATCACTTCCTGGTTATACTTCTGTGAACTATGAATGCTTGACATAATCAGTTAATTATTATCATTGTTACTAAATATTTACAGGACTCCAGAGTAGTGAATAGTATAGAAAGCAAATGGTACCTTTACCTCCTGAGCTGGGAAAAATGATTCATGAAGGTGAAGCTTGGGACAGGGATAAGCCAGCACTCAAGGGAGAAGAAATAAATGAGGGCAGAGAGAAGGAACCCCAGGAACATTTGCCATTGGTCATATTGGGAACACTTAAGTAATCAAGTATATTTCTTAGAGCTATCTGTAATTTTACTTCATTTGATTGAGGCTTATTTATTTAAAGATAATGTGGTTCCAAGAAGTCTGTGTGTTCCAGAAGACTGTAGTTTGAAGCTTCTCTTACCTTAAAAGTGTGTCTGGACTCCTGAAGACTGACAGGCTGGGTTGTTGTCATTGTGATCAGTAAAAACTGCTTTGATTTAGGAGTGATTTATTCTGAGTGTTAACTGCTTACAACTGCACAGAAGAGGCAGTGGTTTGCATTTTGGCTCTTGTTCAGCTAGGGAAACTTGAGATTCCTTAGTCTTTTCAGAAAGCCTGACTAGAAAGCTGGCATCATGGCAGGAATGTTTTAGTTGGATTCAGGAAGTCAGGGTACAAATGTTAGAGCAATTTAGATTGATAGACTGACTGACTGACTAACCATATATATATATATATATATATATATATATATATATATATATATATAAACTCCTAATTGTGCCTTAAATTATAATCCTATTAAATACATTATTTAAAGTTTGTTCATGTTTCAAGAGACTTGTAGGAAGTAGTAAAACCTTCTATAAGTTTGTTATTTTCTTATTTCTCTAGTGACCTTAATTTCTCAATTTTATAGTTTTTCAAAAGCAAAATCTCACAATGCAATAAAATTCCCCTATGAAAGGAAATGTGGTTTTTAAGCTTTGGTTACTTTTGTACTCCCTGGGTGTGTGCTCACTACAGCAGTACATCTGCTAAAATTGTACCCTCTGGGTGTTTAGGAGGTTTTTTTCTTTTCAACTCAGAACTTGACCTTAGAGCATAATTAAGTAAATAATTATTTTCATGTGGAATCAAGTATTTCTCACCGAGTAAGGGATTTAGTAAATTTAGACCGAACTAACTTACATTTAAAAAAATAGTTTAATATTGACCAGAGTTAGCACTTTTTGATTATACTTTTGGTATCTTATAGCTCAGTCTTGTCATAATGATAGATTTTCGCCAAACCCCTCTTTGGGAAATACTATATTTAGGCGTGGGTATTGAGCCTAGGGCCACTTTAGTGTTATAAATTTAGAATAAGTCTGCTGTTTTTATTATAATTGGCTGTGGAAATAATTAAAAAGTTAAAGGAAGTACGTTTATCTTGATTTTTTTAATGCTGTATTTTATACCCAGGTGTGATAGCTAACTTGGGGCATTTACTCTAGGAATCTACAAAAATATCCTAATATTTAATTTTGTGAGCATTTTATGAATAACTTGTGGCTTTTGGAAAATTGATGCATAAAATACTTCAAAATCTGAAGATATTTTAAAGTTTACTTACTCATTGAGGGGGAGAGAGAGAGCACGTGCATTGTCACGAGTTAGGGAAGAGGAGAGAGAGAAGGGGAGAGAGAATCCCAAGCAGGCCCTGTCAGTGTGGAGCCTGATGTGAGGCTTGAACTCATGAATCGTGAGATCATGACCTGAGCCAGTGTAGTGTGTAGCATGTTGACTGGCTAATAATTCTGAATTGCATATTTGAGAGTTGGTAGGACAGAACTGAAGAGTTCTCATCCCAAGAAAAAGGAATTTGTAACTATGTATGGTTAAAATGTTAAGTGGACTTACTGTGGTAAGTACCACAGTATTTATATGTAGTACTTACTTGCAGTACCTACAAACACCGAATTGGTATGTTGTATACCTACACCTGAAACTGATACAATATATGTCACTTATACCTCAATAAAAAAAGAAAAACTCAGATTTGATTGCAGTCCATTCATTTTTCACAGCTGTATTGTATTATACTATAGGAGTATGTCACAACTTAGTCTGTTGCTGATGGATATTTGGGTTGCCAGTTTTATAACAAAGCTGCTTTGAACATTGTTTCGTGACTCTGACTTACAAATGGGCTTGTATTTCTTCAGAGTCTTCCTTCCTACCCTTTCTCTTGGCATGACAATCCTCTTAATCTTTAAATTGAAATACTAAGAATCTCTACATTAAAGTGGCCCAAACGATCTTTGTGGTTTAGATATTTGTGACCTGTTTGCCAGGGTCTCAGTAACCATACTAAGTAACCATACCAAGGTTTTTTTTTTTTTTTTTTTTTTTTTGAAATAAGTTGAGATTTACAGAAAATTGTAAAGATAGCAGAGTTCCCATTTGCCACTTACTCAGTCTTCCTTAAAGTTAATATATAACCGTGCTATGTTAATCAGAACTAAGAAATTAACATTGGTACAGTACTATTAAAGTACAGACTTCATTCAGATTTTTCCAGCATTTCTACTAATGTCTTTTTCCTTTTTGAGTATCCATTCCAGGCTACCATAATGCTTTTAGTCATTGTGTTTCCTTCATCTCCCCTAATCTTTGACAGTTCATTGGTCTTTCCTTATCTTTTGAAGAGTATTGGGCAGGTAGTTTTGTAGAATATCCCTCAATTTGTGTTGTCTGAAGCTTTTCTCATGATGAGATAGAGGTTGTGCATTTTTCAAAAGGATAGCAGAGAAATAATAGTGTTATACACTTCTCATTGCATCACTTTAGATATCCCCCTGAACAGTGTGAGGAGTTGGGGGGGATACGTTGATATCCCTCTGAACAATGTGACTTACTATTGGTTATGCCGACCTTTGTCACTTGCTTAAGGTGATATCTGACTAGTTTGTCCACTCTAAAAAGCCACAGTTTTTTGTTTTGTTTCGTTTTGTTTTTGCTTTTCATTAGAAAGGAGTCACATAAAGTCCAGGCCACATTCAAGTGGAAGAGAGTTAAGCTTCACTGCCTGGAGGGAGGAGTATCAAAGATTTTGTGGATAGGTGCTAAAACCACCACAGTTACCTGTCTGGAGGGGAGCTACTTTGAGGCTATCCAAATATTTTGTTTCTTTTTAACGCTTTCCCCACTAATTTTACTATTGTCAGTGTATCTTGCACCAGATATTACTGGGGTTTTCTAATGATGGTTTTTATTTCTTTCAGTCTTTCAACATTATTAGTTGGAATTCTTCTAAAAGGAAGATGTGTGTCCTTTAATTAATTAATTAAATTAATTCAGTAATTTTTATCAGTATACTTACTTTTTGAGTTATGTAATACTATAAAGTTATTTTATTTTGTTGCTCAAATAGTCACAGCCTGGCTAAGTGGACTCTTTCAGGATGTGACAGTTCCCTCAAATTTTTTTTAAGCATTTCATTTCTGACACTATTAGTATTTTCTTCATCTCAGATGTAGAATAAGCTGTTTTCCCAAGAAGTTTTGGTTCCTTTTGTTGGAGAATGGTATTTAGAAACCAGGATCTGGGTGTGCCTCGTTTTCTTAAAACAAAGGTGTTTGTCTTAAAAATCATAGAGCTTTCTTATGTTAGACTTAATGTATGTTTATCTTAAAAATCATTTTTTTCCTGAGACAAAAGTGAGATTTATATGGTGACAGGTAGAAGAGTTAACTCTTATTACTATTGGCAGTAGTGATTAGAGCAATCAGACATTATACCACATATTTCTAGTAATGAATGAAAAATATCTTTAGAATTTACCTTTTTGAGCTCATGGCACTTTTATGGAAAACTTGAAAAGTAATGTATTCAGTTTCTCTGTTATTTTCTATCTGGGATATAATTGAGAACAAACAAGGACAAATGGTGGGCTTTTGAAGCTACCAGTCTAAATCCACCAATATCCCCAGACTGCAGCTTAAGCACTTAACGCACAAAAGAAAACCTCAGGCCTGTATTCAGACGTCATTTACTCTTATTTATACACAGGTCTACAGACGATGGTTATCTAGTTTCCAAACTCCTAGAGGATGTAAACCAGCATTTTAGAAGAAGCATAGGGGATGTAAGTATTAAGTGAAATGTCAGCATGAGAAGGGGCAAGGGAGGAGAGAGAAAAAGAAGCAGACCAGGCTCTCAGCCAGCAGGGCAGTACCTTTTAGCTCTTCAAGTCTTCAGCTAAAGGGCTAGTAACCGGGCTGAGTGAGGCCTTGAGGGCATTACTGGGAAGACATAGTGTAGTGAATGTTCTAATGATGACCTTGAATTGTCAAGCAAGTGTTAAATTAGATTTTTTGGATGCTGTTTAGGAAGTTATGAAGTATTGATAAATTTTTGATAGATTTTCATCAACCTGATAAAAATGAAAATCCTTGGTTTTTCCAGCTGAACCTTTGGTTCTGAAGAATTAAGAGCCAGAGTTTTGGAGCATACAGAACTGCTGTTTTAGTGAGGTGATGATCATGAAAACTGGATTCTTGTTTAATCTGATTATGCTAGTTTCATCTTCTCTTAAGGTATCAACTTTTCATTTCTGATTTTCTCCTTTAAACACAACAGTATGTCATTAGGTATGGCTGTCATTTTTATATTAGGAGAATTCAGTTTCTCAGTAGGGTTTAATGTATCAGAGGCATTCTCAAAAATAATGTGTAAATATAATTCTTATATATTTATTTAGGGGGAAAACCCCCAACATTTGTTTGAGGAAGAATCATCAAAGAGAATGAATTAGGATTCTTCAGTGTTTTGGAACTTCTAAAATATTAAGCCTAATGTTTCTCTGGCCTGCCTAGATTTTTCATTTTCTTATTTAATAAAATGCTGAAATTTGATACGTGTGTAAAAAAAAGAAAAAGTCAACTTAGATTTGTGCTCCTTGTAGTCTTGTAGAGCTGTTTCCAAAGGGAAAAAAACTATTTTAGGCTCAGGGTAACTGCAGACAATCCCCAATTAGTTTATAAATGGTCCACGTGGAGTTTGGAGTTGCTGGGGAGTATCACTGCCCCAGAGAAGATTCTCTTAGCCTTTTCAAAATGGAGGGAGGAATAAGGGAATGAAGCAAGGTACAAATGTGTTTAGCAAAGGTTGAAAGTGTGTAAAGAATTTGAAAGAACGAATGCTAGGAGAGGGAGAGAAATGAAAGAGGAGAACGACCAGGTAGACTAGTAAAAGATACTGCTGTGGCTCTCATTTATCATTTATCATGTCTTTACTTCTTCCATACTTTGTGGTCCTAACATTTATTTGTATGTTTCTGAAGCAGGGACATAGATTTCTGTTGGGCATGAGACGCTTCTGACTACCTTTTTACATAAAAGGGGCAAATTTTATTTCAACCTTAAATAGCAGAATTCATACTCTACCAGAGAAATTAATTTGAATTATGATGAAACATTTGTTTAGCTAATGTATTTGATTTACAAATGTAGGGCCATTTGCCTTTTCCTCGGAATTTGAAAACTACCACGTAGTTCATTCCTCAGGTGTTTTGTTTTTGTTTTACATTGTGGAGCTTTCTTTGACAATATGTATCCAATATGTTTGTATTTTAGGCAATTAAAGTAGCTTTTTATAAAAAATATTAATTCTTTTTGATTCAACAACTAGACCACATGTCTTTGGTCTCTTAGCTGTTGAAGTACTGTATTTTTGTCTGCATTTAATCTATATGTCATTTGAGTTTTATGATGCCTTGGATCATATACATGATGTGTGTTATTCCTCATTATTTTTCCCCTTTAACTCCCGTTAAGAATCTGTTGTAGATTTATTCTTGTTTCATCATTTCATGCCGAGTATTACGTGGGCTATATTTAAATTTGAAGTCCCCTATTCTCATGAATGGACAAAATAGCCTCTTGAGCCTGGGTAAGTTGGTTGCCTCCAGGTATATGGATACTTGCATAGGTGTTCCAGTTGCTTCTAAATGTCTAAATTCTTTAGAAAAGTCCTTGTAAGTCCATTGTAAACCAAAGAAAAAAGTAACTTGAGGCACAAGTCTGGATTTTCATTAGTTATTTTGAATCTGAGTATATATGTTTTGGTTTTTCACTCAGAAACTAAAGTTTAGAATTTGAGGGTCTGTGGGGAGATCTACAAGGATGCCCTTAAACTAAATAAATGAAGATAACAGATCTTGAACTCTGAAATACTCTGCATAGTATTGTGCATATTTGGGGGAAACATACATTGCCCTTTTTCAGATTCTCAGAGGATCAGTAACTGCTCCCTACCCCCCCTCCCCCCCAAAAAGACAGCTAGGGACCATTGATCTAGTCCTTCAGCCTCTTTTTGCAGATATGAAAATGAGGCCAGTGACTGAAGGTCAAATAGCTAATTAGTAGCAGAGCTGGGATTAAAACTCCAGTCGCTTTCCCAGGTCACTTCTTATTCCATTATACTGACAATCCTTAGACACATTATTTTGATTCTGAACCACATTAATCCACTGTATACATAATTGCTACTTAATTAGTACTCTTTCAGATTTGAAGCCATTTGCATTTATATTTTCTGTTTAGAATGAATGGTATTCAGAAATTTGGCACAGGAGTTCTGTTACCTATTTAAAATTCTTATTATTTTTAATCCTGAAGTTTGGATTATTATTCATAAAGTTTCAGTTAACAGTTACTTGATGTTGAAAAGAAAATTGTGGTTAGAGCTCCTGGCCAGTACCTGTACTTTTCTGATTCTTTCTAGAATGTTAACCAATACCCTGTCCAATAGAAATGTTCTCCAGTCTAAAATGGAATATATCTGTTCGTTTACCTTATAAAAACTTTGTTTTCAGAAGCAATAAATACAACCAAGTTGTTATTTAAAATAGTGTATATTTATTATTAGTGGCACTTTTGCAAGATCTTGAAAAAGTCATGCATAAACAGGGTAATTATCTATAGTAAGAGTTTAATTCTAACTACTTCACATATGTTTCCTGTGTGGGGCACATACAATCATTTGTTTTCAGACTTTGCTATCTTGCAGCTTCTCACACTAGAGCAATTTGGTATAGAGCATTCAGATTTTATTTAATCGCTCTACAAAAAAATTTTTTACTTTTTCATTCATTTATTCACTCAAATACTGAGTACATGTCCTGTGCAGGCACTGTTCTACATACTTCTGAGTGCCATCAGCATCTTAACAGTCCTTCCTTCATAGGACACCATGTACTGTTCCTTTGTATTATGGAATAAACTCTAATACAGAATTTGCATGTTAAGACTCTTTCAGGTCCTCTCTCAAACAGATGTTTGAGCTTTGCCACTCATGTTTCTAGGATTTGGAGGTAAAATATCATAAACACTTTTCTTAACCATTTTGGGTTGACAGTGTTTAGTATTCTGGTTAATTGAATATTAATAGGTATTTCTAGTTGAGAGAATGCCAGATGAGCTTTTAAGTGTAATTGTGTACATAACAACATTGGTGTGCTTTCTTTTGTATTGTGTTGTAAGAAGACTGGCTTTCAACGATAGGTTTACTTTTCCCCATAAATGAATGGTTCTTTAATAGTAGAAGGGGAATATTGGTGATGAGGCTTCTCCAACCTTTAAGCCACTCATGTCTGAGTTGGCTTAAACTCCTGGAGAAAAAGTAACAAAAGCCTGTCAGTTGGCTCGTTCTGATTTATGATTCTAAACTCTCAGTTGAGCCTGTAGTTTAAGCAACCCTACTTGAACTAAATACATTTTTAAATTTTCCTATAGCTGTTCTAGACCTTGTACTACCATTCTTCTTTAAGAAATGTGGCATTTCTAATTTTTAAAAAATATTTATTTATTTTTGAGGGAGAGAAAGAGTGTGAGCGGGCAAGGGGCAGAGAGAGAGAGGGAGACACAGAATCTGAAGCAGACTCCAGCCTCTGCTCTGTCAGCACAGAGCCTGACGTGGGGCTTGAACTCACAGACTGCGAGATCATAACTTGAGCTGAAGTTGGACGCTTAACCAACTGAGCCACCCAGGCACACTCCACTACCATTCTTCTTTAAAGTCCTAGTAAATAAAGTTCAGTAGGGCTCCATGTACTGTTTAAGTTCTTAGAGCTCTTATTCTGAATGAGCTACATTCTCAATCTCTAAAAGGGTGGTGCTGGATGCAACTTAATAGAAATTTCTCTGACATAAGGGAACACCTCCCCAAACCCCCACCCTTTGATACCTTTTAACATATATAACACAGTTTGGGAAATGTCGGTCTGTTCTTCTTATGTATTTCTGAATTCAACCCTGATCTGACTTCATAGGTGTAAATTGCCCAATAATCCAGTGATTTCTCAGAACTGGAGCCCATGTGTTATTCATGGATACTTCTCTGGAGACTTGTACATTGCCTGTTACCAAGTTAGGGGATTAGGGAAGTGTTGTTGAATGGTATAGCCCCTCATGTTCTTAATTAATGGATGGGAAGGGAAAGAATACTACTGCCCTTTTGGTGGTAAAGACAGACGAGATGATCTAATCCATTTGTTTCATTTCATTTTTAATGGGCTTTCGTGTTTTTATATTCTATATTGTATACATTTTGCGTAGATAAACTTTACCTGTATTTATACAATCTGAGATTTTTAAGATTAGATTTTGATTTTAGATCTAGAACACAAAAAGCTATTATGCCTTAAGAATATCAGTTATAGGCAGATGGTTAAAAATTATGTAGTTATTGTTTACTTTTATATTGAATTTCGAAGTTTTAAAAAATTCTCCCACACGCTAGTGACATATATACATAGATGCAACAATAGTGGTATTTATCCTTTTTGTTGCTCCTTCCCTGAGCCATAACTTCTAAGTCCTTTGAGAAGACCATTGCTTCAACTTTGTGGCAGCCAGGGTAAGTCAAAGGTCTTGGGTTGAGTGAGTGTGACAGCTACCATTCTTCATCTTGCCGTGGATATTCTCCATTACTGCTGCCAACCTTCCTAATTTTCTAGAAATCATCTAACATCTGTTTTCCTTATTTAATACACGAGAAAAGAAGAAAGAACAAGAAATAGATTTGAAGCAACTTGCCCATGGGGCTGACATTAGCTAATGGCTGAAATTAGAACCAGGAGCCCAGTCTCTCTGCCTTGTTTACCTTGAGTGCTGAAGTCCATCTTCTTCTTTGGAAAGTGGCTGAGCCACGAGGAAGGCTGAGCATCCATGGGTTAAGGAGAGCCTGGGAGTGTCCTGTTGGTAAAGTAGGCTGGGCCAGGTAGTAGGGCAAAGCTTGACTGATGATCAGTGTCACTGTTTACACTTGGTGTGTGGTCATTACCAGGCACCCAGAACATGTTTTGGGCATCCTTTATATGGCAGATTCTTTCCTCAGGAAGACTTTAAGCACCTTTGCAATTTTACTGAGAGCACTTTTTTTTAATCTCTTAAGTAATTCGTCTTCACTGTAGAAATTTTAGAAAAAACACTTCCTCCACACCAACCAAAACAAGGGAAGAAAATCATCTGTAATTACACTGGGCCAAGATAGGAATGGGAATATCTTAATAAATTTCATTTACATTTTGAACGGGTGACCAGTCCGTCTCTTTGCTTCTCATTTATCACTATGTACTTAAGAAAAAAAACAAACCACTTAGCCAAGGTGTAAACGCATCTGCTCACTGTTCTTAAAGACACACACATGGAGCAGAAAGGATTTTCTTCTCAGCTGGATCTCTACATACAGGGAAATAATAATACTTACAGCTCTGGCAGGGCTGGTGTTTCTTAGGATTCTTTGAAGAGGGCATAAGTTCTAACTTCACTCTGCTTGTCAGGCCATAAATTACCGGGAATGAAAAGCTGTGGTCACTTTTTCTTTCACAGTAAGAATTGCAAGTTTCCTTATGGTTGCATCCAACTTTGAATTAGTCTCTAGCTCAATGACAAGATGGACTTGAGCTGTGAAAATAATTTTATATACAGTGATACAGAAGGCAAACATTAGAAGTAAAAAAGGTGTTTTACATTTTAGAAGAGAGATTTTCAAAGATAGGATTGGAAAATTACTGAAACTAGAAGTTACTTTCAGACAAAATTAATACGTCTTCTAATTTTTCTTCTTTTCTCTACTGTTTGGAATCAAATCACATTTTAAGAATGTCCTATGTAAAATGTGGACAGTTTGAAAAAAATTATAGCAGTTCCATTAATTTGGAAATATGAGTATATTAGAATTACTACAGTAAAAACAAACCTTTGCACGTTATTGTAATGGAAATGCTAGCATGCTCCTGGAAGCTTGGCATTTCCAACAGCTTGTATACTCGCCAAAGGGCTAGGGTTTTTTTACACTTGTTGGAAATGCCAAGCTTCCAAGAGCATTACATTTCTATTACAGTGCTGATGATAGCAGGCATTCCATAAAAGGAATCCTTGTGGTGGTTAACGTACATTGTCAGTTCTACCACTTAGAGCAGTCCTGGAAGGTAAGGTATTATTAATCCCTTTTAATAAGAAAATCAAGGCTAAATTGCTTGTCTAAAATTGTTTAACAGAAATGTGTTGGAATTGGAAGGAAATTATGAAGTCCTACTTCACCTTTTGTTTTCCTGTACGTTCTGTTGCCTCTGACTTCTTATTGAGTATACTTTCCTGTAGGCAAAAAATATGTTACTAAAATAGTTGCCAGTTTTTTTCTCATTAATTGGATTGTTTTACATTAAAAATATGTTTTATTAATGTTTTATTTATTTTTGAGAGAGAGAGAGGGAGAGAGAGCGCGCGCACGCGCGCACACCGGTGGGGGAGGAGAAGAGAGTAAGGAAGACACAGAATCTGAAGCAGGCTCCAGGCTCTGAGCTGTCAGCATAGAGCCCGACGCAGGGCCTGAACCCATGAATTGTGAGATCATGACCTGAGCTGAAGTCTACATTTAATAGAATGAGCCACCCAGGTCCCCCAGATGGATTGTTTTGAATTCACAAAGAGCCATCAATTATGATGAATCCATGGGACACTGTGAAACAATCTCTCTGTAAAAGTAAATACTCTCTGATTGATTTCTAATTTTTATGTTTTAAATTTTTTTTTTCAATGTTTATTTATTTTTGGGACAGAGAGAGACAGAGCATGAACGGGGGAGGGGCAGAGAGAGAGGGAGACACAGAATCGGAAACACGCTCCAGGCTCTGAGCCATCAGCCCAGAGCCTGACGCGGGGCTCGAACTCACGGACCGCGAGATCGTGACCTGGCTGAAGTCGGACGCTTAACCGACTGCGCCACCCAGGCGCCCCTAATTTTTATGTTTTAATTATGATTTTGAATGAAGGTTTTACTTAAAAAAATTGAATATTATGGAATTTTTTTCATTTTTTTTTCTTAATGCTGAGACCATTTAAATATTCCATACCTGTCTTCTTGGAATGAGGAGCATGTAGTTTACATAGTAAGCTAGAAATTGTTTACATTCTTTATATCACAAGCTATATATTCTTTTCTGTTCTCTTTACTGTGTTCACTTAAGTATATTTTTGACTAGAAAAGACTTGTTTAAGCTTTAATTCTAATCATCATGGTTATTGGTTCTCTGGACCACTAGCAGCAGCAGCATCTCTTGGGATGGTGAAACGGGCCCAGCCGTCTTGTTGTATAATGAGTTTGCCAGGTGATTCTGATGCACATTCCAGTTTGAGAAGCACGATTTTGTATGTTCCACATACCAAGAGCCTAAGAGGATTTGTGCATTCTTTCACCTAACAAATGCTTCTTGAGTGTTTCCTTCAGGTTAGTCCTCTGTGATGGAAATACAGCAGATATCTGCTGTCTTAGATGGTGTCACAGACCTCTGTGTCTCGCTTAACTCAGTGTAAGGGGAGAGTGGACTCCCAAGTTTATAGTATCCTGGGCTTGAGACCAAAGCTTTTGTTTTTTCTGTTTGTGACTTCTGCAGGACAGGTCATGCATTGCTTGGAAGAGCCCCATCACTTCCTTCATTTGACAGTTACAAGGGCCTGGCCTGTTCCAGGAGCTGTGTTGGATCTTTGGGCTACAGAGATGAAAGACAGTGCCCTGCCTCCAAAGGTCCTAAACCTTAACACTGTTTACTGTCTATTAATTTGCCTCCCTTCATCCTTTTAAACCACTAATGTGTTGGCATGGAGAGATTTTACTTGTGCAAATTTATCATTTGGAATATAGAGACCCATGTTCCTAATAGTCCTACAGAGCCCTATCTAATCCAGAGTGTGTTCTATCACTGCAACTCAGAGAGAACCTCAGTTTGTAAAAAGGAGAGGATGATTATAACCCACTTTGCAGAATGGTTGTGAGATGTAAGTGTATCAGATTCTAGTCCTTAGGCATTAGGAATTGTTGAGGGCCAAGATGTGTGGGCTCATGTTGGGATTGAGAGCTCAGGCTGGAACTTCAGGGTGTGGTTGGAGGGTTTTGATCACTGAAGCCTGCAATCTCCCCTCTTTGGTCTGAGCAGACTTTTCTCCTTACCTCTTGGCTCTGGTAAACAGCATTAGTGTCTAGAGTTTCCCCTTTCTTTCCGCTCCTAAAGCAAACAGCCAAACATTTCTGAAGGTTGTTTGGCTGTAAGCAACAACAGGAAATAAACAGGTAAAAAGGATTTTCTGTCCCCTCTTGATTTAGGCCTGGACCCTGGGAAGTAAGACAAAGGTGTGTAAAGGTGCTAAGAGTTGGTGTTTGGGCACCAAAGGGCTCTAATAAACTTAATCTGTACTTCAGAAGTTGAGGACCCAGGTGAGAGACTAAGTAGGGGAGGGGAAGAGGAGGAAATACCGAATTGTAGGGGTGCAATGGCAGGGGTATTGAGGACTATGCAGGTGGAGCAAGGGAACCTGGCTGATCTGGCCTTTAAGAAGGGTGGAAGGCTAGAACTCCTTTGCTTGTTAGAAAAGGTTGGCATTTAAGAAAGTGGAACTTAAAAGATTGGGGCAAATAATTTAAATTCCTAAGCACCTTGCAGCTTTACAGATGTGCAAATAAATCAAATTCTGTTAATTTGTTTACCTCCCCCACCATCCCCCTAATTCTCAGGTTCATTGATGGCTGTTTCCCTCACATATGCATGTTAAAAAACAGAACCGCATTCTGGAAAATTATGGTAATGGTGATTGTGGGTAATCCGTAGGTACTTCAAGATTTCAGATGACAGAATGATGTGATTTTTTTTTTAATCCAATGCATTCCCCTTAAACTAATGTTCCTTCTAAGTGTGTATTGCAGATAGCTAAATTAGTAGATACGTGTCTTTTCTTCAGAAATAATTTTAAATAACTAATGCCATTCATATCTAACACAGGTATTGTGATCATACAGACCCTTTTATGAAATGGTGCAAGAATATGCATTAACTAGAAAATAAACCTGATGCTGAACAGAATGCCGCTGGGAACTCTTGGTTGGGCCCATCCAGTGCATGCTCCGTAAATTTTTATGTTGTTTATATGGTGTGCTGTGGTTTACAGTCTGGTCTTTGCATTAATTTGCCATTGTCTTTCTCTCAAATATTAATGAAGTGTAGGAGTGATTCCATCCCAGACAGACATTTTTAAGGTGAACTTAAAAATAAAGCTTTCCCTTTAAAAAATAATTTTTCTAAGAGACTGAAACTGCTTCATTAGTGATTGCCGGCAAAATCTCCTAATGTCTCCTAAGCTGTTTAAGCTTAGTATTAGAAATTAGGGCTAGAGAATTTAATTAGCCAGCTCAGAGGATGCAGTCTCTTTAATTTAGGATTTCCCTTTGAGAAAATTATGTAGTTGAAGAAGGAATATCATATTTTAGACAAGGTGGTTTTTGAGTTGTTTTGTATCTCCATCTTGGGCTCTTACCGCATCTGTATTACTGATCTAGAAATTGTGCATGATTTGAATTAAAATTTTTTGTTTTCAAATTGATAATTGCAACATGGCATGTTAGATTGTATACAGTATTTATTAGAGTTAGGAAAGGTGAAAGTTAGGCTTTTGGAGGCAGTGATTAACTCATCTGTTTTACCAAAGGGCACATAATCAAATATTAGTTACTATGCAATTCGCCAATATAATGAGTTTAGTCAACCAGTGAATACTTTGTTATGAGAGTATTAAATGTTGACCTTTTTGCATTTTTAGTCTTAGCTTAAAAAATCCAAAAATACCCTCTCATAACCCTTACCACCCTTTCAGCCATAACATTACATTGCCTTGGTTTCTGCCTTTAATTTCCCCAGGGGTTCTTTTTATTTAGGAAAAGGGTGAAAAATGTATTTGTGTAAGTGCTACACCAGTGCTTCTGTTAAATTTTTTTTCAACAAAGAATATGTTACTTGAGGGCCTCATGCACAGGGTGCATATTTTTCTGAAAAGAATGTACCCCGAAAGAAGTAGTTTTTAGTGTGTATTTATTTCATGTCTCCCAGTTTATTTTAGCTTAGAAATTTTCTAATGCTTTGAGTTTGTAACGATTTTTCAGTTAACTGAGCATGTACATAGGTACCTACATACATACCTACATACATACGTATACATGTATATGTGCAAATGTATATGCACAAAGTAGCCACCCTTTAGAAATTCTTTGTATATTTTTTTAATTTTTTTTTTTAAATTTTTTTTTCAACGTTTATTTTATTTTTGGGACAGAGAGAGACAGAGCATGAACGGGGGAGGGGCAGAGAGAGAGGGAGACACAGAATCGGAAACACGCTCCAGGCTCTGAGCCATCAGCCCAGAGCCTGACGCGGGGCTCGAACTCACGGACCGCGAGATCGTGACCTGGCTGAAGTCGGACGCTTAACCGACTGCGCCACCCAGGCGCCCCTCTTTGTATATTTTAAAACCGTTGTCTTCCCAGTCTGGTATCATAGGTCTCCTTGTCCCCTTTAAAAATGAAACAGAAATCTAACCTCAGATATGGAAAATCAGTTTTCAAGGAAAGTTCATTGTAGAATGTTAGTGACAGAGTAAATGTTTGCTTTCTAGAAACTTTCATTAATCCTTGTTAGTGTGAGATTAAAGTAGAGGTTATGAATATGTGTTCATATGTGAGAAATTTGATGTAGTATAAAATACAAGTGGAAATAATGCCATTTAAAAGATGATTTGGTGAAGATTTATCTTTTCCATTTCTTAACAGTACATTCTAATAGCAGTTTTTTGTTTTTCTGATCTCATTCTTAAGGAGTCCTTTGCTAATGAGGATTATGCCTATTGATATTTACTGTTTGAAATTAAACCTGAGAAAAAATAATATATTTATTAAATAGCAGTAATAAAGTTATTAACATAAATAGCATGCCTTTATGAAAAAACAACTTTAGCCCCCCCCCCAAAAAAATATATATTTTCATGGAAAAGGTGGCATTGTATTACATTTTTGAAAATCTTTGTAATGTCTGTCTTTATTGGAAGAGATCTGGATTTTCCTGTCCCTATCTTCATTTTGTTGTGATAGCACACATCATGTAGCTTCTGGAAAATTAAATGTGTACACTTGAGAGGGAGAGTTTAAAAGGTCAGTGATGCCGAGATGGAATTGTGAAAACAATTTTGATCTTGTAGACCCTGTGAAAGGGTCTTAGGGACCCTGGACCACGTTTTGAGGATCACTGCATTTTAACATTTTAGAAATATGTATGACTGCTAAAAAAAAAAAAATCTCTTCCCAATTTTCTGGTTTCTCTGTGTACAAAGTAACCATCGATCACAAAATTAACTGTTTATGTGTTGGTAGAACTTAATAGGAAAGGGGAAAGAAAGCTGGTATCTAAGCAAAGGACCCTGAAGGGTTTTGGTTTTGTTGTCGAACAGCAGTGATCCCTTTAGTGTCCTCCAACTCATTTACCTCAAACATTGTCTGGCCAGGCTTACTTTACAAGCCACCTCTCAAGTGAGAACCACCACCCCCCCCACCAGATTTCAGTAGCATAGATTAAAAAAAAAATGTTATAGATGAAGGGATTGTATCTACCACCCCTCTCCTGTTTCTCCAGCTGGGAGGGTAAGGAAAGGGAAATAAAATTTAACGAGCACTTTTACTATGTGCCAGGTGCTTTACGTATGTTATTTCATTTAAATTCCCAAAACAACCCTAGATGGTATTTCTAGCCCCATTTTGCAAATAGAGCAAGACTCAGAGAGGTTAAATAACATGTCCAGAGCACTCAGCATTTAAGTGACAGAGTCTGATCCCAATCAAAGTGTCTCTATTACTAAAGCCCGTACACACACTGTGCCTTGGTTTGTGCTTTGTTTTTCTTCACTTTCTGCAGGTTGCGAATGTGAATACTAACGTTTTTTGGGGTCTCCCTGATAAAAACATGGTGATGATAAAACAATTTGCCCTGGGAGGTTTGCTCTTATGGGATTAACTATCTTTGACAGATTGCATTTTGTAAAGTCAAATAAATACTTTTATAAGAAAAGGTTTATGTAAGTTTTTTGGTTTTAGTTCTTTGAAAATTAATTGCCCGTGTTTTACTACAGGGTATAGAATTGCCTGCCCCTTTCTTTGTCCTTAGATCTGTCATATAGAACAGTTAGCTATTACAGAAAGAGAGTTTTTATTTGCTACTCAGTTTGTCATCAAGGTTTGTCAGAACTCCAGAAAGGCAAAGTCCATTCTTAGGAATATTATTTTGTTGCAGGTCACACACTCCCTAAGAGGTAAGATCAGCTTGGGTAGGAGGGAATAAGGGGTGGAGGAAGGATGGCTTATGTAGCTCTCTAGGGATTGCTGAGGGAGTATTCTTAGTTCTCTTGTGGGTGCTCTGGTATGATATAGGACCAACTAACTTAGAGTGTGTTGGAATTTCAAAGGTTTCTCAAATTGGAGATGCCAAAATACATGAGTACACGATCCTGAAGTGAGGCTTGATGGAATTCTTACAAACTGACTCAGTATTGCAGTCTTAAAAAGTACTTATACCAGCTGTCGCGCGTGCGTGCGTGCGTGTGTGTGTGTGTGTGTGTGTGTGTGTGTGATTTTCCTGTATTTAAAAGTAAAGCCATTCCCCTTAGTGACATCAACCATCTCAACCTAAAAGTAAGGGGCGGGGGACCCCCTCCCCAAACAAATAAGCCTCAGAGTATTTAATAGCTGTCACAAAGCTGGTCACATTAGAGGTGCAGCTGACCCGAGGGCAAATAATTTTCTTTGAAAAGGCTAGCAGTATAGGAGAGGAGTCCTTGTGATAGCTGATAGTGGAGAAAAGTAACAAAAAGCCCGCTGAAAAAATGCTGCCACCTGCAGTCGGCTGTTACAAAGAATGTTGCCCCACTCACTTGGTAGCACCAATAGTCAGCTGATTAGGGTGGCAGGGTAGAACTTAGAACATTTAGAAATATTTCTAAGAAAAATGTTTGGAATTTTTAAAGGAGTTGGGGGTACTTGAAAGATAATCTAGAATTGCTTAGAAAATGAACATTATTAAACACCTTAATCTTTGATGATATCAGATTAATGAAGTGTTACTCTGTAAGACATATGTATGTTTATATGTGCGCTTTCATATATCTCTTGAATTAGATTGTTTTGGAGGCCACAATATTATATGGTTTGCTTTTTAAAAGACTTTGTGAGAATAGTAAATATTTGTTGTAATGAAATTGAATAATAGATGAGTTTTTCCTTCGGCATAATTTAATGATCGCAGCATTCATTCAATACACTTTACTTCCTTCTGACTTGTGCACCTTTTTGCAAAAAATTGTTTGAGGGGTTCATCACTTTTCTTATTAAGGGCCTCTTCTTTGGTAGTTAAATCATTCTCTTTTGAAGTACCTGTTATGTTATACCCTTACAGATTAAGTAGTGACTAGTCCAACTCTTAGATCCTCAATTATCTTGACTTTTCCTATGATTGGAAAAGTTGTCCAATATCACTCTCTTGGAGAGACAAAGATGTTGACTTGATGGACAAGGAGAGCTATGGTGCTGTGAAGCTGGGAGAGATCAATTTTATAAATGGTCAGTTTATGGTAACTATTTTCCCATAGTGATAACCGGTTTCTTTGTATACAACATGTCTGTGAAGGTAGAAAACATTGAGATCTCTTGCACTGAACGTACAGAATATACTTCAGGACTTTCAGAATTGTCTCTTATCCATTGGGTTTTTTTCTATCTTAATCTGTGCCTGTCTTGTGGATTTTAATTACTGTAGGCTTATCGTGCATCTGGTATATAGTAAGGTAAGTTTGTCCTTACTATTCTTCACTTTTGAAGTTCTCTGGGTGTTTACTTTTTCTGTGACTTTTTCCTCATGGGAAAATACATTAAATTAAAAAAAAAAAATAGAAGTGTATCTACTATGTATCTTTTCTTTAATTGTAGTATTCAAAAAAAACTTCTTGACCAAAAGAGGTAAAGGAGACTGGAATATTCATTCTGAAACAGGGATAATATAATCTCTTTGTAAGAAAAATGAAGATTATCATATTACAGTTCTCTAAATTTCTTACCATGAAATTTAGTAGTAACTTGTTTTTAGGGATTGCTCTTTTTAAATTAACTTGGTAAAACTTATTACCACACTTTTCTCTTTCCTTCTTTGTTACTAAATATGAATTATTAGGATGAAATTATATTACTCTGAAAGATTTCTTCTAAACTGAATAGTGAGTAGTGTTTCTTCCAGCTCTCTGGCCTGATGATCATCCCTTGGGGGAGACAGTAAGTAGGGTTCAAGTGCCCCATATGTGAATTCTAGGCATTATCTAGTTGTCATTCTCATGTTATATGTCTGTCATCCCTCTCAGATTTCCCAAATGGTAAAGATCTTTCTTTTTGGGAATGAAGACAGTGTCCTGCTTGATGAGTTTTATTCAAGTAGCATAGATAGTGGAAGGCTGAAAGAAAGTCAAAACCTTCATTCTGGATCTTATGTTTCTGTCAAGTACTCAAAATCTTGAGGTAAATTGGTGTCCTGAAAGTTCCCAAAATTATCTCCTTAAGGTTTAGCCCTTACCTCTGAATGTGGTTGTGAGAGAAGGAAGGTGGAACTGAATGGATGTGCCAAAAAGAAATTTGGGGTTAACTTTCCACATACTGATATTTCCACATATGGATAGTGAGAGGAGGTTTTGTCCCCTGGCCAAATAGGCCAGGACCGACTGATGTCAGTGTGGTGGGAGGCAGTTTTCAGTTGGCTGTATGGTTTTCCTAGAGCAATCCAAGGGGGAGTCGTGTGTGTGTGGGGTGAGCGTCTCCTCTCTGGACCATTGTAAGCAGCCACCAAATGACCTCTCGGTCAGGGAGGGTGTGAAGGATTTGTGTGTAGTTCTAAGTTTAAGCTGTAAAGACCCTTTCCCCTTGGTGATTCTGTGTGCCTGTGTGTTTGTGTATGTAAGCATGTTTAATAACCTTACTTCTGTACCAGCTCGTTGTGAGCCACTTAGACTGCGGTATATATGAGATTTGGTGGGCTTTGAAGTTCTACCAATAGGCATTGCTCATAGACATTGTTGTATTGGGGCATATGTTAGGCACGGATTATTAAATTAAAAAAATTATCTGATCACAGTCACCTGGGTGGCTCAGGCGGTTAAGCGTCCGACTTCGGCTCAGGTCATGATCTCATGGTTTGTGAGTTCGAGCCCTGCCCTGCATCAGGCTTTGCACCGCTGGTGTGGAGCCTGTCTGGGATTCTTTCTCCTTCTCTCTGCCCCTCCCGCACTCTCTCTCTTTCTCTCAAGATAAACTTAAAAAAAACCTTAAAGAAAATTTATCTGATCAGTGTCTGTGAATGACCTGCCCCAGAGTTGCATTGTTGGTTAGAAGATGTTAGTGGCTGCCTAGAATAAAGGAGGGAAGGGAGGAATTTGTTGAGCACAAAGCCAAGCTGGCCTTGTTTTGTTTTTTTGTGTCTTTAAAGGAAGAAAACCACTGATCTGGGGATTTGTGTCAGGTATACCACAGGTTCAGAGATGAGTGATTATGGCTTGTTAGTGCGATCTAACAACTTCCTATAGGTGTGATGGTGGTATACTGCAATACATATTTTCATATAGATGTGTAAAATACTTTAGCATGTCTGTCAAATACCAATGCTTTTTTCCCTATAAAGTGTGGAGAACGGGAGGCGGGAGGATGTTTGCGTGGTCTGAATGTTTTTACTTGAAAATAAAAACTGTCAATATTTTTTTCTCACTGCCGTCAAGTACTGCCCATTGCAAAGAATTAGAAATACTTCATAGCATCTGAATGCAGCAGCTAACCTCTCTCCTCCCTTTCTATCACATAGGTTTCCACTTGAGTGGCACAGTGACAGAACCTGCAATACAATCGGAGCCAGAAACTGTTTGCAACGTGGCCATCAGCTTTGATCGTTGCAAGATTACCTCAGTGACCTGCAGCTGTGGAAACAAGGACATATTTTATTGTGCTCATGTTGTGGCACTGTCTTTATACCGCATCCGCAAGCCAGATCAGGTCAAACTGCATCTTCCCATTTCAGAGACTCTCTTTCAAATGAATAGAGACCAACTACAAAAGTTTGTACAGTATTTGATTACAGTGCACCACACAGAAGTTTTGCCAACTGCTCAGAAATTAGCAGATGAAATTCTTTCCCAGAATTCAGAAATCAACCAAGTTCATGGTGAGTATAGACATTCATTCTGTAAGATGTCTTTTCTGTATTCTTTTTCATTTATAAATTCCTTTCTTCTGCATAAAAATGAATTAAATGTGAATTTAGGTCTTCAGCATTGTTCTTAGTAGCCAAGAGAGATTTAAAAAATTTTTTATTATTAAAGTATTGTTGACAGAGGTTTTTAAGTTTAGTTTTGTATCCTGAAACATTTGTTTCGAAGTGTTTTGTGCATTCTACTAGATAGCAAACCTTTTGTGCCCAGAAAAATTTCTCAGTTGTTAAAGGTTGACTCCTATGCTTTTACATTTGGTAAAATTTCATCAAATGTTAGATATTGGTTGTGGAAAACACAAGACTTATTTAATTCACCTTTGTCAGCTTTTATCAGTAAATTAACTTGGACGTACTCTGAATTTTCTTCCCCCATTTTCTTTTAAAATTTATTTTCCAAGAAAGGACATTTCTGACAGGATGCCTCATATTAAGAAAATTAAATTATTCTTAGAAAAATCTTACAACTGGGCTGCCTGAGTGGCTCAGTCGGTTGAGCAGCTCAGGCCATGATGTTGCAGTTCGTGGGTTTGAGCCCCGCATCAGGCTCACTGCTGTCAGCGCAGAGCCTGCTTTGGATCCTCTGTTGTCGCCGCTCCCTACCCCCTGGCCCCCCCCCCGCCCCTCTCCTACTTGCGCTCTTTAAAAAATAAATATTTTAAAAAAACATATTACAACTTATTCAGAGAGAATTTAGGATATGATTATCACTGTGTAAGAAATCTCAAAAATGGTTTCTTATAAACACATTTATCAGGTGTTTATTTTGTGATTGCAGATATGTTGACTTACAAGAATGTATGTGCAACCTGTCAGAAATACACCCACAACCTATTTCATGGAGTACATTAAAACAGGATAAATAATATGGCTAAGTTATAGGTTGTTATGCTTTAAAAACATTTAGACGTAATTTTAAAAATATTTAAAAATATGTTGAGGAATGTAACACAGTCTTGACTAGGCAACTCTGGGGCCTAACATTTTTGCATTTCTTTAGTTATATTGATTTGAGATACAGGACTCAATTCTATTCTTTTAGGTTTCTAAAAAGTCCTTAATTGCTATAGTGAATGTAAATATTTAAGGAAAGGAAGTTTAATATTTATTTCTTGAAAACTTTTAAAATTGTGAGGTAAAACATGTAGGAAAGTGCATAAAATATGAATATGTAGTTTTAATAAAGTGAACCAACAACACAGGTCCCAGAAATAGACTGCTGTCAGCACTTGAGAGGGTTCCATATGTCCCCTTTCTGTCACAAGCTCCTTTCTCTTCCCCATGGTAACTAACCACTGCCTGGTTTTTATGGTAATCACACCTTGGTGGTTTGTGTTTTGTTGTTGACATCATTAAACACTAGTTGAGTTTTATCTGACTTCTTTCATTGGAATCATGTTTGTAAGATTAATGCATACTGTTTCATGTACCTGTAGTTCATTCATTTTCATTGCTCTCGAGCAGCACTGTCCAAGAGAAATATAATGTGAGCCACTTGTATGGTTTAAAATATTGTAATAGCCTATTTAAAAAGAAACAAGTAAAATTAATTTTAAAAGTGATTAATCTCAATATTCATAAATATCAAGTCAACAAAAAGCTGATACATTTTACCCTTTTTTTCGTATTTCAGTCTTTGAAATCTGGTGTCTGTTTTATACTTACGGCATACCTTAAACCCCCCATAGTCACAGTGCTGCAAGTGCTTAATAGCCACGTGTGGCTAGTGGTTACCTTATTTACTGGACAGCACAACTCTAGAATAGTCTAGCTCTGAGAACATCACCGTTTGTCCATTCCACCGTTGATCGATCTTGTTTTGAATAGAGCTGCTGTGAACATTCTTTTACAAGTCCCCTAGTACTATAAGATACTTTGAAAATGGTTTTTATGTCAGAGGGACACCCCCATAGCCATACTTCTTCTAGTACTCCCCATATTAGGCTCAGTTTTATTAGAGAGGTATCACAAGGTGTGTAAAGCATTTTACTTGGTAGAGCCTGCCCTTGTTAAATACAATATTGTAAACAACTGTGGCACTGAAGTACCTTTGACCCACCAAAGGACATGCCCTCAAGGACTCGTTCAGGTAGGCTTCTTCTTTGTCATACTACCTCCCTCAGTCTTACTGCTTTGTGAAAATTCAGGCTAGCTAACAATCATCTCAGATTTCTCAGGAGCCTATCCATGGCTTTTTTATTAAATTGTTCAGTGGAGGCAGAAGAATAGGATATACCATTTCTTCAAACTTGTATGTGTTCTTCAAACTTTTATTTCCTCCCCCCGCCCCCCCGAATTTATATAATCCATTAGGGTTACTTTGTTCTCTGAGTTTTAGTTTAACCATAGGTCCACATCAACAGTCATTTGTTCTGCATGGGTCTTCCTTGTTTTGAAGAATAGCAGCCCCCAAAGTTTCTTGTCTAAAAGCTTTGAAAATTCATTTTTATGTTCAAATAGTAAGACTAATGAATTAATGTAATGCAGAGCTGGGTGCAAGAAAGTGTTCCTATGATATTTATATTTCTTTCAGAATTTCTAAAATAAGAAGAAAAAGTTTTCCAAGGAAATAGCAAGGGCAGAATGCAGATTAGCTTTAGGCTTAGCGTGATTTTCAAATAACTTGTATGAGAACAGCTTAACTAGAGCAGTGAACTTGAGCAGTTTATCCCACCAGTTTCTTCTTCACTTAATTTATCATCAGATTTGCTCCCAGCCTGGAAATGGGCCAGTTACATGAGCTGCCTTCTTGCCTTCTGTCCTTGTATGATACATGGTAAAGAGAAGACAGGTAGGAAGCAGGCCATGACTTTAAGTGACAAAAGGGGAACCCTGGAGAGTGTTATTTTAACTGTTAGATCGATGCCTTATTAGAGAGTGGGATTAAAAATATTTTGCAGTATTTGACCACATGATTTCACCTGCCTCCAAACATCTGTACATAAAGCATTCTCCAAACCATTAAAGCAGTGCTTTTTTGTATGGTCTTTTGGGTGTAGTTTTTCTTTGAGTAGAAAGATGTCTTAAACACAAATATTGATAGAGTTAATTTTTCTTTAAGGAAAAGCATCACTTTTACTTGGCCAGATAATAGAGTTGGGATATGATTTACTTTCAGTTATCTTAATAGGTATCTTAAAGACAAGTTTGGCTTCCAAATCCTTTTTAGAAGAAAGTCATAATTTAAGGAAATAACAAACTATGTTGGTAACAGGTTATTCATTTTTCTTAAGAACTTATTTATCCTAATGTTGCTTAAAATTCTATTAGTTGCTTTTCCTTATTATAGTTGACCCTTGAACAACATGGATTTGAACTGCACAGATCCATTTATACCTGTATTTTTCCCGTAAATATATGTATAGCACTATAAGCGTATTTTCTATTACAATTTTCTTAACATTTTATGTTCTCTGGCATATTTATGGTAAGGATACAGTATATAATACACATATAAAATACATGTTGATCGACTTTACCTTATTGGTAAGGCTTCTGAAAGTCAGTGGTAGGCTATTAGTAGTTACCTTTTTGTGTAGTCAGACGTTATACATGGATTTTCCACTGTTTGGGGGGTTGACCCCCCAACCCTTGCATTGTTCAAGGGTCACTGTATTTTGGAATATTTTCTTTCTGCAAGAATTTTATCCTGAGGAGTTAAAAGCTTTCTCAAGATGATTTCAGGCATATTATTCCTAACAATTTCCTTTTTAACTTGATATTGCATATTTATAATTGCAGTAGTTTCTAGATGAAGAAACTGAAGAGAATGTGTTAGTACATCCAAGCTCACAGACTGAGCAAAGGTACTTGGAATATAGACTTAGTTATTGTAATAGTTCATTCCTTGTTAGATTTTTTTTCATTTCTTTGTGTTTTCATAACATCCCCCCCCCACACATAATTTTGATTAGATTATAAAACTAACTACTGTATGCTAAATAGTGGCTGTAAGATAGTGATGTTAATGGCCCTCCAAGGAGATTTCCCATTATATCCTGCATTTTTTTTCAGCAAAATTGTTTGCTTTCAGTTTTATATTCTAATAAAACTTTCCAGCTTCCACATTCTTAAAAAAGATGCTGATGTCTTCGCTAAGTACTTTTCTAAATTTACTGATTTCCAAGTGCTAGTCCTCTCTCTTACTTAACTCAGCCTTTTTTGGTCCTTTTCGTTTTGTATTAAAGGAGGTGTATTACATAGATTGGTAAATCGTGGTGTAGAGACAGAACATCAGATTTAAAATCTGAAGGCTTAGAGTCCAGTATTGTCTCTATTATGTATGCATTACTTGAGTAACCTTGGGTGAAGCTCATTTTTTTCTCATTTACAGTGGTCATGCTCTTCTCTAATAGCATTCGAAGAATTTTAATAAGGAATACACGTATAATAATAATAATAGAAATATTACTGAGTTTACCTCATGTTCAGTGTATCCAGAAGTTCTCACAGAAGAGGGTAGAAACCAGTTGGGAGGGGGGGTGAATGATATCACAGTTGGAGGTCATCTTACTTTACTCTGACTTTCTGTCATGTATTTCTTTTACTTCTACTTTCTCCCTTGTGCACTTTGCCCCCCCCCCCGCCCCCCCCCTCCCTTTCCTATGAGCTAGCCTGTAGTGGGCACACTACAGCAAAGAGGGACAGACTAAGCGGAAGCTGGTATTGGTCTTGGCTGGGAGCAGAGTGTGTATGTGTGTGTGTGTGTGGGGGGGTCATTTCAGTGGCCCTTTCACTCCTAGAGCCTGGGCCATCCCAAAAGTAGGGTAGACTCCTCCCTGATATCACTGTCATGTGCCCAGAGATACCATTTCAGTCAGCTAGAAGCAGAAGGAATATATTCACATGTTAGATGCACTTGACACATGACATCCAAGATCTCTTCCACCTCTGATTCTGTGACTTTGGTGGTGGTATTTCTACAGAGACACAGGAAGCACCTGGTATCATACTGCAAAAGGTACACCTCCTGTGGTTCTACTCAATTGTGCACTTACGTGTTGTTCTTTGATGAGACATTTGAATTTGAGCATGGTTCGAATAAAACCAACATCATAAATTCCATTCATGCCTGCCAGTCCTGCTTAACTTAGCCTCCAAATGCCTCTGTGTCCCAGCCATCTTATATATCAGTCCATTCAGCCTCTCTTAGGTATTCCAAACAGACAAGCAGACCTACTCAGCAATCCTGTGTTCACTGTGTAGCTTACTTTTAGTTGATTGTAAACTCCATCAGGTCCGAAACTATGACCTGTGTGTGTATCTTGGTGGCCTCCCTAAGGGCAGTACTTAAGAAGCAGTAGGCACTCGGAATTTGTTAAATAAAAAGTAACACTGTCATTTTTTGTTCTGTTTTGTTCTTAGCAGGAACTTGGAGATTTATTTTTGTACACATACGTGTTCCAAATCTAGCAATGAGCGACAGTCGGAGTTGTTTGATGGAGGCCTTATGTCACATCTTTCTTCCTTTTGTTCCCCTGTGGATGGTCATGTTCATTGTAATCGGGCTTGCATTAGCAACCAGTTTTTACAAGTATCCTAGGGAGATAGTTTGGTTATTACAAGCATATTCTTTCTTTCGTAGAACACTCAGGCATTGACATTTGGTGAAACAAAGGTATGATCTACTGGTGATTAATACAATTTGCAAATATTCTGTAGGAGAGAATTGAATTTGCTGTCCTAAAGTGCAGCAGTGTGAAACTTAGAGAAATTTTAAAACAATTTTAAAAAAGTATGTTGGAAAAATATATAGTAATATAGAACTGTGTGAAGATAAAAAGACAAATCCGGATTGGCTCTTTCATCAACCAGCTCCTTCCTTAGTGTCTCCAACAGTTCCCTTATCCCTGAAGGCAACTACTGCTGACGGTGTGGTTTGCATTCTTTGAGACAGCTTTCTTTGTGCACACACATACGTAGTTTTTAAAAAACAATTAAAAATATTTTTCTCCCTTTTGCTTTTTTCTCTTAATATATGGTGTATATCTTATGTTAGTACAGACATGTCTGTTACTGTTTTAAATGCTGTGTAGTATTCCATATTATGGATACATTTAACTACTAACTTACTGAATAATTTTGAAGTTGCTTTTGTTTTGTTTTTGTACTGTGTGCAGTACCACTTCAACCATTGTGTGTGTGTACATGTGTGAATTTGTGCAGATATTTTTGTTTTTAAGTTTATTTATTTTGAGAGAGAGAAAGCACATGAGCAGGGAAGGGGCAGAGAGAGAGGGTGAGAGAGAGAGGATCCCAAGCAGGCTCTGCACTGTTAGCTCAGAGCCTGACATGGGGCTTGAGATCATGACCTGAGGCAAAAATCAAGAGTCCTTCTGAGCCACCCAGGAGCCCCTGTGCAAGTATTTTTGAATAATAGATCCTTAGTAGTAGAAATGCCAGAACAAGTGGTACATGCATTTTTTAGTAAGTACTGCCACATTTCCCTCAAAGAATCACTGGGTTTATTTAAAAAAAATTTTTTTTTAATATTTATTTTTGAGAGACAGAGACAGAACACAAGTAGGGGAAGGGCAGAAAGAGAATGAGACACAGAATCCAAAGCAGGCTCCAGGCTCTGAGCTGTCAGCCCAGAGCTCAATGCAGGGCTCAAACTCACAAACCATGAGATCATGACCTGAGAGCCAAAGTCGGACGCCTAACCAACTGAGCTATCCAGGTGCCCCTCACTAGGTTTATTTTTAAGTTTTGACTAAAACTAGATGTTTCTCTAATAAGATTTAATTTTTTTTTTTTTTTTTACAAAATTGATGGAATGTATGACCATGTACGTATGACTATCTTCATATGAAAAAGCATTTCACTTCAGCAAAAGAAGTGATCTTAGAACTTCTGTGTCTTCATTTGGAGGAATCACATCTCTAGCCCATGAGGAATTTGCTAGGGTAATACAGAAACAGCCAAGTTACTTTTAGCCCAGTACCCTTCATTTTTTGTCTTTTCACCTCTAAATCTTGCCTTCCCTTATACCATATAGTCATCTCTGACACTGTCTTCACTCTCATGCTTTTCAAAGGATAGCTACCAGCTGTGATCAGTTTCCTCGCTAGTCCTCTGTCCTTGACCTGACCCTAAGTCTGTCCATGTTGGCTCTATGAGCTTATTGTGCCCTCCTCCCCCATAAATGGGGTTTTCACTTTTTCTGAGACTCTGCAGAGTGTTGATGATCTTAGAAGTTAGCCTATATTTCCTTTGCTCTCCAGCTCTGTTACTGCGGATAGCAACTGAATCTCTTCAGACCTCAGTTTTCTTATTTGTAAGACATGGACAATAAAGAGTTACCTGTTTTATAAGGTCAGGAGGGTTAAAGGAGTAAATTTGAATTACTGTTATCACTGTCATGGTGATGACTCAGTTGACATGAGTCTTCAGGGCAGTGAGAGTTGAGGAAAATATTTGTGAGCTGTTTTTTAAACAACGTCATTTAAATAATCTGAGCAAACCATTCTCGAAGCTTGCAAACATAGTAGATTTCTTTTAATAAATCTGAAGAGTTAGGTAATGTAAAGTCAAGACTTCCTGAGAACTTTGCATTTAAATATTTATATTTGTGTACCAAGTAATACATTTTTAGCTAAGTTGCAGAAAGTGACCTACCTGTTATGCACACTATGTTTACATTCTGCATTTTTAAATGAGCCTGGAGAGTGTACAAATACTGTATTGCTTTTTCACCCATATAAGACACATGCTTATTTCTGTACATGAATAAACATATTATTGAGCTTCTGAAGGAAATTAAGTGATAATAAGAGATGAGTAATAAAGTCAGATGAGAGGAAAGTAATAGAGGAAGATCTATAAACCCTGACAGGCCTTTCTATGTGAGTTCCCTGAGCTATATGGTGATTGCAGTACTACTTATTCTCTTCTTTTGCATTGAACTGAAGGGAAGGTGGCTTGCTGAGGGAGCCCAGCCTGGCACATGCCGGGGCTCCCTCTGTCATTAGCCTCCCGAGATAAAGACCATGGGCCGACCTCTAACATCTTCTGGAGCTGACCATTGAGAATAGAAGGTGAGGAAGGATCTGGCTTTTGAAGCCATCACAATTGTAGGTTGAAAGGAAGGCATTGCCACTACTTTGAAATGAGGATTTAAGGAATAATAAAATTTGAATCTTTTTTCAAGTGTGTTTTTATTCAGTGCATGTTATTTTTCAGCAATCTTCTGATTCTTGTTTTTCCTAAAGAAAGAATTTTTTTTGGAGTCTGAATCACTAAAGTTTGCTGCTTTGCCTTTTCCCTTGCGGTGCCAGTGGTTGATGTCAGGATTTTGCCTTCAGCTTGTAAGACAGGTGTACCGGTGCTTTTTTAAGTCGCAGACTTAATGTTGCCTAGCTGTAGCAGCGGGCACTGAGATTTTAGGAGATGGCATTTTTCTAGGTGCCCTAAAAGAGGCTGAATTAATCACCTCTACAGTGTAGACATCTGTTGCCTACATTCTGCCTTTATAGATTAAATTTAACAATTTTAACCAAAAAACCCTCACTTCTGCATAAATATAAATAGTTCAGGCATTATTTAGACTACTGTATTGTTAAAGTTAGGTCACAGTTAAGGTGAAGAGGTAAAGTAAAGCTTTTCATTTCCTTTTTGTTTGAATTGTTTTCCAGCAGATTAAGCCAAGAAAAGAAAGCATTAAGTTCCCTATTAGAACCCAAAGCTGTGAATAATTCCACATACCAAACATAGCATAAGCCAGTTGTGAATGTGTCTCAGTTTCTCAGTTTAAAATTTACAGAATGGTTTGCTGCCACTTACTGCTTAAAAGCAACTGTTTCCTTGACATGAGACAGATATTTCATTTGGTGTGTCTTAAATATGCTTCATTCAATACACTGGAGAGGTGTCTGTTTGATGCTTCTGAACCCTGAATACTTTTCAGTATGAAGACCCACAAAGTGCCAACATGTTTAACATTCTCTCCAAATATAGAATAGTTCCCCTACCCTGCTGGCAAACATTCTGAGTCAGTAGTTCTGAAGTGTGGTGCCTAGGTATCTATTTTTTCCACAGGGTGCCTCAGGAATCTTGATAGACTCTTAATTTTGAGAACTGCCCGGATAAGGGGGTTTTGATCCTGAGATAAACCAAATCAGGTATCAGACAGGGAAAGCCAAGGACATGGACCAAGTGCCCCTCCATGTTCATGAATTCTCTTTTTGCTCTCTTTCTATGGTATTACATAACTAACATAAGAGGGTAAATCAAATGCACACATCTCTAGCTGGGAATGAGAGACAATTAAACTGCTTGACTTTTTTCACTAGATAATTTCACTTTCCCTGAAGGCTTGAAACTTTGAAGAATTAAGCTTTGGTAATAAAGATTAATTATACAGTTGTAAACTTATAGCGTTCGTAATTATAAATATAAATAAGGGTAAAAAAATATGATAGGTTTTAAAACCTTTTAATGGACCATTTAATTTACATACACAGATTCTGGTTCCTGCCCAACTGGGGGACTATTTAATAGCAAATGTATAAATACATGAATAATGTTTCTCTTTGCATACCTTTCTCAAAGCTAAACACTGAGAGGTTTTCTTTGTTGGTAGATAGCCACTAACAAGTAGAAATAAATTTTGCAAGTCTACATTTTATACAAGGCTTAGGCAACACTTTAATACTTGTAATCAAGACATATTAGGATTTAAATAGTTAAGCATTAAAGTTTACTAAATGAATCTGTTCTTTTAAGGAGGTTATTATTGTAGACATTTAATTTCCTGGTCTATAATGTATAGTATTACATATTCCTAAAGTGTTGAGTTGTGTTTAGAGTAAATTTATGTTTTATTTACCAACTGGTTGTGTTTACTTGCATTCTTATTACCAAGTGAAGATGTTTTCTATGCAGTCACATGAAAAGATTTCTAATTCTTATCACCTAGTTAATTTTTTATTCCTCCATTATACAGTATTAGGTTTGAGGAAGTGGGAGGCTTGAGGGTACATAGTTTTTCCAAGCTGTGCCTAGAACTGAAGTCTTCCGAGGTCTGATCTAGGATTAGGTCTTCTCGGCTCGTGTGTAGACGTTATTAGATAGATTATTTGCAGTAAAATTTTATCTGGGCCATTTTGCCTCTGCAGTGTCTCCCCCTTCCCCCACACTCTTTAAGAAATACGTTAATTCTAACACTAGCTTACCAAACCTAACCTGCTTTTCCTGCCCTCAACATGAAAACTGAAAAACCCTCAGTTTTGTTAAAAACTTGAGAAACATTATTCATATATTTATACATTTTCTTTTAGATGTCTTCCCAGCTAGTCAAGAATATCTGTGTGTAAATTAAATATCCCATTAAAGAAACATAACAAATTATCATATTTTAAAAAATACGAGTGTTTTAAAACATATTGAATTTTAAGGAAAAATTCATTGTTATAATTCAAGTCAAATAAACATGATTTCTGGAATATTCTTTGTAACATTTTTCTCTTTTAGTATGAAAAAAATAAGAGTTGAGTATATCCTGAAGTTCTTGTAGAGTGTCTGAATGTTGACCCCTTTGCCACTTTAGGCCAATAAGACTGGGTTTTTTCCCTCTAAACCACATTGAAATCTACTTAAAATATTTAGAAATTTATGTGGTATATAGAAAAGCCAAGTCTCAACATGGCTCTGACCCAAGCAGTGAAGGGTAGCATGCCTTCTACTACACCAGGATGGTCAGTCCCCATCTCAGTCCTTTAGGGACAGGATTCCTTGTAGGTCTTGGTCTTCAGTGCCCAATAGAGAACAACTGAAAAGTGAGGAGTACTGGGGGAAGTAACCACTGTGAGGATAGAAATTGACTTTCTTTAGTTCAGCTCATCAGAAGGAACAAAGAGTAGATAATCAGTAGCTTGTCAGAATTTTCCCTAAAAAGAGGTTAAAGAAGGATGTGTCAGATTGCCCAGGAGGGTTTTAGCAAGATACTGGAGAAAGCTTAAATATGAAAGTTGACATCCTATCATTGAGTTGTTGGGCAAGTCTCTTCTGGTGCATTTAAAGAATCTATAGGGGTGCCTGGGTGACTCAGTCTATTAAAGACATGACTCTTGATTTTGGCTCAGGTCATGATCTCATGGTTCATGGGATTGAGCCCTGGGTGAGTCTCTTTGCTGTCAGTGGAGCCTGCTTGAGATTCTCTTTCCCTCTCTCTCTCTCTGCCTGTTCCCTACTCACTTGGGCATGCATGCATTCTCTGTTAAAAAAAAATAAACTTAAAAAAAGATGGATCTATAGTTGTCGTTGTGCATTTGTATTTGTGTGTGTCTCTTTCTCTAGAATCAAGGAGATGGGCTGGATTAGGGGCTCTCAGTCCCTGTGGGATACAGATGTAGCCCCATTAGTTAACTCTTCACAGCACTGTGTGTCCTTAGATCTTCCTGTGAAAGAGAGAAATGTGTTAATAAGTGCTTGCGAACATCCCAGTATCTTTCCTTAGATTTGTGTTTGATTTAGGGCTGACAGTGCCTGTCTTGATGTCGTCAGGGTTCAACTTTAGCTCCAAGGTTCTGGGATGTATTCTTCAGAAGGGGAGAGAACCAGGAGACTGTGGATTTGGCACTGTGGCTCTGGACAAGTCCTAATCACTGTGAACTTGTTTCTGCTTCTGTAGAATAGGGACTATGATCTTAACTCACCTCTAGGGGACGTTGTAAGGCAAAAATGAGATAAATGTGAAAATGCTTTAGCAGTTCTTGTTTGATAGGAATCTTTCTCTTAGGGGAGGAATGTACACATGTCTTTCTCCTCCCTCCTTCTCCCCCGTTCCAGTACTTGACTGCCTGATAGAGGCAAAAACTGGTTAAGTGTCAGGAAGCAGTGGTGAGCAGGGCAGCTACCATCCTTGCTCTCTGGAGCTTAAATATCTACTTACATACCAAGTCCTCCTTGGTACAACTTTCTCTGCCTTACTTCTGGAACAACCAGTCTCTCCAGCTCTTCCTTCTAGGCCACTCATTCCCGTTGGCAATCCTCACTCATTTTCTTTCCCAGTCTTTAAACATTGGCCTTCCTTGGGGCCCTATCTTAGATACTCTTCCTGTCTGTAGAGTCTCCTGTAAAATATCCAGTCCCCTACTTGAAATCGTTTCTCCTCTTCTTGACTATCTCAGAGGTACTTAAAATTCACCCTATCTGAAACAGAACTCATGACCTAATAAACACTGCCCTCCCACCCCATAACCTGGTCCTGCTCTGATCTGTGTGTCATTGAGTTGTCCATCATCCAGTTGTGTAACCCAGAAACCTTGTCTTTCCTAACTCCCTGATCTTACAAATCTCACATACCCACTTCTTTACCACTTCTTTGCTTTTATGCCTTGAATTCCTGTCAGATTCTACATTTCTGTTCTCTCTCTTGTTTTTCAAGCTCCATCATCATCCTTTGTACAGACCATGAAAACATCATCCTCACTGTTCTCTTATGTATTTTTGCTTCCTAGTCCATCCTCCACACTTGAGAGATATTTTTTAGGTACCTAAATATATTCACATAGTTCTCAAATTTTAAAAATATGAAAAGGTGCAGGGAAGAGCTTTCTTCCCTCGTGTACCTAGGTTACCCATTCTTTTTTTTTTTATTTTATTTTTTTTAATATTTGTTTATTTTTGAGACAGAGAGAGAGCATGAGCAGGGAAGGGGCAGAGAGAGAGGGAGACACAGAATGTGAAGCAGGCTCCAGGCTCTGAGCTGTCAGCACAGAGCCCGACGCGGGCCTCGAGCTCACGAACTGTGAGATCATGACCTGAGCCGAAGTCGGACGCTTAACCGACTGAGCCACCCAGGCACCCCCTAGGTTACCCATTCTATGCATGTGGAAGGAAATGCTAAGTTTTAGGCTTTTCCTAAAACTTCATTATTTACATAAAGTTTTTTTTTTTTTAATGTACACTTTTCTTCAGCTTGTTTTATTTTTTCATTCAACAGCATATCTTGGATATTTTTCCATTGTAGTACATAGAGATTCTCCACATTCATTTTTGTGGCTGAATATGTTCCATCGTAGGAATGTTGAAATTGATGCACATTAGAGCAAAACATCTTTACTATCTAGAGTATTTCATTCTTCTCCTTTGGATGACCTTGTCAGGCATTCCTCTTTATTACACTTAGGGAAGAGAAATCTAAACTCACTTGCCAGGGCTCTCAAGGTCTAGCCCTTCTTCTCTGGGTTGTCTTGTATTTGTCTTTTCCTCATCCTCTACTTTTGGATTGTATGAACATAGACTAGCTTTTATCTCATCTGTGTTCTGTGTTCCTTCCCACCTGAGACTTCTGCTTAAGCTCTTAGTCTCACATGCAGACCCATTCCTTCCTTTTCCTGTTTTCTAGTTAACCTCTAATCTACGTAAGGGAAATTTCAACTCAGTTTCCATTTCCTTAAGGTGTGCTTACCCTGGTGATCCATGGCCAAGTCAGAGCTTTCTGATACCGTCTTCTGGCATTTGGTTGCTTCCTTTGAACAGTTATTATCATTTATTATTGTATATTTATATGTGTGATTATTAGGTTGATATTTATCTCACTTAAAATAGTATTTCTCAAATAGTGGGTTGCAACCCGTTTTGGGTTATGAAATCAGTTTTAAAAATTATGATAAGCCCTTTTCAAAAAAAGAAATAGAGAATATCAGAGCCTTTCACTTAAAGTAGAGGTCTTTTTTCCATCATGCTTTTGCTTCAGATTAATAGATGTGATCCCATAAACACCTGGATATACAAATATATTGGGCATGATGTTAATTGTTATTGTTGGTCTTAGTCAAAAATATTTTATGGTAAATTATATGACGGTAGCAGTTCTATTTTTGTACACAATTTCATCCCCAAATCTAGCAGAGGACATTCAGTAAATATGTTGTCTCAATGAATAAATAAATGAATGCGCACCTTTTCGGGGAGATTCACAGACTCATCCTTCCTCTTAGGAACTAATGAACCCTGGTTCTAAGCAGATGTTAGTGTTTGTTTCCTTGGCCAATTCATTTTGCATCATTAGATTATTAGAAGAAAAGGAAAGGAATGTGAAACCAGACTTTTAATGTATTTTTTAAGGGTTGATAAGGAGATTAAACACTATTGATGAAAAGTTTTTAGATTTAAATTTTTTATATTACTTATACATCTTAGGCCTTAAATACCATTTTTCTTTTTGAATAAATAATGAAACTTAATTTTTACCTGCCTAAATATCTGGATAATGTTTGAGTTTCTAAGGTAGTCTACGTGGAGGGCTTATTACATAGCTCTTACCTTTTGTGTGTGCTTCAGCAATAAAATATTTATGCAGTTCGGCAAGGTGATACTACAACCTGGTTTAGTACAACAGCTGCACTGCCTGTTCCCATGTGGCTTGATTTCCCTTTTTAATCTTCAGTTTTTGTGCAACTAAAGAGTATGTCAGCATGTAGTTTATACAGCAGCAGATAACAGTGAAAGCTTCTTGAATTAACATAGTAAAGAGAAATACTCTGCTCAGTTTACTTGGTTTCACATTTTTCTCATGTCTTTGAAAACTTTCCTAACATGTTCTACACAGTAGAGCTTTATCAACAATCATGTATTTTACAATAAGACCTTTTTGTGACTTTTTAATTCTTTAGACGTGTAAACTCATCTGCAAAGGTTTAGTTTCTGATCTTTAAAAAGAAAATATCTCAGTTCTACAGTAATCTGCATTATAGCTTAGCACAAATCAACAAAGACCTGGAAATGAGAGAATGATTTTCATATTTATTTTCAGTCATAAATTTGTATGTATAATTGAAATTGAGATTGGCTTAAAAAGTGTGTAGGCAAAAAGTACAGAATCTTAATTCTTCTCAAATTTATTATCAGAGCCCTTTAGCACAGAGTTTTTATCTAGCATATGTGTTATTTTTTCTTTCTATTTCTAGGTGCTCCTGATCCAACAGCAGGTGCTAGTATAGATGATGAAAACTGCTGGCACTTAGATGAAGAGCAGGTTCAAGAACAGGTTAAACTGTTCCTTTCCCAGGGCGGGTACCACGGATCAGGGAAGCAGCTTAATTTGCTCTTTGCAAAGGTATGATTTTTTTTAAAAGAAATATTCTAAATATATACATATATAGAAAGTATCTATATATGATTATGTGTACACTAGAATAAAGGCTTTTTAAATTATTTTTTTGAAGAATAGAGTCTGAGTTAACCAACCAATTAGAAACTATTATGTTGTAATGCATTAATTTACTTAGGTGTCCGTAGACAAGATGTGGAGCATTTTTGTTTCTCTCAGTTCCCATTACTAAAATGGTAACAGTTTATACAATTTTGAAAAACCTTTCAGTACTCAAAAGTAAATAGCTTAATATTATTAAAAATGCTATCTTTTTACATTTTTTACTTTTTCTAGTTAATGTTCTCAAGTAGAGCATAACTTTGAATACAGTCCCTATAATGTGCTTTGTATATTTAAGGGTTTTTTTTGAGGTTCCGAAGTATCTCCTGTTCTAATCCATATTCTGTAAATTTTACATAATTATTTTTGAACAATTTATACATGCATGTGAGATTATATATTTAGTTTAATAATGTCAGTGTATTTAAATTAGATTCAGAAGCAGGAACTTTGGAGTCATACAGACCTGGGTTTCAATCTAAATTCTAAATCTTACTGAATGTATGAACTTTGGCAAGTTATTTAAGTCCATTTCCTCATCTGTAAAATTAGTTAATGATAACACATCTCCCTCAAGTTACGAGTAAATGTAATGGTGTCTAACATGTCGTTTTAGCCTTGGTAAATGTTAATTTTCATCACCAAAATTTGATGGCCCAGGAAACATAGTTATCATCGTTATAAATTCTGTGTGAGTAGAAGCTATGTCTGTTGCTTTATACAGAACTTTTAGTACCCATAAACACAATTCTCAATACTGGGTAAAATGCTTTTTTAGTCATATTAAATCACTCTCTTTTTATAGGGGATATAGCTATTGTTCTGGCTAATGTATTCAAATTGGTTTTTAACAGAGGAGATAACTGATTGATACTTTTGACAACTCATCAATACTGTGTTAAAAAGCTTTTCTAATATTTATAATAATTATTGTTTTTTTTAACTCTGAAGAATTAGCATATATTCTGTTACTGGTCATGTTCAGAAAATAGTGTATTCTGATTAATCAGTATCCTCTTGCCAAAGATTTATCCCATTTACTAAATATAGATCGTCAATTTTCCGAGAATTAGATTACAGTAAAATACATTTAACCCTAAAACTACTTCACACGTGATTTAATCATCATTTGGTAATTAATAGGTAGTCAAACTCATGTAGTAGATCAGAGTCTGCCTTCTGAAAATTAATTACCGTTAGACTATAGGTGTACTTGAGTGTTGCTTAATAGTTGTGGTTTATATGCTTAAGAGTAAAGCGTTTATTTTCATTGCTGTTGCTGAGTAATAGGTTAGAAGTTTATCAGGAAAAGAAACATTAAATCAAATCCATGATGTAGTGGTAATATTAAAGGTTTGGCATATTTTGATTCACAGGAAGTATTTCATAGATTCTCATGTTAATGAATAGTACACTTTGGCCTAGTGGAAGCAAAGTGAAAGAGGTATTAGGCCTACAGCTGCTATTTTTATCCCTGTAGATGATGTATACATTATATATGCTGTATGAAGTAACATCATCTAATTTTGGAAATGGAATAACTTTTTTTATTTTTTAATTTTTTGGCATAACTTTTAGAGTTAACACAGATCTGGGCTCTGATCCCAGCGATTCCTCTTGTCCTTTGGGCAAGTTACTTCATTTCTCTGAAGCATGGTTTTATAATTCATAAAATGGGATTATAATCTGGCCTACTTTATATAGTTATTGTGAAGAATACCTGGTAGGTACAAATGTAAAAACTCTTTAGCATGATGTCCAGTAAATGGCAACTCCCTTTCTTCCTCGCAGTCTTCATCTGTTCATGACTGTTTAGTGCTTCCATATGGGAAATAACTTTTTAAGATTATTGAAATAATCCTGGAAGCACAACATTTGTGATTTAGGGTGAAAGTGCTTTTGAGTTCTTTGCAAGGCTCAAATGTAAAGCCTGTGATGGGGTTCCATTACTTGTCAGGGTACACGCCTGACAGGATCTGTGGATCTTTAGGTTTAGGCTGCTTAATTGAATATCTGCCATTTCCTCCTTCATTTGCCTTTCACACAGAACCTTGAATAAAAGGACCCCCTCTCTTTTTCTGCTGCTTATGGCCTTGTTCAAGTAATGTCCTGTAGGGAGAACTGGTGGTGTTCAGCTCAGATTCTTATTTGTTGAACACATAGCATTAAACACTTTTGGGATTGATAGATTTCTTTAGGGTTTTCTCGAAAGAGACTTAGTCTTGTGTCCCCTCTCCCCCCCTTTTTAAAAATTTTATTTGGAGAATTTGGCATAAGAGTAGTGGACAGAGCTTTAAGTTCCAGCTTTGACAGGCGGAGTTAGCTTACCAGGTCACAGGTTATGGTTCTGCTTCCTGGATCTCTCATTTAGAGCAAGAGAATTCTTTAACCTGTGATGCAGTCCATTTCCTTTGACTATTGCAAAAAGAGTCCCATCTGAGTGAATATAAAAGTATAATGTTGCTCTTCTTGTCAGAAAACTTCGGTGTGAGAATGTACCAAAATTCTGATTTACCTCAAAAACTGAAGGACTTCGCAACTCTGGAAATATACTACAAAAGATTGCAGTGTACAGTTTAAATAGGTGAATTGTATGGTATGTGAATTATGTCTCAATAATGCAGTTTTTTAAGAACAGAAAGATAGATGTTATTATTATAAACATTACTCAGTCGATTTAGAAGATCCCTAAAGAGTTATCAGTAGACTGCTTTTGGCTTGTCTATTCTGGTGGTAAGTACAATCAGTTGGAAGAGTCAGGAAGGTGCCAAATTATTTGTCTTGTTTAATTTGGTATGTTTCTGTAGGCTGGCAAAAATTTCTTCTTTGTAATTGGGAAGGTAACCAAATTTCCTCATGTGCATTATGAAACATTTTTTAAAAAAATTAACAGTTAATTCTCTGATTAAATTGCCATTTAGGATAGAGACCAGTTTTAAACAAACTTTTGTTTGCTTAAGAGGGCTGGTGTCAAAAATTACCTGCCCTGGACCCTAGAGAAAGAAATAAAGTGGTCTGTTTGTGTATTGCTGCGTATTTTTGAACACTTTTCTAAAGGTCTGATTTTTCCCCATTAGGTGCGGGAGATGTTGAAGATGAGGGACTCTAATGGGGCCCGCATGTTGACGTTGATAACAGAGCAATTCATGGCTGACCCTCGTCTGTCACTTTGGAGGCAACAAGGCACTGCGATGACTGACAAATATAGGCAGCTCTGGGATGAGCTGGGTAAATACAAGTTTCCTGATGGATTGCCATTGAGTTGTGTATGGGTAAAGATCATGGTGGAGTGTTTAAAAAAGCATAGTCAGAGTGTTGCTGAAGAGAGAGCTGCTCGTATGTGAACTAACTGCCATTATATCCTGGTTAGAAGAAGGAGGACTTGGGCTGACATTTGCAGGAAATAATCTTGGGAAGGTTTGGGGGAAATTGTGTGATCCTGAAAGCGAGCATAGGAATCTGCTTTAATATTTGAAAAAAGAAGCCATGTTGTTTTAAAACAGTTATTTTGTTTAGTAGAGCTAGTTACTTATTTCTAGAATAATATTGTAATCAATTCGTCTAAAATTTGGGTTTTTCCCTCCTTTGCCTACATTAAAAGTATCAAAAGTGGTTTGAACATTTTTTTTTTTGGCTGCTACAGACTTAGACGAACTTTTGATTGTCAGAATGGAAAAGATACAGCAAACTACAATTTTTATTGCTTCCCAGATCTCTGATAAAAATGATTGAAAAAAATGACAAATCTGTTAGTCTTATTCACCGGGAAATTTGGGGAGATGAATATTTTTACCCAGTGCCCATTGCTAAGGAATTAATGCATTTGTGGTCTTTCTATTAAGAAATCTGCATGGGGAAAATGGAACTTTTGACAAATATCTCAATGCCTGTTTTTTATGTTTTGGATATGATAACTAGAAGATCCTAGTTTCATTGAAATTGAATAGAATAACTCTTCATACCTTCACCTTTTTTCTCTCTTGGTTAATAATAGACTACATCCTGTTGATTGATCCCATGTTAAGTCTAGACCAAGGGAAGCTGTTGTTTTTGTATGTGCCCCATGATTGTAATAATTGGAAGGGACCTTTGAAGTGAACTTGTTTTATGGGTAAGGAAACTGAATTCTGGGGAAGTTCAGGAGACTTCCAGAAAATGGCATTGACTGACTTACAGATATGCAGCAAGTTGGTAAAGAATTGGACGTTAGAGTTTCCTCTTTCCTGTTAATAGAATGTATGTTCAGAAACTTGGTATGGATGACAGCTCTTTTTTTTTTTTTTTTTTTTTTTTTTTGACAGATATATCTGCTACTTGCCACCTGTTAGGTATTTGTTGACCTTTTTCCCTGGTATTTTTATTAACTACCTTGTAATAACTTAATCTTGGTACATTCCTTGGGTCACCTAAAGTAATGGTTAGTGATCTCTAACCCAATCAAAATTTAAATCAGTCTGTAACTATAGTAGATTGTTTCAATATATTAGAAGAGTGTTTGGGAGCATGGTCTGGTGATTGGAGAACACAAGTGTAATGCGTGGTTTAAACGTATTTTTATACAATACTGAGTGATACACTTTTCCAGGTAAACCTTTTTCAATTTTATAATCAGTATATGTATACTGATTATAAAATTATTTTATAATCAATATATCAGTAAATGTTGAATTGATTAGTTGGTTTATGACATTCAAAAGGACTAGCATTACAAAAAAAACTATAATGAAGGGAATCATTTAAAGAAAAAAATTTTGGATTAATACTAAATGAATAAAATTTTAAGAACTTAGATGCTTGGAGGAAATTAGAATTACAAATAACTAATTAGGAGAAGGCAAACTAATTTTTTTGGTTACAAAAAAAGTGATATAGTTAAATAAAACTTACAGTGTTCATATTTAATCCATTAGTCACATCTCACTTTTCCAAGTTGTTTTGGAAATTATGTGCCTCAGCCTTCAATAAGAATTATAAATTCTCATTAGGTGGAAGTTCCCACCAGCTGATTCTAGTTATACCCTATGATGAACTGCTTTCTGATTATGGACCAGGCTTTATATTATTCAAGTTCTTTGATTTCAGTCTAAGATGAAGAATACATTTTCTTGCCCTGTATTTCCTTTTTTCACAAATCCCACCCCGCCCACCAATCATTACTAGACTGTTTTAAATTCTCTTGTGTACTCTGATGGCAAGCAGAGGTCACTAGCCATTTTAACCGCATCTATGTTCTGTGAAGAATCCCATGTAGAAGTAACAATAGCTACCATATCTTAATATTCATTCACCAAAAAATTAACTAAAAGTTGCTTCTGGACTACAAAATGAAAGGATTTTGCTTCTTAATAAAATGGGAGAATTTGACTTTGTGCCCCTGCACAGGGCTCACATTGCTTCAAGGCTCTGCTTTGGAATTAAATGCTGAGCACTGCCAGATGCCAGACATTGAGAAGAGGCTGAGTTTTGTCGGCAAATGGGATCTGCAAGTTAATTGGTGTTTTCTGCAGGCTTCTGGCTGTGAAATGAAATTGGAAGCCCTTTAGCCACATGGATAATACAGGACCTGAATACAAATGTCACATGTCACCATCAGGACCCACTGTGAGACAATAGTGTTCCCACTCCAACACTGCACCATTACAGATCATTTAAATATGGGGATTACATTTAAACTAAAAGCCCCATTTGCCTTTTACTGCAATTTAAATGTCCTCTTAGCAAAAGCTAAGTGACAAATTAAATGAAAAAAGTGCCCACATTTTTAAAGCTGTAATGCAAAACAACCTTTTATTGCTTCTCATGTGCCACGAATGAATCATTATACTTGTCAACCCTAAACCAAGCCATAATTGGAGCAGCTACTGTTATCAAAGTGGGGCCGCTCTGTGACAGCTTAATAAAGCTGAAACTGTTAAATTAAATCTCAGATGCTTAACTCCTTAGCACTGGTGAATTCGATGGGTCCATTTCTGGCAATAGCCAATACACGAGGAAAAAAAAAAAAAAGATTCCTGGCATGAAAGCCTTAATCTGATGAAAGTGTACAAGTAAGAGTATCTTAGCCAAGTAACTCTGCTTCTTGGCAGAGGTATTTGGAGGCATCAGATTGTCAGCCTGATTACAAAATTTAATTTTTTTGGTAAGATCAGATATTCCCCTCCCCAATATTTACAGCTTACTGAGTATATGTGATTTATTAAAATTTAACTCTTGATGTTTGAAAATTAGTTTAAAACATAATATATATTTGTATAACTTTGTCTCTCTTTCAAATAAGTAAATATAAGCTTTTTTGAAGTAGCAACAGGCCTGATTCCTTTCCCCCTCGGGAACAGAGGGATTAATTATGCTCAGTTCTTCTTTTCTAAATTAAGTGCCTATGATATTCATTTAGTCTGAGTTAATTTTTGTGACTTATTCCCTGATATTCATAACGTAGTATGAAATAAATACAGATGCATACTATTAAGATCCTGTTCACTGCATCCCATTTGCAGATACATTATTCTTATATATGAATCTTTTTCAATATTAGTTTTACTTTTTCTATGTGATAGTCATTTTCTAAACCATACGGCAGTCATCTCAGAGTACATGTGGTATCATGATCAGCAAGAGAAAATGTATACATTAAAATCTTAAAGGGGGTGCCTGGGTGGGTCAGTAGGTTGAGTGTCTGACTCTTGATTTCAGCTTGGGTCATGATCTCGTGGTTCATGAGTTTGAGCCCCACATTGGGCTCTGTGCTGGCAGCACTGAGTCTGCCTGGAATTCTTTCTCTCCTTCTCTCTCTCTCTGCCCCTTCCCTGCTCAAACGTGTGTGTGCATGCATGCTCTCTCTCTCAAATTTCAAAAAATAAAATAAAATCTTAAGATAGAAAGCCCATTGCAGTGATAGAAGGTGCATATTTGGTAGATCTATAGAATATACACCTGTTTAGTTGCATTCTTTATTCTATAAAATGCAGATTTTCTAGAAGGCAGATCATAGAAATAATCCTTAGATTTCAAAGAACAACCCAGTGTCGATTGGTGGTGAGCACACCTACTGTTAGCCCTAATGGCTTTCTGTTCAGCACACTTAATTACCATGGGGGTCTTTAGGGATGAGGGGGTATATTGTAATCTCTTATCTATGTTGATGGGTCTCTTTCCTTAAATGTCTTCTAGACTGTAATTTTACTTTGCTTCATAAAACTATAGGTTGTAGCTGCCAGTCTATTAAAATCTAATTAAAAATGGATGTCATTAGAGGAAACAGTTAAATAAGATTTAATTACAGCTTCATCATAGGGAAAGATTCTTAAATTTTCATTTTTCAAGTTTTACATATGTGTTTTTTTCCTAAAATTTTAAACACTTTCTCTGTGAGCTGAGCCATACGTTTTGCTTTCTAGCATCTCAACTTTGTTTTTTAGGGAGAGGCTGGGCTACCATTGCAAGAGCCTTGCTACTCTGAGCTTTGCTCACATTCACAAGATACAAGGAGTTATCTTACAGAATTCTTTTCCAAGGTTTTGATATGGGGGTGTCACACTGGCTCAGTTGGTGGAGCATGCGACTCTTGATCTCGGGGTTGAGTTCAAGCCCCACATTGGGTGTACAGATAACTTAAAAATAAAACCTAAAAAAAAAAGTTTTGAAATGGATACCTAAGTCTTTGTGAGTAGAAATAGTCATAGTTAGAAGTTTCTATTTTGAAATCCGCTGTAAGGTTAGTTTGACCAGCGGCTAAGCAGCAGCTCCCGTGTTCCTTGGTAGGGTACCGGATAGATTGAGTGGGTGTACAGATTCAGGGTGCATGGAGTCACAATAAATCTTTGTTCAGCAATAGAGAACTTAGCCTATCATTCATCCATTGAGACCAAATCTGTTGCAAATACTGAAAATTTCCTGCTCCGCAGACTCAGAACACTTGTCTCAGGTACTACCTCAGATACCAGTAGTCATCTCTGTGGGCCTCTTCCACACCCATCCACCCACATTATTCCTGAATCATATGCTTAAGTCACACATTTAAAATGATGCTGTAAGTAACTTCGAAGGGCTTTTGTGCACAGTCAGAAATAAGATTCCAAAGACTCTGCTTTGGAGGTCATTGTGGAGAAATACCTGGGAAATGCCACCTAATGTCTCTAAAAGTAATAGACTTAGTAATTTCATCCACCGTTTTGAGCCACTACTTGGTTTATATGATAAATTCAAATCCAGGCTTTCCCAAGTTTGAAGCTGATGGTGGTTAGTGAATGTCTGAGGAGTTACTCCTTTTCAGAGAGAACTTGGAAGCATTCCAGTGTGGTTTGCCATGTAAGTAGTGTTCTCTTTGCTAGTGCCATAGAGAAAACAGCAATTCCCAGAGCCCCCTTGCAGCAAAAAGTTGTCAGGTGCAAAAGTTGGATACTTCTCTGTAGCTGTAAGTGTACAATGTAAGCCTAATGGACTACACATTAGGGATTGTTTCTCACCTGCCAGTTTGTCTTCCCTGGCCATAAGGAGAAGACACCTTTACCACTGAAACCACTTCAGTGTCTTCTCATTAACCCTTCATTCCAGAAGTCTTATTGTGGTTTCTTTATCAGTATGGTATTAAGCACTTGCTATGTTCAGAGGCATAGATGTATTAAGTGTTTGATTTTACTATTGGTGATGGTCCTGGTAGTATAGGGGGGGAATAGAGGGATAGAACCTTCAGGAGACAGAAATTAGACTAGGCATGAGTGAACTGAGGGATACTTTGATAGAGTAATTTATTCACATATTAGTACAAATACTTGTAGAGACTGAATTTAACATGGTTTTACAAGGTGTTCATGGAGGCGAATTGTTAGGAAGTAGGAAGAAGTAGTGACATTGAATAACATGAACAAAGACAGGTATGAACTCAATGGGAGAGGGTTATAAAGGGTTCAGATTCATTGTCAACAATGTTGTCTTCAAGATTTTCAGTCCAATTTTATTGTCATTTGTTTTTACTCCAAAGGGAGGTGAGAAGGGAGAGAGAGTAGACCTAGGATCTAAGTTTTTCCTATGCTTTATTTCCCATTTTAGTCCAGCTACTAAAGATGACATAGATGTCAGCACTTATTTATCAGGCAGTATGCTGAGCACCTAACGCATGCATTATTTTTTTATTCTTGAAACAATCCAGTGAGATTTAGGTATAATTATTTGCCTTAATTTTATAGCTGAGAAAACTGGCACTTTGGGAGACTAGATAACTTGCTTGAGGTCACAGTGGCAGAGCCGGAATTTGATCCCAGGCCAGTGGCTTCAGAGACTTAACCGCCAAACTACATACCATCCTCACTTGTTTTATTTTGCCTCTCTGCTAAGTGGTCTCTGCTCCGAGCAGAGCAGGGGCAAGGTGAAGCTCACCTAGATGGCAGTAAACCCTGTAAAAGCTGTATGGCTGGTCTGCCCACTCGTGGTCCTGCAGGTCTAATTATAGTTGTCAGAGCTTACCTATTCTAGTTGCTCATCTTTGTTTCTAGCAACTCTCTAACTTCAGCATCTGAAAAAAGATACAGTGTAGAAGAGCCACATACATGCTATCGATTGAGAACTGTTATAATAAACTTATGCTTACCACAAAATACAGAGAGAGTACATAGGGGATATGGGATACAGTCGAATTTTCATTTCATTTTCCAGGCTCCTTTGCTAAGGAGCCAGTGAGACCTTTAGGTCATGGTCTTTGTCCTGGCCTGTATCAAGCCCTCATGATAACACAGTTGTCAATACTTGTTTATGTCATGTGGTCTGTAGCTCTGCAGATCCCTCCTGCACTTGGGCTAGGCTGTCCTGCTCTGGAGTGGGGTTACACTTCCTGTTTCAGTCTGTGGTTTTCCCCTTATTATTCATAGCTCCCTCTAAATACAGAGGCTTTGTCAGTTGTGTTGTTCAGGAGGCTTTGCTTCTGTCTGGCCATGTTCTCAGAACACTGATGCTGCTGCTGAGTCCTCACTACCTGTGCGTGGTGTATTTCTCTGTTGTGTGGTCCTCTTGCTTTTTGTCTCTTAAAACTGAGACTTCTGTGTTCGGGGCTCAGAGTCCTCTGGATTCTGCTCTGCTCTGGGAATGGGAAGAAGGGGGGTTGTTCTCTGCTCCTTGAAGTAGGCAGCGTTAACTTTTAGTTTGGGTCAGAACTTAACCAAAAGAGAGAATGCATATTTTTTTAAACATTTTTTTATGTTTATTTATTTTTGAGAGAGGTGGTTGGGAGGCGGAGAGAGAGGGAGACAGAGGATCCAAAGCAGGCTCTGCACTGACAGCACAGAGCCTGATGCAGGGCTCGAACTCCCGAACCGTGAGATCATGACCTGTGCTGAAGTCAGATGCTTAGCCCACTAAGCCGCCCAGGTACCCTGTGAATGCATATTCTTTACTTCCTGTACAGTGCCATCAACCGTCTTTCCCTTGAGTGCAGCTGCTAGGGTTTAATTATCCATTCATTACTCACTTATGGGAAAGAGTAGAAATAAAGAGAACAACTTTTAAACAAATATTAATAGAAAATGGTAGATTCTCAAGATTAAAAGAGATCTTTACAGATTGTTTGATCCTATTTTCTAACCAATTGGAGATTCCTAATGATAATCATCCTCTAAGTTATTTAGGTGTACAAATAGATGATCTGTAACAACACTTGGGGATCACCCCCTTGTGTATTTTTATGAAACTTTATTCTAAATATAGACCACAGAGATTTTATTAGGAGTTAAGATGCCTTATGACTTATGATAGTACATGTTCGTGTCCTATATTGTATATGTAGTGTGTTGGTAGCATTATTTGTACGAAGAATAGGTTCTGGTTTCTTTCTTTTATGTAATATTTATGAATCCATTGGTAGTAGATATTTTTTCTCATATTAGTGGCTACTAAGAGTGTCAGAGTATTAGTATAAAGTGTCTTTTTCTTCCTCACAACAATTTTAGAAAAGTTTTATTCTCTTTCTGTTTCCTAAGAGTTAGTATTGCACTTGCCCTCAAGAAACTGCCACCAAAGGGAAATGTGGCTGGGGGAGAGGTGGTCTCCTTGCTCAACTGTGGATCTCTGGGGAGCACCATCACAATAGGGTGGGGGGGAAGTGAGAGAGTGGGAAGGAAGGAAGGAAGACGGGTTGGGGAAAATTTCCTCTCATCGCTTCTTACCCTGAAGTGGCAGCGTACAAAAATTAATGAGGTCTGAGAAGCCTCATCTAAGCCCTCTGAGATTCTCAGGAGCTTCACGGGGATCAGAGATGCCGGGAGCCGGACTAGAAGAAGTAGAAGCCACGGGAGGAGTGAGAGAGCCACTTAGGTTGTTCTCTGTGGGGTGCCGTGTGGAGCAAGGTGCTTTACAAATGTTTGTGCAGTTGATTAAAGCTTAGGTGGGTCAATGAGGGGGCAGGAGAACCCAAGGAAATGATGAATGTGTGTCTGTTAGACAGGGGGTGTTCACCTGTGCCTCACAGAGGCCCTGAGGTGGGATTGGGAGGAAGTGAGTGTGGATGGGGGGAGGCAAGTCCTCTCCGTCCCAACAGATGACTTTCACCACTTGACACATAGGCTTTCTGTTAAGATTTCTCTAGAACAAAGGGTTCCGAGATTAAAAATGCATGCTTGATTCTTACTGTCTTCAATAGGCTTTTAAATAGCTGCTCTTCTTAGAGGTGTACCAAAGAATGACTTTTATTTATATAAATAATTTTCTTTTTTGAGGAGAAGGCAAGCTGGTAAATGATGTATAGCAGGTGAGTTTTTGTGAGGCTGCTGTAAGCTTATCTAACAATTGCATAATCTTGTTTCAGTGTTTAAAAATTCCAAATTGGAATAAGAATAATATTCTGTCTAGTAAAATACAGGTGCCCTCTGACATTAAACTGCTTGGATGAATTAGTAACTGGTTCTAGGTTATTTTCTCAGGCTCTGATCTAGAGACAAATAACCAGGAGTAGTGATAGTAATTGTCCAAAATGGGGCTAACTCACCCAGCTCTCTGTGTCTCCTGTTGCAAAGATAACCTTTGAAATAGAAATTCTACTCTTTGAATTTGGGCTGTGTCAGCTCTATTTTCTTGACCCTAGGTTGTGCTTCCCAGCCCCTTTCAATTTGGGGTATCTTGGTAAGTTTCAAAATTGCTTTGGGCGTTCCTGGAGGAGAGCATGACCACTCATCAATTAGGTATCAGACTTAAGTTATCAGCAACCTTGAAATGGCTTAGATTGGAAGCCACAGTCTCTCTTTATGGATGGGCATAAGCTGAGGGAGTTGGATGGGAGGACTGTATACAGGGCACTTGGATCCAATATAAGCTTGGAATTTGGAGAGAATCCTGTTAGGAACAGTGGCTTCAAAATGTTGCCAAGACCACAAAAGTGGGACACCCCCGGTCTCCAACACATTTAAAGATGATAGTATATCCGGTAACCTATTCACCATACATACTGATCATACACACAGGATGCTCTTTGCCAAATGTTAGGGTCCTGTGTACAACAGCTAGTCTGAGAGATTTTTGTTTGTTTTGAAACCATTTAAACCACTCACGGTCCTTAATAATCTTGTCAGTTGCTGTCTTTTGGGGGCATTTAAACTAATTCGGAGCCATCCTTTTTCATCTTTATTAGTGTTCATGTGATAATCTCACCCCCCTTTCCCCTTCTTGTCCACTAATTAGAATACTGAAAATGACACATTTTTTTAAAGTTGTTTTCCTGTACAGGTGAAAAAAATGTGCCTGGCATATAGTTGGTGCTTCGTAAAGTATCTATCAATAAAATAGTGAAGAAATAATTGAAGTGTAATGCTAAAACACTTATTTGGAAGCTTTACAAAGTTGAGTATTTTTGATATACTGAGAATAGTGATTGAAAGGACTTAATCTTCACTGCATCTTCAGTTTTCTTCCCCTCCTGGCTTATCTTGCCATCTTCGCCCATGTACAGGTGGATATTCATGGGTGCCTGTTTATGCCTGAATGTATGCAGATGCACGCGTGCGCACACACTCAATGCACACTGAAATACAAACAGTGTAGAGTACAGAAGGGCAGTGATTCCCCCTTGCCATCAGTGCTGCAGGTAATCTATTGCATTAATCAGCCAGCCAGTGGGAAATGCATGGGGAGTGATTATACTATCATACACAATACAATCAGCATGAAGCACTTGTCAAGACCAATACATCAAAGTTTAATTCAGTAATAGAATGAATTAGAGCAAAATGAAACATTCTGTTCTCCAAGAACTCAGCACTCATCACAGGTTCTTTCTCAACTCGGTAGAAAAGTCAGTGCATTAAGAAACTGTTTTTATGAATGAAATTGAAGTTCTCTTATGTCCAAATACTGCAATCCCTTTTACTGGGGCTTCTTATACAAGTCTAGTGCTAAACTATATTCGTCAGTATTCCATAATCATAGCCATTGGTAAATTTGATTATTTTTTGTGAGGGATCCTGATGATCTTTTATCCTAATTGTTCTCCATGGTTAAGTGAAAGGCAGTTCTTGTCCTATTGGCTGAGGGAAACACTTATCTATAGATATGGCTGTTGGACAGTAGAGTGCCTTACCAGAAAGCAGATAAATTAACAGTGACTTGGTGTTTACAGTGCTTTATGATAGGTACTGTCATTAGGAGCTGATAGTCTAGTTGGGAAACAAAATGAATAAGGGAAAAATAAAAAGCAGCCCAAGACCACCTAAGGCAACTGAAGAAATGAAGTTAGATAATGTAGTACCTGTTTCAGAAAAATTTGAGGATTTAACACATTTCATATTCTGAATCAGTCTTCTGTGTCAGTTTATAACAGTCAAATGAAATACACCTAACCGAGCATGCTTTTTCAAAGGGACAGGTAACAGCTCACCAGGACTATTGTAGTTTTCAAAGCCTTCGACTGGAATACAGAGAAGATTTACTGAAGTCAGATGGTCTCTAAGTATGGATTCTGATCCCCATATTTACCAACTGTATATCCCTGGACAGGTCCCTTATTTTAGAGAGAACTTTAGTTTCCTTATGTGTAAAATGACCATAATGAGGATTCTTAAGGCCTAAAGTAGGATGATTAAATAACGCATTACACTTTCTTTCTCATTCCAAGGGTCTTTTGCCTGTGTCAAGAAAGTGGGCCCAGTGGGAAGCTTATAGGAGAGAGAAGTCACGAAAACCTAGGGAGTCTTTTTCAGAAATAGATTTATATAAACTTGGACTGTTGAATGGATCGTGGAACTGTTTGTGAAGACAGCTTGGTTAAGCAGCCAGTGCAGAGCGCATGGAAAATGCTCGTGCAGGTTACCACAGTTCACATTCCTTCCCCTCACTAACAACACTGACTACCCTTTTTGTGTATGAAAATAAGACGTCTGTCATTGTGGCTTTTTTCTTTATGATTTTTCCTGTCTTTCCTCCCTCCCTCAAAAATGAGAAGGGTGGTGAGTGGTGGACGAGCTGGCTCTGGCCATTCCTACAGAACCAGATTCCCAGTAAGGTCAGGCAGGCTGTTTTTGGTGAATCTGGCATGTTGACCTGTCAGCACTGACAAATCACTGTGTATCAGAGGAGGGCCACAGGTTTCCCCAGAGGAAACATTATCAAGGATACCCATTAACTTTTTGGAGTATCTGGTTTGTTTTCTTTTTTGATAGCAAAAAAAGATGGTTGTTTCATTCAGTCTTTTCTCAGAGCCTGGTTAAATAATAGCCGATTTTGCGCCCTTTTGCTTGAGAGTTAGCTCTGCTCGGGGCACCTGGGTGGCTCAGTTGGTTGGGCGTCTGACTTCAACTCAGGTCATGACCTCACAGTATGTGAGTTGGAGCCCTGCATCGGGCTCTGCTGACAGCTCAGAGCCTGGAGTTTCGGATTCTATGTCTCCCTCTCTCTGTGCCTCCCCAGCTCGTGTGCATTCTCTCCTTCTCTCTCTCAAAAATAAACAAACATTAAAAAAAAAAAAAGCCCTGCTTGACCTAACACGATCTCACAAACTCTCTCTATACAGTGAACCTGAGGTATTTGAAATTTTCCCAGAAATGTTTTAGTGCATTCGAAACTATACCAAATTTAAAGTAAGGAGAATGTTTTTACCAGTTAAACTTATTTCTCAAACAGTGGTGACTAATATATTAAGACTGAATCGTACTGAGAACAATACTATAATTAGGGTCACAGTTTTTGTGTGGTCTGACCTAAGAAATTTTGTGACTATAGTTTTGGTGGCACAACTAATTATACCAGTGATCTCCTATTTGTGACTGCAATTAGGCATTTCATGGCCTCTAAATAAGTATAATTAGTTAATTGGATCATGCATGAAATTCTAGCCTCTCATAATAGCCTCTGAGAACAAAAATAAATATGATAAATATTATGAATTGTTTTATAACTGTGGAACCCTGGGAAATACCACAAGTAATTGTTTTACTTTGTTACTATTTCATAGGAATAAACATGGTATTAAAAAGTAGAAGTTAAACTATGTAACATTCTTTATTCTCTACCTTTGAGGCAGAGAGAAAAGGGAATCACTAACCTTTCTGCTGCTCCTCTGCCTCTTACTCCCCACTTGCCACTGCACCTGTGTGTTGCCCCCTTAGCATAATACACGTTGTATCTTCTGGAAAATAGGGAGAAGAGCCACATTTATCAAAAACGCCTAAGTGCCTTTATGGAAGAGGTGTACCTTTTAATTACTGAATTGATTTGCAAACTAAAAAAAAAACATGAAGTGGAAGGACTTTAAAAACAAGTGTTACTGACTCTGGGGGGGGTACCACTAGAGAATGGCCAACTGATTTATTCAGTCACAAATCATAATGCTCCACCCAGTAGTACACCCACAGGCAAAAAGCACACTTAGTCACACGCAAGTGCATTATCCTGGAAATGCTGATGTGACTGTATTCCAACAGACCTCGTGATACATTATAATTTCAGAGAAAACAGATTTCTTCTGACTTGGATAATCATTCTTGAATTGTAAGTTGGGTTTATCTTTTGTTTTAAATCTTCAGTGGAGTTTCTTGTTTGCTGTGGCTTTCAAAGTCTTGAAAAATGCAGTTTTCTTTTGTTTTCATTAGGCTCTTTTTAAATGGACCTTGTGTAGGTTTTTGTTGGGGATGCTTTCTCTACAGGGGAGAGACAAGACATGGTTAAATAAAGTACAGGATTTCTTAGCTGTGCCTTTAAGGTTCCTTCATAATTTTAGACAATAATGTACCCTTTTATATTATGCTGCGAAAATATGAGCAATAAAATGATGATTCTGTCAAGGGACAAAAATGGTGAATCTTGGGATTTATGTATGCATAACTACATACATGAATCCTAGCTTAACGGAAGTACTTTTTGACTAAATAGGTAGGCAGAGGCTATAATATCTGAGTGTTGAGAATATTGGATTTTGGGGAGCATGAGTTTGTAAGTTACTTTAGCTGTAAAGTGAGTTTTTGTGACAGTGAAATGCGATTGTGTATGTAAAATACTTAGCACAGGGTTAGTGTGAGGTGAATATTCAATAAATGGCAGCAGTTATTGTCAGGTGGATAAGTAAATTGCCATTCACTTTTAGAACTGTGTTAGCTGAACTAAATAGAGCGGTTTGTACCCTAAAGCAGACATTTTAAAACTTTGAATGTAGACTCTAATTAGAAACCTAACATGTGTAACCTGATATTGTTAGGATTTTCCTTGAAGGGATAAAAATATTAGCATACAAACCAGCACTTAATATTGCATTGTGTGTTGGGATACCTTTTGTGCTGTTAAGCTTTCCTAATGACTTTTTTTTTTTAAGTTTATTTATTTATCTTGAGAGAGAGCGAAAGCACAAGCAGGGGAGGTGCAGAGAGGGGAGACACAGAATTACAGGCAGGCTCTGCACTGTCAGCGCAAAGCCTGATGCAGGCCTCAAACTCGTGAACTGTGAGATCGTGACCTGAGCCCAAGTCGGTCGCTTAAGCAGCGAGCCGCCCAGGCATCCCGACTTTGTTTTTTCCTGTAGTTGCACCTCTTCTCATATGTTCAGTGGTTCATTTGGGTTTGATTAGTTTGACAATATTCACCTACTCATTGGTAAATACCTCACTTTTCTGTCTTGCAATCTATCAGATTTATAATCTTCCTGGTAATTGTGATAGATTAAAGATGGCCATATATTCTTTGCTACTCTCTCATTGAGACATGAGGTCTTTGTTTTCTCCTCTTTTATCTGGTCAATTTTTTAAAAAATGTTTGACCAGCAGAATATGGCAGAATAGGTGCTGGGTCAGTTTCTGGGCCCAAGCTTTAAGTGACTAGCAGGTCTATTTCCTGTCTCATAGAAGGTTCTATCTTGGTTCCCTGAGTTTTCATGTAAGGAGTCTGGCTCTCCTGAAGCTGCCATGCGCTGGGAAAGCCCCTGCTGTCCACATGGACGGGCTGTGTTGAGGCAAGGGGAAGGTTAGGAGAAAGGCACTTCTGACCTGCAGAATCATGAGATACAATGGTATGTTCTGTATTAAGCCAGTAAGTTTAGGGTAGGTTTTTACTTCTGTCTGACAGTGCTTCGTGCTTCTTCTCATGGTTATTTTCCAAATGCCAAATTTCTCCAGCAGTACAGGATATAACAATGTGTGAAGATGAAGTTCTGTATTTCAGTTTTTCCCTAAGGTTGGATTAAGTCAGATGTTTGTCACCATTGAATGTTTATTATTAATAAATAGGGTAACATGATCTTAACATATTCTGCATCTCCAATTTTAGGAATTTTTTTACAGTAATTCTTCCTCACCATCATATTTTCATTGTGGCAAATTTCACCTGGCTCGACTTCTGGATTTTTCTCACCTGGTAATAAGAATTTGAGTTCAGCCAACTTTTAATTTTGTGTTCCTGTAGAAGACTGTGGAACCCTGGGCATTGAAAATGAAAAAAGGAGACAGAGTGTACAGTAGCTACAAGTTTCAGCAGGGAGGCTGAGGAAGGGGATGCTAAAGGAAGAATAAGCCCACACTTCAGTGCTGCATTCTCTGTCCATCCATTGGCACGAAGTTACCATGGGCAGAGAAAATGTTACATGACCCTGTAGGGATGGGGACGAGTTTGAGAAATGCCTCTTCCATGCCAGTAGATAAGGACAAAATTGCCCAAAGCATCTCTGACCTCTAAGTGTCCCTGTGGGCCCCAGTTGGCCTTGGGAAGCTGGAGAGAACAATGCTTGCCAGAAAACAAAACACATTTAAAAGCCTATTGTGGAAACTGAGGGAGAAAGACAGACTAAAAGATGTTTCCTGCTAAAATCACACAGCGAGTGGAAATTAATTTACAGGAACCCATTATTACTAGCTTAAGCATTTAATGTCCGTGATATTTTATTGATGTAATATGTTCTCTTAATTGTTTTATTTTATTAAATATAAAAATATGTGTATGGATATTCACAGGATTGCTTGCAGTCTGAGCCTTCCAATCCTGTCTTAACTTTTGAGTCTCCTCAACGTGTTTCTCTAGCATTGAAGTCTTCTACACAGGGGTTTGCAGGGACTGCACCTTTTGGAGCTGAGTGAACTCTGCACTTTTCAAACACTTTATATATTATCTTAAGTCTCAATAGCCCTCCAAGGTAGATGGGATTTATTATCCCTATTGTTTAAATAGGGAGCTGCCACTTCAGAGACAGTAAATGGTCTTGCCTGTAGCATATCGTGTCCTTTCCGGATCAGAGCTTGTTGATGAAACATTCCTTCTAGTTGGAAATGTAAAACAACGGATATGTGAGATGGGGCAAAATGGTAGTGATTTGTACAACTGAATGTTTGATGGAAAAGACAGGCTTTCCTGAATTCATTAATTCTTGTTACCTACATTTTCTGGGAGTATGGGTGCTTATCCGCTGGCACTATTATTGGATTGTTGAAGTAACCATAAAGGCCTTTGTGATGATTTATCTTCTGCCTCCTTGTGAGTCTGCCCACATTTGCTGGCGATTTGGTCAGATAGGGGATATCAACAAGCTTAGAATGCTTTTTTTTTCCTCTTCCCAGGGGAGTTGCCTTCCTGGTTTTGGTTTACTTTGGCTTGTACATTGTAGTGCGTCTTTTTGGTGAAGTGCATCTTTTGGGTATAGATGAGGTGGTATCGTGGAAAGAAGAGTAAAAGCATGCTGGTGGGAAAAAGCTAGACTAGAGCCGAACTGTGCTGTGGATAATTCAGAAACTGAATGATGTACACACCAGTGATTTGATAATTGCCTTTATATACTTTGAGGTATTGAAGCTAGAAAAGCAATTTAAAGGTATTGAATTTGTTTTCATTGTAATTCATTGCAAACAATTAAGCATCCTTTGTGAAAGAACCAGTAATACCTTTATAGATGTCAAGTCCTCTGATAGGTGCTGGAAATGCTAAGTTCTCACTGAGTTCTGTGTTGTATTTTTGGTTGAGTCCTTAAAAGGGTTAATATTTCTGAGGGACAACAGAATGAAGTGTTTAATTATCAAAGAGCTTTATTTTTAAAACTACAGATGTTTCGGGCATGTGTTTGAGGGGAAGGAGATAAATGCCCAAAGTAGAACTCTGAATTAATAAAATTTGGAGAATGACTTACTCAATTTGGTTAATTTGGTTATTAAGTCTAATTACAGCTTTTGTAGTGGTGACTGTTAAGATAAAAGACCATATCTATTATAGCTCAGAACTTGAATCGAACATTAAGAACATCCTTTCAGGATCAAACCTCTTTTTGGGGAGGTGAGCAATTAAAGAATGTTATAGGCAAATTAATAAAGGCTTGGCTTTAAAAAATTTTTCTCATTCTGCAAAATGGAAATTTTCTAATTAGAGAAATGTAAGCACAAAAATCTAGATTGGATTTTTTTCCTCAAATCATAGAAATTGTTGCGTAAGGTTTCAAGAATATTTAGGATTTTGCTTTTAAGGACCATAATCTATTTGAGTTTTATTTTTCTTTAAAGTGGGAATTGAATATTAGAGTTATAAGTTAATGAGAAAATGTTTTTAAAGCCCCATATATGGTGCCTGTAGCACATAGTAGACATCCAAGAAATGGCGAGGATCAATGATAGTGATTATTTAATTAAAGTTATCTTTGGTATTCTCCTATTTCTTAGAAAGAACTCTTAAAAAATTTCTTTTATTAGAGAGAGTAAGAGAGAATATCTTAAGCAGGCTCCATGCTCAGCACAGAACCTGACACAGGGCTCAATCCCATGACCCTGGGATCATGACTGAGCTGAAATCAAGAGTCAGGACACCCAACTGAGCCACCCAGGTGCCCCAAAAGAACATTAAAATCAATTTTTTTAATTAAAGGTTTTATTTTTAAGTAATCTCTACACCCGATATGGGGTTCGAACCTAAGACCCCGAGATCAAGAGTTGCATGCTCTACCAAGTGAGCCAGCCAAGGGCACCTCAAAAGGACATTTTTAAACAAAGTAGTGTTATGATATCAAAATCATGTTATCTTCTCATAGACTCTGATTTCTCCGTAGGTGAAGGTGAAACTCGCTGTTCTACTGTCACATTATCAACTCACTCCTTCATAAGCAAGTCAGTCAGGCCTTCAGCACTATATGTATTGGTTAATGTTTTTCTAATATTGAGTTATTTCGAAAGAACTATTGCTTGATAATAAATTTGGTTATTCTGTTTTTAAAACCTTGTGTTATGTTTATGTGGAAACAATGGGTTTGGGTTAACATATATCTTAGGGTATATAATTTCTGCATTTAATTTAAAGTTAGCTCTAGCCCAGCTTTTAGTTGGCTTGGGGGTGCATGTTTCATGCTGATTTTCAGAATAAATTACAGTTTACAAGTTATGGACTGAAATACAGAATTCTGAACTATAGTGAACACATTAAAGACAAAGCACTAATTTTAGAAAAACATTTACATCACATTATTTGTCAACATTAATTTACTTAGTTGCCCTTTTACACACAACCTTGTTAATACACTAACAACCTGATAATGAAACTATACTAGTCATGGCGCATCTTTCAGGGCAACTTCTTGATTTTAGTTTTGTCTAATGTCTATTTAAGATTAGGAGAATTATAAGATAAAAACATCTTGGAAGAAAACATTAGAAGATTCTTAATTTTTAAGCATTACCCGTTGAATATTGATTTTATTTTTTTCTAAAGGTCATTTGATGATTTGGAAATTTTTTTAGTTCATTGTACCCTAATAAATATTAATGGAAATTTTTGATCCAGTATATAGCTTTTATTTAATTACTTAAATGTAACTTTTTTTGTGTTGCTAGGGTCCACAGCCTAAAACCTGGTAAAGTTGTATCTCATTTTCCAGTGGAGTTCATTGGAAAAGGCTGCAACTTAACAGGTTCTTTAGATACCGTTTTGATTTGTCCCTTGCTTTGTGACATGTTTCATTTGAAGCTGGGTGGCCATGTTTCATTTGAAGCTGATTGTCCTGTTTCCCTTTCTGGGAAAGGCATAGAATTAATAAGGTAGTGATTTTTGCAATGTCCATTGGCTCATTAGAGGATTCCTGCTTAGAGTGCCCTCATACTTAAATCCTTGGAGTACCAGTAGACAGTATTGTTTGGTACAGATATTATGTAGCAGCAGTTTACTTTGTAGTTTACATGTAGTAAAATTCTTAGTGTAAAATATATACTGCAAGTGCTTACGATAAAAATGCAGACACCTATACTTATGGTCTTGGGTCATCATGGAGAGTAGGCCTGCCATTGCAGCATCAAGCTGGTGGTTTAGGGATATTTGAAAATGGTATTACAGTGCTGCAGGGTTCAGTAAGCTGGGGTTATTGCAAGATGATACAGTATGTGAGAATGATAGTAGAAAACAAGCATAAGAAAGCTTCCTGGGAACCTTTATAATGACAGGATGATTCACATTAAGGGAGCACTGTGCCTGACCATGAGGCAGTAGATTTTGCATAAAGAGCAGTAGACAAAAGAGGAGGATAGGTTCTACTCCAAACTGTATCTGAAAGAGGTTATTCAGGAAAGAAGAGAGAGAAACATGGGTAAAGAAAGAATCATGTAGTTGGAATCTATGGTTGCAACTGTCCTCAAAGTATTGTTACGAAGTTGGTTAAACCTGAAATGTACAATTTAGAATGCTGGACTGCAAATGTATTACTTTTAAATAAATGTCTATTACAATTATTAAAAAAAATACATACATCTGAATTTTTTGATGTACAGTTTTGAGTTTGGACAAATGGCATCTTCTGTAACAATGACCACAGTCAAGATATGAAATGGTTATATTATCTCCAAAAATTCCCTCACACTGTCCCCATGTGTCCTTTCCATCATTGACTGTCCCTTTCATCGGTGATTTATTCTCACTTCTTTTAGTTTTACCTTTTCTAATATGTCATATAAATTAAATAGTAAAGAAGGCACACACACATGTCTTTTTCATTCTGGCTTCCTTCGTGTAGCATAATGCATTTGAGATGTTATGTGTATGTCAAGGGTTTGTTTCTTATTGCTGAGTAGTAATCGGTTTATGAATGCACCAGTTTGTTTACCCATTCACCTGTTGAAAGCCATTTAGGTTGCTTCCAACCTGCTGCATTTATGAACAAAGCTGTTGTAAACATTCCTGTATAAGTTTTTTTATCAACATAAATTTTCAGTTTCCTTGGGCAAATTCCTAGAGGTGGATTACTGGGTTATGAGGTAATTAAATAATATGTTTTACTTCATGAGAAACTGCTGAGCTAGTTTCCAGAGTGGCTCTATCATTTTGCACCGTTTGAGCATTCCAGTTGCTCCACACTTTACTAGCACTTGGCATTGTCAAGTTCTAAATTTCTTTTTTCTGATTTTATTTTAATAGGTGTATAGTGGTATGGTTTTAATTTGTACTTTCCTAATGAGTGATGATGTTGAGCACATTTTCATCTGCAGTTTGCTATTATATTTTATTTCATCTGCAACATCCCATTATACACATTATATGGTTCTGTAGATCTTGATGAAGTGTCTTTCCAAATTTTTTGTCCATTTTTATAGGGTCGTTCACTTTCTTGATGAGTTTTGTGAGGACTTTTACATATTCTGGATGCAAATCCTCTGTCAAATGTATGATCTGCACATATTTTCTCTCAGTCTGTGACATCTTTTCATTCTCTGAAGAGTATCTTTCGTAGAGGAAAAGGTTTTAATTTTGATGTTTGCTTTCTCAATTTCATCCTTTATGGATCTTGCTTTTGATATTGGATCAACTTTATCTTTGTCTCACCCAAGATCATAAGAGTTTTCTCCCCCTCCCCCAAGTGTTATGGTAAGGCTTTATATTTAGGCCTATGATCTATTTTGAGTTTTTAAAAATTTAATTGAACCAATCCTTTAATGAAGTTTTTGGTATGGATTTAAGTTCACTTTTTTCACAAGAATATCTAATAGTTGCACCAGGTGTTGAAAACGTTTATCTTGGGGCACCTGGGTGGCTCAGTCGGTTGAGCGTCCGACTTCGCCTCAGGTCACGATCTCGCGGTCCGTGAGTTCGAGCCCCGCGTCGGGCTCTGGGCTGATGGCTCGGAGCCTGGAGCCTGCTTCCAATTCTGTGTCTCCCTCGCTCTCTGCCCCTCCCCCATTCATGCTCTGTCTCTCTCTCAAAAATAAATAAACGTTAAAAAAAAAATTTTTTAAATGAAAACATTTATCTTTTCTCTACTGAATTGACTTTGAACCTCAAATTGACCATATTTGTGTAGGTCTGTTTATGAGCTTTTTAATCTGTACCATTGATCTGTGTGTTTTACCAATTGTGCATTGTCTTGATTACTGTAAGTATAGGAAGTCTCAAAATTAGCTACTATAAGTCTTTCCACTTTGTCCTTTAAAATTGCTTTGGTGATTCAGTATCTGTTCTTGTGTCCATCATGTACACAAACACCTGCTTGGCTTTTGAGTGGGGTTGTGTTGAGTATATAGATCAGTGTGGGGAGTATTGACATCTTAACATTGTTAAGGTTTCTAATCTATGAACATAGTAAACTTTCTGCTTTTTAAGATTAACTTATTTTGTCAATATTTTGCTTTTAGCATAGAGACTCTGCACATGTTTTATAAAATTTATAACTAAGTATCTCATGGTTTTTTGGGTACTAATACAAATGGTAATTTTTTGGTTAAATTTTTAACTGTAATTTTTCAGTTTTAGCATATAGATTTATAGTTGGTTTTGTGTGTGTGTGTGTGTGTGTGTGTGTGTGTGTGTGTGTGTGTTTTATTTACAGAGAGAGAGAGCATGAACAGGGGGAGAGGTAGAACAGTAGAGAGAGTCTCAAGCAGTCATCATGCTCAGCACAGAGCCCATAGTTGGACTCAGTTCCATGCACTGGGATCATGACCTGAGCCAAAATCTTGAGGCAGACACTCAACTGACTGAGCCACCCAGGCACCCCAATTTGGGGGGGGGGGGCTGTTTGCTTTTACTTTGAATTTGTGTCATGACCTTTGGTAAACCTACTTATTAGTTCTAGGAGCATTTTTGTAGGTCACTTGTCTGCAAATAGAAATTGTTTAACTTTTTTCCTTTCGTATCTATGCAGTTAACTTCCTTTTCTCGCTTTTTTGGGTTTGCTGAAATTTCCAGTGTAATGCTGAACAGGAGATGGAAGAGATACATCTTTGCCTTATTTTGATCTCAGGAAAAATATTCAGTCTTTTGCCATTATGATGTTCGTGTAGCATTTCTTTCACAGATGCCTTTATCTGATTATCTTCTATTCCTATTTTGTTGAGAGGTTTATTTATTATGAAGGAATGTTGAATTTTGTCAGTTGCTTCTTCTGTTGGAAAAAATTACTTTATCTACATCTGTTGAAGATGGTCTTTTTTTTCCCCCTTTGTCTGTTAATATAGTGAGTTATGCTGATTGAATTTTAATGTTAAATCAACCTTGCATTCCTGAGATAAATGATACTTGGTTGTGGTTTATTTTCCTTCTTGTATATTTCTTAATTAGACTTTCTAGTATTTTGTTGAGATGTTTACTTCTGTGTTCATGAGGGATATTCATCTGTAATTGTATTTACTTATATTTTTGTCTGGTTTTGATATCAGAGTAATGCTGGGCTCTTAAAATGAGTTGGAGACCATTCCCTTCTATGTTTTCAGGAAGATATTGTGTAGAATTGGGATTCTTTCTTTAAATATATTTGGTATAATTTGCCAAGGAAACCTCTGAACCTACATTATTAGAGACTGAATTGCAGATTTAATTTCTTTAATTTTTTACTGTTCAGGTTGTTACTTGTTGAGTGATGAACTTTGGTAGTTTGCGAGTTTCAGGGAATTTTTTTTTTTTTATCTAAGTAGTAGAATTCATAGGCATAAAGTTGTTCATAGAATTCCATTATAAGCCTTTAAAAATTTGTTTTATTTTTTACATTTTATTTGTTTTTGAGAGAGAGAGAGAGAGAGAGAGGGCACAAGTGGGGGAGGGGCAGAGAGAGAAAGAGAGAGAGACAGAAGCTGAAGCAGGCTCCAGGCTCTGAGCTGTCAGCACAGGGCCCGACATGGGGCTTGAACTCGAGGAACTCTGAGATCATGACCCAAGTTGAAGTCGGATCCTTAACCTACTGAGCTACCAGGTGCCCCGGATTTTATTAGTTTTTTTTAAAGAAGCAGCTTTTGGTTTCACTGAATTGAGGGGGTGCAGGTTTCAATTTAATTGGTTTCTGATGTTATTTCCTTCCTTATGCTTGCTGGCTTTTGCGTTCTCATTTTCTTAAGGTGGATATTTAGGTTATTGCTTTGGGTGCCTGGGTGGCTCAGTCAGTTGAGCATCAGACTTTGGCTCAGGTCCTGATCTCCCAGTTCATGGGTTCAGGCCCTGCATCGGGCTCTGTGCTGATAGCTCAAAGCCTGGAACCTGCTTCTGATTGTGTGTCTCCCTCTCTCTCTGCCCCTTCCCTGCTTGTGCTCGCTCGCTCGCTCTCTCTCTCTCTCTCTCTCTCTCTCTCTCTCTTAAAAATAAACAGAAACAAAATTTTAGATGATTGCTTTGAATCCTTTCTTTTTTCCAGGATAAGTATTTAACCCTGTAAATTTCCCTGTAAACTGTTTTCAGGTATACATCACAAATTTTGATACATTTTATTTGTATTTTCATTCATTACAGAATATTTTTTGAGTTTTCTTGTGACTTCCTCCTTTACTCTTGAGTTATTTATAAGTGTTATTTAGTTCCCAGATATTTGGGAATTTTCCAAATATCTTCCTGTTACTGATTTCTAGTTTAATTCTTTTACATCAGAGCGTATACTTCGTATGATTTCACTTCTTTCAAATTTGTCAAAGTTTGTTTTATGGCATAGAATATGGACTGTCTTGGTGAATGTTCTTTGTGCATTTAAAAAAAGTAATGTTTTGTTTTTCCTATTAATGGTAGGTAGAGTGGGCTATAAATGTCAGTGAGGTTAAATTGGTTGATAGAGTTGGTATTCTTCATCCTTATTTTCTGTCTGCTTGTCTTATTAGTTATTGAAAAAGGAGTGTTAAACCCTCTAAATATAGTTGTGACTTTGTCTATTTCTCCTTTAAGCTCTGTTGGTTTTTGCTTCATGTATTTTGAAGTCTTCATGTTGGGTTTAGCTTACTCATTTAGGATTCTCATTGTTTTTGGAGAACTGACCCTTTTATTCTACATCTCACTTTATCCTTGATGTAACTATTCCTTGTTGTGAAGTCTACTTTGTCTGATATTAATATGGCCCCTTAAGCTTTATTTTGAAAGTTTTATGCAGTATATCTTTTTCCATTTAATCTATGTCATTCTATTTAAAGTATCTTTCTTGTACATAGCGTAGAGTTGGGTCTTTTTAATCTGAATTTACCATCTCTTTTAATTTGTATGTTTAGACCATTTATATTTAATGTAACTATTGATGTAGTTGAATTTAAGTCTCTTTATCCTTTTTGTTTTTATTCTTTGTTCCTTCTGCTTTTTCCTGTCCTCCTTGGATTGTTCCAACCTTTTTAAGTATTTCATTTAATGTATTGTCTTTTTTGTTTTTATCTCTTAGTATATTTTTTATGGTTTTGGTGTTAAACATACCTAGCCTTAAACAGTCTATTTTGAGTTAACATTTTGCCACTCTAAGTAGAATGTAGAGTCTAACAACCTTATAGGTTTCTTTACTCTCCATTCTTTATTTTATAGTTTTCTAAATGGGTATGACACAAGACAATATTCAGATTTCTTCTTTCAGTAGTCATACTTATTTTAAAGAACTTAAAAGGACAAGAGCAGTTTGTTATATTTAGTCAGATATTTATTATTCTTAATTGCTCTTTGTTCTTAAAGCCTCAGTTTCCCTCTAGTATTAATTTCTTTAGCCTGAAGAACTTTCTTTAGCAGTTCTTCTAGAACAGATCTTTTGGCAACAAATACTTTAGTTTTCTCTGATGTGAGAAAATCTTTATTTCACCATCATTCCTGAGCAGTATTTTTGCTGGATATAGAATTCTAGGTTGACACTTTAGTTTCTTTGAACACTTTGAAGGTATTGTTTCACTGTCCTCTAACTTCTATGATTTTTGATGAGAAGTATCTAATTATTTGAGTGATTCTTCTCTGTATGGTTTTTTATTATTCTTTACTTTCAAGTTTTTTTCTTTATCTTTGGTTTTCATTGATTTGATTGTGGTACGTTTGGGCATGGCTTTCTTTGAGCTTACCCTTTTCCTGGTTAGTTGAGCTTCTTCGTTCTGTAAATTCATATATTTTCACAAATTGGGAAGTTTTTAGTCATTATTTCTTCCACAGTTTTCTGTATCTATGTCTCATCTTCTGGGACTCCAGTAATACAAATATTACACATTTTGATGTTTTCCCACTTGTCTTTAAGGTTTGGTTAATTTTCTTCTGATTTTCTCTGTTCTTCAGATGAGATCATTTCTATTTTCACATTCACTAACTTTTCCCACTGCCATATCCATCCTGCCACTGATCCTATCTAGTGAATTTTTTATTTCAGGTATATTTTTTTTCAGTTCTAAAATTCCCATTTAGTTCTTTTTTATAGTTTGTCTTTTACTCATTTAATAGTGTTTACCTTCTCATGGAGCATAGTTATATAGTTACTGTAAAGTCTCTGATCATTCTCACATAAGGTTTATCTTGGTTGGCACTGTTGATTGTTTTTTCCCTTGAGAATTGATCACATTTCCCTGTTTCTTTGTAAGCCAAATAATTTTGGATCCTGGATGTTTTGAATATTGTGTTGTGAAAATCTGAGTCTTCTTAAAATCCTCTGGAGAATTTGTTTTTGTTTTTGTTTTGTTTTTGTTTTTTAATTTTTTTTTTCAACGTTTATTCATTTTTGGGACAGAGAGAGACAGAGCATGAACGGGGGAGGGGCAGAGAGAGAGGGAGACACAGAATCGGAAACAGGCTCCAGGCTCCGAGCCATCAGCCCAGAGCCCGACGCGGGGCTCGAACTCACGGACCGCGAGATCGTGACCTGGCTGAAGTCGGACGCTTAACCGACTACACCACCCAGGCGCCCCTTGTTTTTGTTTTTTAAAGCATACAGTCAACAATCAGGGTAGATTCAGACCATAAGTTTTGTTTTACCTTCTTTGGATGACATTATCAGTAAAGTTTTCAAAGCCTTGTCTCTGTTGCTTGCGGTCTGCCCAGTACATAGGACATGGGCCTGTTGGTATATAGTTTTTAAGGGTCTCCCTCTTCAGCTCCTGATTGTGAGGAGGGTCCCCTTTTCCCAGTTCTCTCACCAACTAGATGATATTTTCCTTTTTTGTTGTATGTGCCCTCTACAAAGTTCCCAAAATGGGACTAATTTTCTGCCAACCCAGGAGACAAAAGAGGGGGAAAAAAGTAACATGAAATCAGCCTCACATGGCTTATTTCTTAAAGTTTTATTTCTCCAATCTACTTGTTTATTTACTTTTTAGAGCCCTCAAGGTGCTGCTTTTTGTACTTTTGGAGAGAGATAAGCAATAGTGAGTTTATTCCATTTTAACTGATCACATTTTGTTTTTAATTGGCATTTAAAAATATAGAAATGTAATTTTTAAATACTTGTGGCTTAAATAATCAGTTGTGGCAATTTTAATTTTCTGTTGGTAAAATTGTTTGATATTTAAAATATCAGATTCTATAATTGAAGAAGCTTGCTAATTTTATTAAGTTTTTAATTTTAATTCCAATATAGTTAACATACACTGTTATGTTAGTTTCAGGTGTACAGTGTAGTGATTCACCAGTTCTGTACATTACTCAGTGCTCATCATAAGTGTACTCTCCAGTCCCCATCACCTGTTTCACCCATATCTCCATCCACCTTCTCTCTGGTAACCATCAGTTTGTTCTTTATAGTTAAGAGTCTTATTTCTTGGTTTCTCTCTTTCTCCCTCCCTCCCTCCCTCCCTTCCTTCCTTCCCCTGCTTTTGTTCATTTGTTTTGTTTCTTAAATTTCACATAGGAGTGAAATCATACAATATTTGTGTTTCTCTGACTGATTTATTTCACTTAGCATTTATATTCTCCATCTCCATATATGTTGCTGCAAATGGCAAGATTTCATTGTTTTTTTATGGGTGAATAATATTCCTCGGTGTGTGTGTGTGTGTGTGTGTGTGTGTGTGTGTGTGTGTGTATACACATCACATCTTTATCCATTTATCTGTTGGTTTACATTTGGGAATCTTGTTAATTTTATATGTGAAAGAATGTAAAACATCTCTTTTGGACAAACAAAACACAGTGGTTGTTTCTACCTTTATTTACTTGGCTAACACAGTTGATTAAAATACACATAGATACACATACCTTTCTTTTTTTTTTAAATGTTTATTTTTTAGAGAGAGAGAGAGACAGAGAGACAGACAGACAGACAGACAACATCAGCAGGGGAGGGGCAGAGAGAGAGGGAGACCCAGAATCCGAAGTAGGCTCCAGGCTCTGAGCTGTCCGCACAGAGCCTGAGCAGGGCTCAAACCCATGGACCAGACTGCGAGACCATGACCTGATCTGAAGTTGGATGCTCAACCGACTGAGCCACCCAGGTGCCCCACACATGTACCTTTAAAAGAAAAAGTATTGTGAATGAGTTTGAAGTACTAGAATCTGTCTTGTTTTGAAATCAGTAAAGTAAAACTTGTAGTTTTAGAACTTCTGAAGTATTTGTTTGAATTAGCTACCTAATTAGCTATTCAAGTTATGAGTTATGCATTCTAAACTCATTATGGCAGGGTGCCTGGGTGGCTCAATAGGTTAAGCATCTGACTCTTGATTTTGGCTCACAGTTTGTTAGATTGAGCCCTGCATCAGGCTCTAGGCTAAGAGCATAGAGCTCTTAGCCTAGAGTCTGCTTGGGATTCTCTCTCTCCCTCTCTCTCGGTGCCTCTCCTGTTCATGTGTGCTCTCTCTCAAAAATAAATAAACTTAAATCATTTGAAAAAATAAATTCATTATGGTTTTTCCTTTGAAAAACAAGTGAAATTTTGATTAATGTTTAATGATTTCATTCACATAAAGACATAAATTTAGTGATTTCATTTATAATAAGATTAGTTTTTGTTTTTTTTTTTAATTTTTTTTTCAACGTTTATTTTTGGGACAGAGAGAGACAGAGCATGAACAGGGGAGGGGCAGAGAGAGAGGGAGACACAGAATCGGAAACAGGCTCCAGGCTCTGAGCCATCAGCCCAGAGCCTGACGCGGGGCTCGAACTCACGGACCGCGAGATCGTGACCTGGCTGAAGTCGGATGCTCAACCGACTGCGCCACCCAGGTGCCCCATATAATAAGATTAGTTTTTGAAGCGCCTGGGTGGCTCAGTCGGTTAAGCCTCTGACTTTGACTCAGGTCATGACCTCACGGCTCATGGGTTCAAGCCCTGCGTCTAGCTCTGTGCTGATGGCTCGGAGCCTGGAGCCTGCTTCTGATTCTGTGTGTCTCTCTCTCTGCCCCTCCCCTGCTCACACTTTGTGTCGCTCTCAAAAATAAGCAAACATTAAAAATATATATATAATAACATTAATTTCTGGTGAAATCATTTAGGGGGAAGTATGTTTAAGTGAATTTTATTTTTAAAACATCTGTTGAAATATACATACACATATCAATTGATATGCATTCTAATTTAAAAACATCATAAAGTTTGGAAAGCTTGTAAAACTAGGAAATTATTTATTTCTGTCCATTATAGTACCTTTATGATTTTATTGTAAAAAGGTAAATTTAGAAGTAAATTTAATTTTTGCATGGAAGAAGCATTTAGAGTGCTTTGTTACAGCATCCATATATAAAATCTGTTTGTAGACTAAAGTGGTAAGTTGGACTTTACCTCTTTTTTGTCTTTTTTGTCCAAAATGTGACACAAATAGGAAGGTGATACAGTTAGCATTTGAAATATCTTTCATCTTTATATGTAACCATGTTTGGATCTTTGGTTCAAATTCGGGCTCTGTTGTCCTTCTTTCCATTAAACTCTATATGAGATTCGTAGCTTAGATTAAGGAGAGAATGGAGTTATAAAAATGGCAGACCTAGGTCCATTCTGAAAGGGTTTAAAATGTATCATTAGGTTTTAGAATTGGGAATTTTTATGATATTTGAAATTTACTTCCCTCTCTCCCTTTAAATTAGGTGCTCTGTGGATGTGTATAGTTTTAAACCCCCACTGCAAGTTGGAACAGAAAGCCAGTTGGCTAAAACAGCTGAAAAAGTGGAACAGTGTTGATGTCTGTCCATGGGAAGATGGAAATCATGGCAGTGAATTACCCAACTTAACCAATGCTTTGCCTCAGGGTGCAAATGCTAACCAAGGTGAGTCCACAGTAATATTTTGCTCACTTTATATTTGCTTCATTGTGCATATATGTTTACAACAGTAATACAGTATACGTGGGAAAATTATTTTGCCCACTAAGAATTCACAATTCAGGGACTTAGTGTTTTGACTGTGATTGTATGTATTTTAATTTTTACCTGATATCTTTGTGTATGCTTTTTCATATTATCAGAATACAAATGAATATTGTACTTTTATGTATTAGAATGTGTTAAAATTCCCTATTATTTAGTTTGAAATCATGTAAAAAATCATGGAATAAGGAAGTAATAATTACCTTGTAAAACAAAATATTGAGAGGCTTGAGAAACTATTTTTATCTCTTTTGGTGCAACCCACTTCATATTTGGGTTGCTGTGTAATTTAATCAGTTAGAATTTGTTAATTTTAAAGATAACAAACATTTATGTGACTGGGTTGGAGGGGCATGGGATGCTGTTGGCATTTAGAGTAGGAAAATTCTTTATTATAATGCATTGTGTAGCATACCTGTTCCCACGTACTGTAAGCTGATAGTGCCTTCCAGTCTTTGGAACAACTAAGAGATGCTTCCAGACATTTCCAGATGTCCTCTTAAGGACCTGTGTCTTTCATTTCTATGCTCTTTTTTTCAGCTTCTCACTTTCTATTGGATCTACCCATTTAGCTCAAGTTCCTCCCATCTTCAAAAAACAAAAACAAAAACCAACTCTTTCCTTGGCCCCATTTTCTCTTCCAGCTGCTACACAATTTTCTCCTCTCTTTCAGAACCACGTCCTTACAGAAGTTAAGTCTTAACAAATAAAAATTTCATTCACTTATTCCTGTAACTATTTTTGTGTGATTTTTGTGTCCCTGCTGCCTCTTTTGGCGGGGGAGATGTCGGGGGGATTTGACAGACTATGACCAATGTAAAGTGGGAGTTAAATGACAATGGAAGGATCCAGAATCCAGATTGTCTTTCTGTATGTGCTGGCCCCATATGGAGTTGGTACTACTGAAAGAGCTGGCCATTGTGTCAAGTGTGAATGTTACTATAGTGTTTTCAGTATCTACAGAGAAAGAAAATAAGGTCTTTTATTCCTTAGGGACTTGTCTTACCAAAAAAGAAGTTTTAAGGTGTACTTGGCTAGCTCAGTTGGTAGAGCATGTGACTCTTGATCTCAGGGTTGTAAGTTTGAGCCCCATGCTGGTTGTGGAGATTGCTTTAAAATAAAATCTTTTGAAAAAAGAAGTTTTAGGACTTGGAAGAGATGCTTGTCTGCCTCAGCTTTGTCTAGAAATATTTATTTGCTTTGGGAATTCAGTATTTGAAATCTGTCATATTTTATTGCCCATGATTATGTTAATTCATAACTTCAGAGAAAATAAGTACATCCCAGTTTCTTTTGTAGAAGCATAGAATTTTCAGGTTTACAATTTAGTTTTATTTTCTTCCATTTCTAGGAAACGGTATATCTATATCTATATAGGTAAATTACTTTAATCTCCTTTTACTTAACTGTTTGTTTCTCTGTGTTTCACTTCCCACCTGCTTTTTGGGACTGCCATCCTAACATTTTCCAGTTTACATTTTACTTTACATTTGGTTACTTTCCCTTTGATTAAACATAAATATTCCATAGGCTTTAGAAAGCCTTTAAGAAGTGGTCCAGCCTCCAGATGAAACCGCTCATTTCCTTTATGGTTTGGTCCTGGGATATGAAGTTAGAATCTAGTTTCTAAGGGTAATATTTCTTGGGCCTAAAGGTAAAGGCACCATAGTTTCTGTTTTTAGCAGAATATCCGCATCCTGCAAGAGGCTGTCAGAAGAGACATCTCTACAGAGGGACTCTGATGTTCAGCCTGCAGTAGTGCTGGGAGTGCTGAGCAGGCTTGGTTGGGGAAAGCCAGCAGAGCCCAGCCGCCATGCCTCTGCAGCTGGGCGGAGTGTGTGCATGACTCAGACCATGAGCAGAATTGAATGTGCTGGCAGATTGGAGTGAATGTGAAGGGTGAATCAGGCCTTGTCTTCGCTAAGATTATTTGTTAGAATTAATTAACAACAACAGTATTAAAATCCACACTCTTTGAAAGAGTATTTTTTTTTAATATACCAGAATTGTGGCCAGTTTTTTTATTTTAATTTTTTGATAAATGAGCTAATGGTTTCCTCTTTTACTTTTCTGAATTTCCCAAGTTTTCTTTAATCGGCGTGTATTGATATTACATATCCTTTATTAACAACTTTTTACAAATTTGTGTATTTATCATTTTGAAAATTTGGCGAATGTAATCTGTTTGTTTTTTCCATCTTGTTGCAAAAATAAAAAAAACTACATGGGGCACCTGGGTGGCTTAGTCAGTTGGGCGCCCGACTTCGGCTCAGGTCACGATCTCACAGTTGGTGGGTTCAAGCCCCGCGTCGGGCTCTGTGCTGACAGCTCAGAGCCTGGAGCCTGCTTCAGATTCCGTGTCTCCTGGTCTCTCTGCCCCTCCCATGCTCATGCTCTGTCTTGCTCTGTCTCTCAATAATAAATAACGTTAAAAAAACTTTTTTTAATAAAAACAGAACTACAAATATTACAATAAAAATTGACCATAATTTTGGTATTAATGAAACTAACTTTTTATCTTTGTAGCCATTGTGTTTGTACATAATCTTTATTTTATTTCCCAGGTTGTTACAGACAATGTTATATCTTACATTTTCATTTAGTTATTATTTCATTAGTATTTAGCCTTTTATGTTAGAATTGGTTTTATTAGTCTTTTATAGCTAACCACCGTTGGAAATGTGGTGCATTCCTGTATCTTTCGCTTTGCTCATACGATCACAAACATGTGAAAAGTTAAGATTTTTGCTTTATTTATTTTTTATCTTATTTATTGTAAATGTTCCTCTTTGAGAGAGTGAGTGGGGGAGGGTCAAAGAGATGGGGGGAACAGAGGATCCTCCAAAGCAGGCTCTGCACTAACAGTTTGATACGGGGCTCAAACTCAAGAATTGTGAGGCCATGACCTGAGCCGAAGTCTGATGCTTAAGTGACTGAGCCACCCAAACCCCCTGAGATTTCTGCTTTTTTTAAAAAATGGAATCATACTCTACAGCTTACTTTTCTTAAGTGATACCACAGTGAGCCAAATTGACAAGTAGAACTCTTAATTCTTTTAATATATGCTTTATACTAAATTGGTTTTTTAAAGGCTTGATTTAGTTTTCAATTCTCTTTCTGTGATTTGAGCTAAATAAGTGTAATGACAGAGCCACTTAAAATGTGTAAAATTTGGACTTTGGAATATTTACCCAGTTGACACTGGGTGAGAGGTCATGGAACCAGTTTTTTGTTGGGTAGGGATATCTTTACTCTGCTCAACACAAAGCCCCAGTAGGTTCAAAGGGCCTTAAATGTAGGGCCCACTCTTCCTCTTTGCAAGGTGTTCATCTGCCCACTGGGCAGGGCCGTGACAGATACATCACTATTTATGCCTCGCGTGTTCAGTCATCATACATTTTGATATGTCTCCCATTTAAATACAGATATCTAAGTTGACCTGAAACCAAGCTGAAGGTTTGGTAAAACTGAAGGTCTCTCTTGTGAAGACCTCACTGAAGCCTGTCACAACAGCTGAAATAGCTGAGTTTGGAGTGTGGATATTTATGTTTTGATCTTGATGGCCATTGCCTGGCTGTGTGACCTTGGCAAGTCACTTTAATCTCTCAGTTTTCAGTTCCATCAGCAGAATAGGGGAGTTGCACCAGATGAGTTTTCAGAGTGCTTCTCAATTCGGTTGTGTTTTGGTTTTTATGATTCCCTTTACATCTTTGCGGAGCCAAAGCTCCACTTTGCTTCTCATTTAGTTAAGCTTCAATACAGTGAGGGGTGATACTTGAGCTAAGTAAAATCTATATAAGAATAGTTTGTTTTCCTGATTATCAGTTGAGGCTTGCTAAGGTTTGTGCCACAGTTGAAGGTAAGTCTGGAGTGGGGACCCGAGGTGTGGGATTGCAGTTGCAGAATTGGAACCATGTCATCCAGAGGGACTGAATAATCCCAGGATTTAGGATGAGAATATTCTTTATTCCCCAAACATTTCTTTTCTCCGTCAGGTCCTGAAACTTGAACCCTCTTCGGAGTGTATGCTTCTGCTCTTTTGTGATGCCCCGGCATACACTATGCTGGGGACATCACACCAGTCATGGAACCTGCACAGGAGTCAGGAGGCAGCCTGTAGGGGCAAGGTAAGTGCGCTGGTTTGTTTTGTAGCTATGTTGTGTGGCTTTGTGAAATGTTAACTATATGCATTTATGCCCTTTGGGATATAAAGTGGCATTTAAGCATTATATCCCAAGAAGCATAATAGTTTTAATTGTGCAAAACCGCACAATATAGTTAAAAAATACAACCAAAAGCACAACCCTTATGCATATCTTTTAAAGGCTGATTGCATCTTCCTGAAAGGTTCCATGGCTGGTGTCGCATCTCTTGCATAGTGTTTGTGAGAGCTGTTGATCCCATCAGGGCAGCCCACCACAGCACCTCAGAAGTGGGGAGCAGTGAGTTTTCATGTGACTTTTGTGCCGAGTGCCTCCTTTGAGTGTATTTGGCATGGAAACTAGACTTGACCCTTCTTTTTGCAGGATGCCTTTAACCTTAGCTTTGATGGCTGCAGAGTGTTTGTGTTTGATAAAACAAGTGAGTGGATGGTGGCTCTTTGGGCTGACTTGCCTCCTAGTACTTAGGACATGAGAGTATTCACCCTTCATCTTTCTGCTTAGGGGGTGCAGGACAGTGTGTGTGGGTGTGTTCATGAACATCTGGCCACAGAATGGTATGACTGATTTATTCACATGTGAATAATAGCTGACACGGCTTTCTGAATTGTGGAAAAAACAGATTCATCGAACAGGCCACATCGGACAGTGTTCACCCGAGCCATCGAGGCATGCGATCTCCACTGGCAGGATAGCCACTTGCAGCACATTATCAGCAGTGACCTATACACCAACTACTGTTACCATGACGACACTGAAAACTCCCTCTTTGACTCCCGCGGGTGGCCCCTCTGGCATGGTAAGTGGCCAAACCGGAAAGACATTTCCATGACTTACTTCTTTGTTTCGTTTCTATAGCATTATTGGAGTGGGAGGTGGAGAGTTGAGGGATTCAATGGGAGAGGGATGAATGCTTGGCAGGAGGAGCTGAGTTTTGCATTCAAATCCAAGTTCAGAAATGGCTTCTTAGGTCTTTTTAATAGTATTTTGAGGAAAAACATCATTCTATTTACATGCTATTTTTGTACATTTATCTGACGATGACAACTTTGTCCCCTTAACTTTCTGTTTTAGAACATGTTCCTACAGCTTGTGCAAGAGTGGACGCATTACGTTCTCATGGGTACCCCAGAGAAGCCCTGAGACTAGCAATAGCTATTGTTAACACGTTAAGAAGACAGCAACAGAAACAGTTGGAAATGTTCCGGACTCAGAAAAAAGGTGAATGTGAAGGAGTTTGTTTCCAATGGAATGGGATTCTTGGTGATGACATCACTGGATTTTGTCGTCTTTTGGGGAGAGATGGCTTTTGAAATTAGGAGATGGCTTTACTCACCACTCATTTGGAATATGTAATAGCTGATCTGTGAGAAATTTGAGGCACGTTTTGTCTTGGTTAAATGTTGTAAGAAGTAGGATTTTTAAAAACATTTCTTAGGTTAGTTGATTTTTTTAAGGGGATAATTTTGTTGTTGTTCAAGTAGTTATTTAGTGTGTCTGAATTATCAAAAATGCCAGTGAGCCAATAGCTTATTTTGTGAAAGTGCATTCTAATTCTAACAGTAAGGGGTCTGGGGGCACACTGTCCATGTTTGAATCCTGGCATTGGGTCCCAGCTAGGAGACCTTAGGCAGTAGATTCCTCATCTGTGGATGGAGCTTAGTAGAGGATCTATTTATTAGAGTTGTTGAGAAAATTAAATAAGTTAATTGCTACAAAACTCTTAAAACAGAGCCTGGCATAATATGTAAGTACTTTAAAACTTCTTAGCTGTAACAGTTTGTGTGTCGGGACGTGGTATTTGTTTAAAGTGATCAGATTTGATTTTTCAAATTCTGTAAATAACATCTGATGAGCTGCCAACTGACAGGACACATTTAACTTCTCTTTATCTTAATTTACTATTAATCTTTTAAATAAGTACTGCTGAGTAACAGTAATTTCAGAGAGTTATACTCAGAAGGCCCTGATCAGAAAAAGAAATACATATGCTTTTTCTGATTAATTAATGCACTTCTTGTTCCTTCCGTAGGTTATAAATTTTTTTATGTTGCTTTGATTAGGTTTGTTTTTTCACTGTGGAGTTTTATTTCTTATTCAGACAAATACTTTTAGTTGCTAGGGGTTTTTTTTTGAGTTATGTTTTTGTTTTTAATCCTTCTATGATTATACACACACCAAGGATACAGCTAAAATTTATCACAAGTTGTTGTAATAGGCTGAAAGTTGGAATGAGTGTTGGTTGTAACTTTTAATACCCTCTATATCAGAATTATTATAGATGTTAATTAACATTATCTTTTATATGATGAAAGAAAATTTCAGAGTTAAAATTGTAACCAAAGAAAGGGGAGCTCAAATGAAATTGGAAGGTAATATCCCTGGCTATCATTATTTTGTTCATTTCTTCATGTTCTTCATAACATAACTGGTTACCAGATGTGTTTACAAAACATACTATTTAGATTTTTTAAAAATTTTTCTGAAATCCCTCTTCCCCTAAACACAATCTATAGCCAAAAGTAGCCACAGTCTATAGCTACTTCTGAAAAGTATAAAGGATAATAATAATTCAAGCTAAGAGAAGTGAGGTACTTTTTGTACTGCAGAAATAAAGCTAGGTCATGATGATTGATTATCAGATTAAAAAAATCATAAACTTTTCTTAGAAATGTTGTTTTTAGGGCCACATGGATGGCTCAGTTGGTTAAGCGTTCAACTCTTGATTTCATTTTAGGTCATGATCTGTTCAGTTCAGGTCATGATCTCCACGTCAGGTTCTGTGCTGACAGCATGGAGCCTGCCTAGGAATCAATCAATCTCTCTCTCTCTCTCTCTCTCTCTCTCTCTCTCTCTCTCTCTCTCTCAATAAACCATCTTTAAAAAATGTTTTAAACAATATCTGGGGCATCTTGATGGCTTAGTCGGTTGAGCATCCATCTCTTGATTTTGGCTCAGGACATGATCCCAGGTCGTTGTGGGATCCAGCCCTGCACCGGACTCCATGCTGAGCATGGAGCCTGCTTAGGATTCTCTCTCTTTCTCTCTCTGCTCCTCTCCCCCACTCATATACTCTCTTTCTCTCTAAAAATAAAAAATAAGTAAAGATTTTTAAAATGTTGCATTATCTAAGAAACGGAAAATGTAAAAAATGTTAGTTTGTATAGGTAAATTAGAATATGTGTTAAGTTAGACTCCTTTAATTTGTCTTTGAGACCATTCTTAGACCCATTTCTCTTTTATCTTGTGAGCAATGATAACTTATTTCAGACTGTTCTTAATTATTACTGTGATTACATTTCTATACCTATATCTTTTCTACTTTTTTATTGGTTCATATTAAAAGAATAGGTTTTCCACAGCTGTTACAATTCCAAACTGCCATGACAGCTATTTGTTATGTGATCAAGATTAGTATATGTATATACACCTTGTACATTTTCAATACTGTTTGGCATAATATGTCAGCTTTTTGTTGTTAATTGAGGTATAATTCACATATAACAAATTAGTTCAGGTTTACAACATAATGATTCGATATTTATGTATTTTGAAATGATCACATTTCATTTCATTTGTATTTATTTTTGAAGGAGAGAAATATAGTGTGAGTGGGTAAGGGGCAGAGAGAGAGGGAGACACAGAATCCAAAGCAGGCTCCAGGCTCTGAGCTATCAGCACAGAGCCTGACTTAGGGCTCGAACTAACGAGCCATGAGATCATGACCTGAGCTGAAGTTGGATGCTTAACTGACTGAGCCACCCACGCACCCTGACAAACTTTTTTTATGATGAGAACTTTTAAGATTTACTTTCAAATATGCAGTACAGTATTATTAATACATTTTTAAGTGTTTATTTATTTATTTTTGAGAGAAAATGAGCAGGGGAAGGGCAGAGAAAGATGGAGATAGAGGTTCCTAAGCAGGTTCAGCACTGTCAGCACAGAGCCTCACTCAGGGCTAGAACTCAGGAACCCTGAAATCAAGAGTCGGAGGCTTAACTGACTGAGCCACCCAGGTGCCCCTGCAGTACAGTATTATTAACTGTAGTTGTCCTGCTGCACATTATATCACTATGACTTGTTCATTTTATGAATGGAAATTTGCACCTTTTGGCCCCATTCACCCATTTCACCCACACCCACCCCTGCCTCTAGCAACTACCAGTCTTTTCTCTGTATCTAGAGGCTTGGGTTTTTTTTTTTTAGATTCCACTTATAAGTGAGATCATACAGTATTTGTCTTTCTCTGTCTGACTTACTTCACTTTGCTTCTTGATTTTGAAAAAAAAAAATGACACTCCTTTTTTTGTTTATTTCTCTCTTTTTTTTCACTAATGTTTGTGTGGAAAGAAATAAGAGGAAACTTTATAAAATTTTATGTCGTTTCCATCACTTGATAATAGATTTATTTGTGTAAGTACCACACCTCCTTTCACCATGTATCACCCCCCCCATAAAACATATATATTTTGTTGTTCCACGAGTAAACTCCTCTTTCTTTTTTCATACTGATTATGTATATGAAAGACAGTGACAGAAACTAAAGGGAAAGACCCCTCCAAGGAATATAAGACTCAACTTCTATAAATTTTCATATATTGTGCCAAGCCATGGTTTATTTTTTATGTACTGAAAGTTGATGGTCTAAAACCAGAAGACTTCTAAAGGACTGTTGGATCCATGAAATGGTTCTTCAGTTATTTACAAAAAGTCAGCTTTTTTCTTGGATATTTTATCTTGTGTATAGATTTCATTATATTTTCCTCTAAGAAGGAGCTACTCTTATTTATTACCTTAGTAAACACTTGGATGTAAAATATTGCATATTTTACAACAAAGAACATATCTTAGAATATTTACAGCTTTTTTCTCAGGACTGTAATTTAACATAAGAACTTGAAAGTGCTACCATTCTGTTGAGAAAATGCAAAGGATATGTTTCATCCAAATTATGTTATCTTCTGCTGTAGTTCCCCTTTGTGGCAAAGATCCTCTCTTTAATGGCTTACAGATTCATGATAATGAGGACTTTCATAGGTGCTAGGGTAGTAATTAAATGATACCCATAGAGAAGTCCCAAGTCAGACCCAGGTTACCACTGCCATCTAGTCTCCCATGTAGGTGACCCAGTGAACATTGACTTTAATGTATCTTCTTAATATAGTTATCCAGTATAATTCCAGGGAGACTTCTTAGTCTTCTCTAATGCCACTCTTGGGGAAGTAAGGGGAGTTGTTCCTCACTTCTCGGTAAAAATTTGGAACTCATTTTTCCTCATATAACATAATTTAATAGTATAAGTGGTAATGTTAACCCAGTACCTTGGACACACAGGCCTGTCCTCGAAAGTTGGCACCATTTATATGGATTTACAGATAAACTTTGAGAACACCAAATTGTTCACATGTTGGGTATTATGTGTACGATCGTTTTTTTAATTAAAGAAGAATTGCCAGTGGAATTCAGGACTAATTTGTTAGGATGCCACTATTAAAAGCATCTCTTCCTCTACTTGTCTCCATCCCTCAATTTTCTTTTCTTATACAGAGCTACCCCATAAAAGCCTCACCTTGATAACCAATCTGGAGGGCTGGGTTGGACACCCCCTGGACCCTGTGGGCACTCTTTTTAGCAGCCTTATGGAAGCTTGCCGAATTGATGATGAAAGCTTCTCTGGGTTCTCCGATTTTACAGGTAACACTGTTGGCATTGTTTCCTGTGCTTTTTTTCCCCTAAACCTTGAGTGGCATTGGTCAGTGTTTCTTGTCACAGTTGGTTTTGTGAATCTGTACGGTTAGTAGTACTTTCGGTTAACAAGGGAGCAAGGAAATGGGCATTCCCATGGTTTTATGGAAAACTTAACACACTGAGAAAAATCTTCGAATCCACAGTTGGGCTCATGTGTTAAAGAACCTTAGAAATACGTATTTTCTTCTAGCTAGTGATTCTGCATCTAAGAATTTATCTGCATTTATGACTGTTTTCCAGCGTTAAGATTTAAGATAAAGATGTATATCCTAGCATTGGGAACTAGAAATTTGGTTACTTTTTAAGTTTGTTTTTGCCTTAGAAGTTACTTGTGACTTACATGGGTTGTAGTCTACTTTAAGAGGATTATCTAATGTCACTAAAAGTGTTTTACATCACACATTATTTTATTTTATTAAGTTCATTTATTATTTTGAGACAGAGGGCAAGTAGGGGAGGGGCGCAGAGAGAGAGAGAGAGAGAGAGAGAGAGAGAGAGAGAGAGAGGGAGACAGACAGACAGAGGATCCCAAGTGGGCTCTGTGCTGACAGCAAGAGAGCCCACACGGGGCTTGAACTCTCAGACCATAAGATCATGACATGAGCCGAAGTCAGACACTTACCCAACTGAGCCACCCAGGCTCCCCTACATCACACATTCCTTTAAAGCATGTTTTGAGATTTCTCTCTGGCCTCTTGAAACTTAAGAATCAGCGTTAAAATAACTGCCTGTGGGCTGTGGACAGAGGTGTGGCAGGGAGGGAGTACTGTCCCTTTTCTGCTCTCATGAATGGGTGAACACAGAGGATTAATAATGTTGTCCCTCCACAATTTCCCCTGTGGTGTTTGCCTTCATGGATTATGGGTGCCCCAGACTCTGTCAGGACGGTGAAAGCTATGACTCTGAATTCATTTTCCTTGGGAGTCTGATGGTTGAAATTGGTTAAAATTTCTCATAGAAGTGCTTCAGCAGAAATAAGAGAATGCTCAAAGAATCGTTCCTCTTGATAACTGATATGACTCTTTGATAGCAGAAAGGACCTTGAAATTGGTTAGTATGTTGTGTTCTCTAATTTCTTCATTAAATTCCAATATTGTGATAACACTTTGGAAACAACTTCTTTTTTAATGCCGGGCTTTAAAGAGTTGGTAACTATGGCAGTCATTATATAAGTTTACTCTTGTTTAAGTAAAGTTTTTTTTTGTTTTTTTTTTTGGTTTTTGGGGGTTTTTTTTTTACTCTTTAGTATTCTTAAGATCTCTTCTTAGATTTGTAGGGTTTTTTGGTGATTCATTTTCAGTGGGAGGAAAATATTTGTAATATTCTGTCCCTTAAAATATACATATCTAGTCATTCATGGTCATTTTTTAAAAGATCTAGAAAACTACGCACTTTAACGTAAGAAACATATTTTCTATTTTTCTTGGAATAAAGTCAACGATTCATTTAATGGTCCTGGGTAAAATAAATATTTATACCTATCGGTACCTGCAAAAGTAGTATCTGAACTCTGCTTTCTTTTGTGACATTTTACAGAGAATACGGGACAGTGCAAGTCTCTGGAATACCAGCATCTCCCTGCACACAAATTCTTAGAAGAGGGGGAATCCTATTTAACACTAGCTGTGGAAGTCGCCCTGATAGGGCTGGGACAGCAGCGTATCATGCCTGACGGGCTGTACACACAAGAGAAGGTTTGCCGGAATGAGGAGCAGCTCATTTCCAAGCTTCAGGAAATTGAATTGGATGACACACTGGTGAAAATTTTTCGCAAGCAAGCAGTCTTCCTATTAGAAGGTAGTGTGATAAAGAAGTTTTCCGCTTGTTCTGCCAATTTTATTGAGGCACTAAGCTTTCTTATGTTGGGAATACTGTTTTTTTTATGCATTCAGTATGGTAGTTATTCTGATTGGTATGGCCACTGAATGTCACAGGAATGTTTACTATCCAAAAAATAATATCACTTAATCAAAAAGTACTGATGTTCACTTGTGTGTCATTTGATATAAGTGGTGATGTGAGATAGCCTGTTAGAAATGAGCCCCTTTTAATGCCACAAACCTTGAAAAGGACTGTGCCTATTTAGTCTATGTTGTTACTGAGATAAATGTTAAGTTTGATAATTTGCGAGTTCGTGCTGGTAGCCATGTACCTATTTACTTGATCACTTAAATAATGAAATGGAAATTCATCGGCATTCCTCTGAATTATTATTTTGGCTTTTACATGACATCTGGGTTTTGAGTATGTCGTTTTGCATGTGTTAGCAAAGGACTTGGAGGCTCCAGGAATGAATTACCACTCGCTAATTCTTTCAGAGAATTCATTAAGTGTAGATTCACCAAGTTCAAAGTTTCATGGACTCTCTAAGGCAGTCTTAATTCTCTTCTTTTTATAAGGTCAAGAGCTGAATGGCCTAAGAAATTTTGGCTGGCATTATTTTTAAAAAGTTTTTTCTGTTTGTTTTGTTTTTTTTCTGGAAAAGAGTAAGTGTAATTTATATACTAGCCTAATCTTTTATGCAAATTTCGGTGATGCCTACTGGGTAAAGTTGCTTCTATATCTTAAGTACATGGGTATTATTGTGGGATTGTCTGTGATTGATAGATGAGTAAAGTGTGGTGTTCTCATCATATATTTAGAACTGTTGCATACAGGGAAAGGATTTAGAGAAAATAACATTTCACTGCTTTTATTTGTCCAAAGCTAAAGATCTCTTTGAAAGAAAAACCTTTATCAAATATATTACAGTATCATACATTTGTGTGTTTTATAAGTGTATTTTAAAGGGAAAATGTTCTTAATAACAAGAGTAATTTTGGTAAAATTCTTGATAGTAATTTTTTGAAGCACTCTCCTTAACTTTTTTTTTCTTCTAAAGATTAAAAAAAGCCTATCTTGGCAAATTTCAGGTGATCTTCATTCTTTTATTACTGTTTTGTTTTAGTTCCCTCCTGTTTAATTCCTTTTGATACAAGCAGTACCATTAGCCACAAACTTTTATGTTGTCATTGGCTCTTAGTAACTGAGTTTTGATTTCCATTATACTGAAGGACAGGAAGAGAATGTGTGCTTTTTATAGAGTTGATAGTGTCTTATACCTGTTTATGATTTGCCTTTTTAAATGTCTCCATGTTCATTACTCATGAATATTTTAAAACTTTTTCTTAGCTTTTGATTAGCGCATCCCTCCCTGTTAAACATTTTTTTTTTAAGAACTGTGCCTGCTAAGGAATGCTGTTGATTCATCACAGCTTCCTTTACTTTCCTGATCCTGCTAGGACTGTAAAGAATGGGTAGTGCAGGACGGGAAGCAGTCTAAGGGGAAGCCAAGGGACCATTTCTGTAAACTCCTGAAAATAAACACTCCATGACTGAGTTGACTGCACTGGGGCATCAATTCTTCTTACAGTTACTTTGTAAATTTCAGGAGCATAGTAGTTAGCAGACAGTAACTATTCTGAAATAAAAGATGCTAACTTTTTCTGAAAAAGAAACAGTAGTAACCCTGTATTGTTGCTGCGTGTTGATCGCTTTTGACCACAATGCAATATTGGCACATTGGGCCAATTGACGTAATGGTAAAGCACTTCTGCGAGTTCAGGGATTACACTGATTATTCATCTACAAATAATTCTGAATAATCGGCTGACTGTTTTTCTTGTTGGGAGGTATCATAACAAGAAGTGTTGATTATGCATCCTGGCCTGTTTTGCATAGCACAAAAAGGTAACTTGGTGATTTAAGGGAAACATTGAAAGGAAATGGAGGAGAAATGAAGAAAATAGATAGTCTACAAGTTTGCTATAACTAGGTCTTAAGTAGAGTTAGTGTCTTAGTCTTCCCAGGCTGCCATAGCAAAATACTGCAGAGTGGGTGGCTTAAGCAATAGAAATTTCACACAATTCTGGAGGCTGGGAAGTCCAGGGCCAAAGTGCTCGATAATTAAATTTCTGGTGAGCCCTCTCTTCCTGTCTTGTATATGTCTGTCTTCTTGTGCTCTCACAAGCAGAAGGGTAGAAAGAGAAAGAGAACTCTTTGATATCTGTTCTTATAAGGACACTAATCCTATTGGATCAGGGCCATACCCTATGAACCCATTTAACCTTCATTACCTCTGTAAAGGCCTTATGTCCAAGTATAGTTCACCTTGGGAGTTGGGGCTTCTGCATATGAATTGGGGTGGGGAATATAAACTTTCAGTCCATAATAATAATTTAAATAGTTTGGCCTCATTATTTAAACTAAAGGCAGAACTATAATGCTATATCAACTTTTGCAGAATATTTTTAAATGTCTTAAACGTAAAAGAAAGGTCATGGATTTGGTAAAATTAGAACTCTAGGGTGGATTTTAGTTTGCCTAGGTAAAAAAACAAATTTTTATGAGAATACGATTTTCAAAGTCCTTAAATAATGAACAGTTCAAAAATACTAACCAAAAAATACAGAAATGTTAAAATAATCTCTATTAAAATTATCTGTAATGTATCATGCTCCTACTCAGTGCCCAATTCCAACTCTTCACACCATTTCTTCTGAACTGACATTTCTTGCGTTCTAAACTCTTCGCCAGACTGATTTTTCTCATGGAAAACAAATGTATTATGTCCTTTGAGCAGTAGTGTCATGGTTCATAATTCTAGAAATCATTAAACAAATGTTACCCAAAGGTGACATGGAAACTAATTTATTAAACACTTTACAGTAACTAAACCTCAAAGTACCTAAGTGGAAAGTAGTTGAACTAACCACTGTGGTTTCCTTTCAAAATTTATTTTAAAATTTGGTATTGCCTTTCTTAGGGCAGCGTTCAGAGAGCTCACAAGGGAAGTTAGTTCTGTCACCATGCCTGTCATAACCTACTAAGAAATGAGTTTTGACAGCTTAAATGTAATTTTACTTTTGAAATTGGTCTTTTGGAGCCCTCAAAGTAGTAGATTTCCAGTTACTTTAATTTTTTTTTTCTTTGCCTGTGGTGAGTATCAAATGGATTACTAACTATTCTTTTATTATTAATCACTTTCCGAGAATTAATACCTATTTCTGCTTATTAGAAGCAACTGTGTTTAAAGTCTTTGCATTGGGATTTGTGGTTTAAGAGTCCTCCCTTGAGGCGAAGCACTCTTTTCTGGAAACCTGACTTGTCCGTGCCCACAAGACTGATGGGGTCCGGGGGCAGGTTCCACAGTTAAGCTGCACAGTCGTGTGTGCGTTTGCAAATCTGGATGCTCAGATGTCACACAGTGAGAAAGGATGTCTCTTGAATTCAGTGAGATTTTATGCTTCAGAGGGTTTCTTTCTCTGAAGCAGTTATAATATGAAAAAGCTCTGCCCCTTAGTTCTGTGATTCTCATTTTCGCTATGGTACAGTTAGTTGGGGACTGTTCCTGAAGTGATTGGATACTGGATACTACACCCTGTGGAATCATTTTTGACTAAGAATTGTATTTCTTTCTACTATGTCACTTTGGTTACATTCTTAACTAGAATAGCTTGTATATGTCATAACGTTACATAAAAATTTTTAAAAATATACTTTACAAGAAGTCTTAGTTCCTTTTTTAGGAATGTAAAATGTGTATGCTCTCTTCCCACAGCCGGACCATATAGTGGTTTAGGCGAAATAATCCATCGGGAGAGCGTTCCAATGCACACATTTGCCAAGTATCTCTTCACCTCTCTCCTACCTCATGATGCTGAATTGGCATACAAAATTGCACTGAGAGCAATGCGGTACGTATTCACAGCCCAGTCGGGCAGAGGCAATCCAAATTCCCCACTGGGAAAAAAATGGCTGTTAACTGACTTCTCATTCATTCATATCTCTTGTAGGCAGCAGCAAAGCTAAAGAAACTATTTATGCTTCTTGGATTGTTGTAGTGGTGGTTTGTTTGTTGGTTTGTTTGGCTTTTTATTTTACAGTAAAGGAAGAATTGTCTCCTAGACTGCTATCATACTTGTGCTCATGGTGGCTTTTTCTTACTTTTCTTGAAGCTAGAATTTGGGAATTAAAGAACAATTTTAGGCCAAGTTTAATCACAAGGGAGCAACAGTTGAAACCTTCCTAATTAGTTAATTGTTTTGAAAATATTAGATTTTGAAACAGTGGTAAATAATAAGTTTACTTGACTGAATGTAATAACTGAGGGAGCCCTTCACACCTGCTGCATCAATAGTGCAGGAAGGCCGTAGTATCGCTGAAACCCCTTTGTGCTCACCTGGAGCTTAAGGGAAGATGAGGCCTGGTGACTAGGGTTGAAGGCAGCACTATTAGGCATTTTCCAGGACCTGCTCTCCTCAGTCTGACTACTTCCATCTCCTCCCCAACCCTCCCTTTCATGAATGATAATTAGATTATGTTGTTCTCTGCCACTGACCTTCCTATTTTCACTTTCCTTTTTATTTATTCTTAAAAATTTTTTTAGAGAGAGTGCACAAGAGGGGTAACGGGGGTGGAGGGGCAAAGGGAGAGAGAGAGAATCCCAAGCAGACTCCACACTCAGCACGGAGCCCAGCACAGGGCTGGATTCCACGACCCTGGAATCATGAACCGAGCCAAAATCAAGAGTCGGATGCTCGACTGGCTGAGTCGCTCAGGTGCCCCTTCGCTTTACTTTTTAAAGTCTGTTCATCAAATATTTTTTACCATGAATTTGTCTAGGTGAATATTTTTTAATGAATTCAAGATTATATTTTTTAATGTTAACTGTTGCCTATTAAACGTTAAGGATCTGAAAGGCATATCTCCTTTTCTTAAAATATGAGATTTTTCCTTTTTTAAATAATTAAAACATTCCTGTCTTAAAGTGCAGATTAGACTTAGTTATAGTCACCAAAGAAAGACAGACCATGTACACACACGCCTAAGAGTTTGAGGTGCTGGGGAGTAGTTTGGTCCCGTAGAATCTTTTCATCAAAGTTTCTGTGTCCGGAAACATTGTAGTGGATTCGAAAGAAGTTCTTGCCTGTGTGAGGGCAGCTTACATCTTTCAGGAGGCCTCTTTTTTTATGCAGTGAGTGTGCGTGTGTGTGTGTGTGTGTGTGTGTGTGTGTGTGTGTGTGTGTGTGTACCTACCTGTGTGCCCATGTGTATTGAGTCTGACGTCTTTTAACTTGGTATTCTTTCCTTGGCGCCATGAAATCTGTTTAACCTGTCAGAGAAACCTTGTTGAGTTTTCTCTTATCTAATTTTTAAAATGTCCCCAGATGAATTAATAACTAACATAAGCAGAAATCCCCCCACCAAATTACTTTATACCCCTTGGTCTATTTTAGGGCACAGTTTTGTAAGTTTTTATTCCCATTTTTGGAAGCTGAAATAGAAGTTGTCAGACGAAGACAGATGCTTAGCTCTATGCTTCCATAAATCTTAAGAATTTTGCTCCTGTTTGAAATGGAAGAATGCTAATGTTATATGATTGCTAGGACCACTGTAAAGTTGAGGGGTAAAATAAAAGGTTTCTCTGTGATTCTAGCTTATGGGAAGGTATCTGTCAGGTAGAAAGGCTTGCTTTGTAACACTCAGAAACTCACTGATGTTTTTCCTTGGTTGCTGCCAAGGCAATTTGTTTATGGGGGATATTAGTAGGGCCCTGGGGGATTGTTTTCCAACCTTTTCTTCTACTTGCCACTAGTCCTGCTAAAAGACTGCTGTGGAAGGGAGGTAGTGTGACCTACTAGAGCCTCTCAAGGCAGCCAGGGCAACAGGAAAGAAAAGAGACCTGTAGCTTACTTGCTTCTTCGTCCTTGTGGAAGTGAGAGAAGGGTGGGAGAGCGGGAAAAGGGTGTTTTTAGCACTCATTTTCTCATCCTTTTAGCATATTGACCAGTTTCCTCTACAGCAACTCTGGAAAGATCTGCCTGTGAACACAGGGGCATTCTAGGTTTTTTGAAAAGTTAAATAGCAACTCCACCAAAATTCTTCTTACTTAATAGCTTACCTTGCCACTCTTTAATGCTCACATCTCTTTGTCCCTAGATAAAAGGAAATGAAAGTGAGGCATTTGGCTTAGCAGAGCAGTAACTGTTCTTGGGTGAGGCCCCAAGGCCAGCCTCACACCCTTTGGTCTTCAGCTCTTATTCCATAGTCCCTAACACTGGTATACCTGAATTAAGGTCAGCGTTTTGATGATTGTAAAGGAATAATTGCAGTTGTAGCTACTCTGCTTATCTCTTTGGTACTTCTATCTGGAAGAGATTGCTAAGCACGTGCTTTGTTTTCCAATAATTGTTCTTTATTTGTCAACATATTCTCAGTCAAACATTGATTGAAATTAGAGATCTCACTGAATTTATGCAAGACTGTCAAAGGACAAATACTTGGATCATTTGCATTCATCATCTCTGATAGGATTGATAGAACATATTCTAACTACAAATTCCTGAAGTAATAAGGAACTAATTCTGCAGGAAACATGAGTTTATTTTTTGTCTAACTTCCCCTCTTATGTTGTGTTTTAATGAGTTAGCTTATCCATTTCAGCTATCCACTGATCCCTGACCATTGCAAGCTCAGTCTTAAATGTTCACCTGACTATCAGTTTCTGTTGATTTTTATTTTTTTAATGAGTGAGAAGATTCAAAAATTTTAAAGTAGGTAAACATCGAGCCTTGTGTTTCAGATCTCTTCATTGCTATATATCTTAATTTCCTTGAATAATTGCAGTTTTTTGAATGATGCTAAGGAAAAGAAATCTCTTAAGTTTGGGTAATGAGCAATTAACAAGGTGACTTTGGCATCCAGATAGCAGAGTGTAGCTGTACCAGCTCTTCTTGCACCAAGGACCTGAGCAGTTTCTCCCAGCATCTACCCATTCATCTGCTTTCTGACCAGACCCTGTGGCCAAGGTGATGGACCAGGAATAACTGGGAGCCAACTGCCTTGTCTTCTCATTACAGGTTACTAGTATTGGAATCTACTGCTCCAACTGGAGACCTCACCCGCCCACACCATATTGCGTCAGTTGTTCCCAACCGATATCCTCGTTGGTTCACTCTAAGCCACATAGAATCCCAGCAGTGTGAGCTGGCATCCACCATGCTAACTGCAGCCAAAGGTATTGGATTGTCCTGAGACTTCATGATTAAATAGTTTGCCTTTTTTATTTAAACGGTCATGTTTTCCATCCAGTTCTCAGTAGTGGTGCTAATGTCTGGTTGTAAGGACATTAGCTTATAAGGTAAAACAAGTGCTACTCACTTGAACCTGACGTTTTCCTCTTTTAATTGCATCATTAAACTCGGTGCTGACAGAGTTTAGGTTTAGTGTCATGCCATGTAAATGTAGGTTTAGTGTCATGCCATGTAAATGTGGTTCAGGTTCAGAAGCAGATTAAAATGTTAGGTGACATATTTTTTTTTCTCCCTGAAATATTCACCAAAAATATGTAAGCAGGAACTAAGGAGGGTTTTTTACTATCTCATGTTCATTCCGGTTAATTTTGTGCCTTTGTTACCGAGGATGTGTCTCCGTGTATCTTTGTGAAGCGGAGATTCATAGGCATGTAACTCTGGAACACTTAGTTGTAGTGACATCTGTGCCATATGTGAACATTTCAGGTAAATTAACTTGCGCTTTATGTTTTGTTTTGTTTCCTTTTTTCCCTCCCTCTTGTGTGTGTGTATATGTATGTGGTTGTATGATTTGTTTGTTTTGTTTTGCTTTGGTTTGGTTTTCCCATGTTCGTTGCAGGCGACGTTCGGAGGCTGGAAACAGTATTAGAATCCATCCAGAAAAACATTCACTCCTCATCCCACATCTTCAAGCTTGCCCAAGATGCATTTAAAATAGCAACTCTCATGGACAGTTTGCCAGACATCACTCTTTTGAAAGTGTCTCTGGAGCTGGGCCTGCAGGTACATGACTGGTGGTCTTTCCTGGGGCACCACGAACTGCTAAATAAAGGCATCATCTTAGGGTTGTTTCTGTTTGGATATTTTAGTGCAGGCAAATGACTCTTCAATGCACAAAATGGTTAGACTTTAGAAGAGCACTGTATTTCAGAGCTGTGCTCATTGCCAGCTGAACCAGACTGCTGCCTGAGGTGCAGGGACTGTACTTTTAGAAACCCTGTATGTGTCCTTCAATAACAAAGGTCATTTTCTGAATTATGGCCTTAACACCGCTGTTTGTCCTTTAATGAATAGAGGAGATTGTTGCTAGTAAGAGACTTAAATAGAACTATCGTGTATCGTGTATAATAAAGAATCAGTTGTGGGGTTAAATTTTTAGAGGAAGTATGAATTTTTATTGATGTTTGCATTTTCATTATAGATGGGCAGTTCTAGCTCCTTTTGATAACCTTGAGAAAATTAGGTAAAGGAGGAATGATTGGGCCAGGGTCCAGTTCCAGTATTCCGGCAGGCTTTCTTAGTCATACAAATGGATGTTTGCTTCCTTATAGTTTCTAAAAAAAATTCCTATATAAACCAGGAACTGAAAAGTTTAATCTTTGATCTGTCTCAGGAAATCTCTCCATTAAAATATATACCATATATACCATTAAAAGCATTGAAAGAAATAATTACATAATTACCTTAAGTATGGGGAATAGAATGTCCTGATCAGATGATTAATGTAGATTTTTAGTTACAGAGTCTCCTCATGATGGTTAATAAAGTTTAAAGACTTAGATTACAGGAAAATGTACTCACCCTATATAGTAGTGTCCAAGTAGCGGGTAGAGAGGATTGCTGCTATACATTGACATTTTAGAAGTTTCTTTTTAAAAATAAATTTGTGCTCTGTGGCTTATTTTTGTTATCATTTGCCTCTTTAAGGAATGATGCAGAAAGTACCATTAACACAAGCTTTCTGGTTATTTGGAATTCTGGCAGGTTTTTTTGGATAAATCTGGCAGATCACTTAGAACTTAACCCCTGCCTTATTCTTTCTAGGACCCAAGAAGAAATCCCACAATGCCTTTCTAAGGCTTTAGGCATGTCCTTCCCCAGATGTTCTAAATCTTAAAGGGTAGGGGAAGTAGGAAGAGGTGGATCAACTTATTTTAAGATCTTATTAGAAAGTAAAAAACAAAATCAGATGACTAATGATGCCAAAAAATGATTTCTTTCCGTAGACCTAGGCATATCTTCTTGATCACCAGAAAAAAGAACAACCAGATTTTGAAGGAGTAACTAAAATGATTATTTTAAAATAACCTGTTTGTCCACTGAGAGGTCCTAGTCAGAATTAGTTCATGAAGAGCCTCAGAAATCTAGAATCAGAGAATATGTTAAAGCTGTGGAGGAGGTGAGGGCATGGACTGTGCTTAATCCTGCAGTCCAGCGCTCTGCTTTTGCAGAAGTGATAATTGAGCAACTGGCCCAGGATGCCGCATCTGGTCAGTCGGCCGATTTGGAGTAGAATGTGGGCCCCCTGCTTCCTAGGCAAGGTCAAAGCCAGCTAGGGAAGCCATGGTCGAATCTAAATTGATGTGCAGAACTTTGCTCTAAATATGGCTCTCCATCCTCCTGGTCATAGGGAATACTCCTAGTAGTTTATACCTTGGGATGAATTATTTCCTTTTTCCGTTGACTTAGGGTTAGGGTCATCTTCTGAAATATTTTGTTATCCTGTGTTTATAGGTTATGCGAATGACACTGTCCACCTTAAATTGGCGACGGCGGGAGATGGTGAGGTGGCTGGTGACGTGTGCTACTGAAGTGGGTAGGTAAACTCTGGAGAAGGAGAAACTTTCCCCAGTGCCTCCTGGTTGGATTTAACTCATCATTTATAAATACAAGAATGTTTTCCCTCTTTTACCTGGATTTCTCGAAGGCTCCTTGTTCCTTCTAGCAACCCACAGGGTCTTCCTTTCCTCCAACCCCTGCCTCCAGCCTTTAGTTGTACTGTTCCTCTTCTCAACTATCACATTTGTGAGGCTTCATACTCCTGTTTAAAATTGAATAAGTCACTGAGTAAATACTTTTTGTTCATTTCTGTCATTCTTAAGGTGCTTTTAGTAACTTTTTGTGATAATCAGGCCTATGGTTGTTTCTTTAAGTTTTAATTTGTATTTATTTTGAGCGAGCTAAAGAGTGAGCAGGGGAAGGGCAGAGAGAGAGAGAGAGAGAGAGAGAGAGAGAGAGAGAGAGAATCCCAAGCAGGTTCCATGCTGCCAGCACAGCCCAGTGTGGGGCTGGAATTCATGAACTGTGAGATCATTATCAGGTTTATAGTTTTATATTAAAAAGTTGCAGAGTGAATCCTTGGTAGGTTGGAAACCACATTTGAAACTAACTTGAGACTGTGGGTTAGTGGTTAGATCCATTTTAATTAAAATAATATAAAGTTATCTAGGTGTGCTGAGATTTTTCTTTATCATCTGAGGGCATATGTCATCATATCCAACAGATAAATGACAGTGTGGGTTAGGTGAGCTTTCGGGTATGTGAAACCTATAAGAAGATCCTCCTGGTTGCCCATAATCTGCAATTTGTGAGACCATCAAACAACTGTTTCCCCTCTGTTGCGGTAAATCAGTACTAAAGAAAATTAGATTTCCAGTAGGAATGTCAACAAACAAAATGGTGGCTGCTTTAAATGAGTGTTGGTTAAATTGTTTTCCTGTTTGCATCAGAAAAGGGTATATACCCCTCTTGCTGAGAGGACACTGCCACCTGAGTTTTTAGATATTGTAAAATCATTCTTCTTGGTTTTTTCTTTTATTAATCTTAATGGTTTGTTACTTTGGAAAAAAGGAAGTTGGTCTCAGTATAAAAATTGTATCATTCGATTGTTGAGGTGATGCTTTAGTGCAGCATTACAAAAGTAATACCGGTTGGAGAACTGCTAATACAACTTCCGTACTCCTGCACCAAGGCATATACCTAATTCTCTTTTGAGTTTTAGTACCTTGTCTTCAGATCACTCGCAGTTAAGATTTTCTTATGGCTCAGCCACATTGGGTCTCTGCCCTTAAAACGGTTATGTTATAAAGATCTTGTCAGACATTCCAACATCTGAGTCACCTGTAGGTCTGCTTCTGTTGACTTTTTTCTCTTGATGGCGGATCATAGTTTTCTGCTTCTTTGTGTGTCTTAATCATTTTGTATTGTGTGTACTTTAAACTATATACAAACACACATCCTCCATAAAAACTTTCTCTTTTGGTGAGAGTGGTCATTTTTTTCTGACTCAGATTCTGTGGTGGATAACTGACAGGAGGCCCCAGTGAACTAGAACTCATTAGCAATAAGCCATTTTCTGAAATGGCAAGCAGTGCAGTGCACATACCAGCTACCGAGGAAGTTTATTATGGGAAATTCATGTTTCTTTTAGGTATTTCACTGAATAATAATCTGTCATAACCTTATTCTAAAAGGTTGCGTCCAGGCACATTACCTTCCAGGATTTCGTGGCCTAGCTCATGTCCTGTGATGGTTAACCATGTAAACGTTGATTGTTAGGTGGAAATAAGGCAAGACCTCTGTGCAGCCTCCTCGTCAGTAATAGGGCTTCTCTGTGTTCCTTGAAGGTGTCTATGCCCTGGACAGCATCATGCAGAGCTGGTTTACGCTCTTTACTCCCACTGAGGCCACAAGTATAGTTGCAACCACCGTGATGTCCAACAGCACCATCGTTCGCCTCCATCTGGACTGCCACCAGCAGGAAAAGCTGGCCAGCAGTGCCCGGACACTTGCATTGCAGTGTGCCATGAAGGACCCTCAGAACTGTGCCCTCTCCGCGCTGACCCTGTGCGAAAAGGATCACATAGCTTTTGAGACGGCGTACCAAATTGTTCTAGACGCTGCTACGACCGGCATGAGCTACACCCAGCTCTTTACGATAGCACGGTACATGGAGCACCGCGGGTACCCCATGAGGGCCTACAAGCTGGCCACCCTGGCCATGACCCATCTCAACCTGAGCTACAATCAGGATACACACCCTGCCATTAATGACGTTTTGTGGGCCTGTGCGCTCAGCCACTCCCTTGGTAAAAATGAGCTTGCAGCTATAATACCTCTGGTGGTCAAGAGTGTCAAGTGTGCAACGGTACTGTCAGACATTTTGCGCAGATGCACTCTGACCACTCCTGGCATGGTGGGACTTCACGGAAGGAGGAACTCTGGTAAGCTCATGTCACTGGACAAAGCCCCCTTGAGGCAGCTCTTGGATGCCACAATTGGGGCCTACATCAACACGACGCACTCAAGACTCACGCACATCAGTCCTCGGCACTATAGTGAGTTTATAGAGTTCCTCAGCAAGGCCCGAGAGACCTTCTTAATGGCGCACGATGGACACATTCAGTTTACACAGTTTATCGACAACCTGAAACAAATCTACAAAGGCAAAAAGAAACTGATGATGTTGGTTCGGGAGAGGTTTGGTTGATAGAACTTGTATGAATGGGGGTGGGGGGTGGGAAGGGAGGGATGGTTTGTTTTTACTTGAGCCTGCCTTTGTACCCTTTTTAACTTAAAGAACAGAGCCACACCGGTATTATATGTGTATAGTTATATTGCGTTTGCAGACTAAATTGTCATGTTGTGAAAGTTTGTGTGTTTTTTAATTTTTTTCCCTTTTTCTTACTTTTTTTTCCTTTCCTTTTATTTTATTATAATTTTTAATATTTTTCTTTTGGTTTTGTATGAGAGAGAGGTTAAAAAGGTTTGGTTTACACTGAGTATATGTTGTCAAGTGGCGAAAGTCCACATAGCTCTCCTGTTTTCTGTATACGTTCACAGCCTCAAAAAAAAAAAAAAAAAATAATTGAAATGGCTTTAAAAACCAAACAGAACACCTCCATCCTGTGATAAGTACCTCGAATGGATTCAGCTTTACTCCTTTGTAACTCATCTTTACATTTTCAGCATATTTAAACAAACCAACAAAATGAAATACTAATAGTTAAAAGGCTGACCCACGTGGCTTTGCAGTGCTGTTCGTCCGGAAGCATGGCACACGATGCTTGTGCATGTGGAAACTTAGCGACTGTCAACATACATTCTCAGGGATTTATCAAAAAAAAAAATTAAAAAAAGAATGAGAGCATTTATTGTACTGTATATATATTATAGTATATGTCTGAATATTGAAAATATAACATGAACTAATTTATAAAAAATATTCTATGTAATGCAAAATACTTGAAGCTGCAGTAGCTTGGTTTTAAACAAAAACAAAAAAACTGAGAGAAAACCTATCAGAAGGACTAAAAGAGTGCGCCTTGCTTCAGGGTTGGCTCAGGCGGTGAACTTCATGCTGGGCATCTATGCAGAGCCACCTTTTGGATTGCATGGTTGGACTGCGATCTATTGGGAGAAATGATATATGTATATATATTTATACAGTTTATGTATACATATATATATGTATACACACAGACACCAGACACAAACACACCACCACCAACAACCACTACACCACACATGCTTGTAACAGGCACTAGAATAAAGAGGGACAACAAAATACACAGCCAGAGCAGCAAGCCTTAGCATTAAGAATATACAGTATGCCGGAACTGGGGTTCGTGCCTCCTAGCCTAGGAAACTTAAAAGAAATATCCTTTTGACACGAAACACAAAATGTTTTCCAAAACAATTGACATATGATACAACGCCTTTGCAGTGAGCTAATAATAAGCTAACCTTTGTGCACAAATAACATTATATATATTATATATCTATTCTGCATAGGTATTTTGACTTTGTGCAGGACAGAAAGTTGTGTAGGTATGACTGTTCTACTTTTCAGTTTTCTTTCTTTTTTTTTTTTTTAAATATATTTTATTTTCTCTAGAATTACTCAAAACAAAAGCAGCCTTCTATCTTGCCTTGTCTTAATGCTTTAAAATAACCAAACTGGAGATCTAACTACCAAACTGTTCATTATATTATTAAATACCAACTTTGGTTACAGTATAGTGTCTTTACTTTAGCTGATGGTTCTGTAACCTTGTGCTTTTTAAAGCAATTTTTATGTTTTGGTGCAAAAGTTGTCCAGTGTCTCCTGTTCCCTTCATTAGAGAACATGCTAGAGGTATGTTTGTAGGTATTTTTGTTTAGAAGAACTATTTCATGCGCTCCATTTTATTTATTATAATAGGTAAAAAGAAAAAAAAAAGGTTGTACTTCATCACCCATGTAAACATGCTCATGAAGTTGAAAGTAATTAAGATTTGATACACTGATATCAATTTATTTATGTAACTAAATCACTGTTTTATAAACTTGTTAATGATCAACAATTTTTGTTTTGATTAAAATTAGTTTTTTGAAAGTTGATTCTGCCTCCTTTATGGTATATCTCGTATTACGCTTGAATTTGGTGATTATAGACCAGGATATTACCACATCTCCAAGTGTTTAATACTATGTTCATTCATCCAGTAAATATTTCTGTACTATTTTCTGGGCCCTGGAGATACGGTGGTGAACAAAATTGCACGCTGGAGCTTACTGTCTACTTAGTGGAGAAGACTGACATGAATCATATAATTACAAAGATAAAATATGAGACAGAACAGCTGATTTTTCCTCAGTCTGTACGTTTGGTCATTCTCCCTAATTAATAAACTATAATATGTTCAGGACTTGCTATATTTAATAAATGCTGAGTTTGTGCGAGGTTTTCTGTGTGTGTGGTTTAAAAGGAAATTGCATTATAGGGAGTGAATGCTGCATATGCAATATAAACATTTGTCCCACTTCATCTCCCTCAGAGATTATAGCAAAATGGTGCAGTTAGATTGTGTGTGTGTGTGTGTGTGTGTGTGTGTGTGTGTGTGTGTGTGTGTGTGTCTGTGGTAAAAATCACATCACAAATCTACCATGTTAATCATTTTTTTTAAAGTGTACATTTTGGTAGTGTTAGTATATTGACGTTGTTGTGCATTATCTCTAGACCTTCCTCATCTTACAGACTAAATTTTATACCCATTAAACAATTTTGTATCCATTAAACAATAGCAGCCCTTTTTCTCCCTTCCCCCAGACCCTGTATAACCACCATTCTACTTTCTGTGAACTTGATTACTTTAGAAACCTCATGTAAGTGCAATTATACAGTATTTGTTCTTTGTGTTTTGCTTATTTCACTTATTTCTGTAGTATAACATACTCCAGATCCATCCATGTGGTAACATGTGACGGGATTTTCTTCCTTTTTAAAAACTATTTATTATTGAATTATAGTTGGCATATAATGTTATATTAGTTTCAGGTGTACAACATAGCATTTCAACAATTCTATACATACTCAATGATAAATGTAGTTATCATCTGTCAACACACAATTTTGTTATAACATTAGTGACTATATTCCCTGTGTTGTACTTTTATCTCTGTGACTTATTTTATAACTGGAAGTTAGTAGCTCTTAATCCCCTTCACCTATTTTGCCTCCACCCCCACTGTTTGTTCTCTGTATTTATGAGTTTGTTTTGATTTTAAATTCCACATATAAGTGGTGTGCCTGAATGGTTCAGTCAGTTGAGTGTCTGACTCTCCATTTCAGCTTGAGTCATGGTCCCGGGGTCGTGGATTTGAGCCCCGTGTGAGGCTCCGTGCTGAGCGTGGAGCCTGCTTAGGATTCTCCCCTTTCTCTCTCTCTCTCTCTCTCTCTCTCTCTCTCTCTCTCTCTCTCTCTCTCTCTCTCTCTCTTTCTCTGCCCCTCTCCCTCTCTTTCTAAAATTAAATTTTAAAAAATTAAAAAAAATAAATTACACATATAAGTGCAATCATGTGGTAATTGTCTCTCTGATTTATTTCGCTTAGCGTAATACCCTCTAGATTCATCCATGTTTTCGTAAATGGCAAGATCTCATTCGTTTTTATGGTTGAGTAATATTCCTTTGCATATATGTACCACATCTTTATCCATTCATCCATCAGTGAACAGTTGGATTGCTTTCATATCTTGGCTATTCTGAGTAATGTTACAATAAACATAGCGATGCTTGTATCTTTTCGAATTAGTGTTTTCGTTTTCTTTGGGTAAATACTCAGTAGTAGAATTACGGGATCGTACATGATTTATATTTTTAAAGATATATATATATGTGTATATATATATATATATATATATATATATATATATATATTCAATGTTTATTTATTTTTGAGAGAGAGAGTGCCAGTGGGAGAAGGGGCAGAGAGAGAGGGAGGCACAGAAACTGAAGCAAGCTCCAGGCTCCGAGCTGTCAACACTGATCCTGACATGGGGCTCGAACTCACGAACCGTGAGATCATGACCTGGGCTGAAGTGGGACACTTAACCAACTAAGCCACCCAGGTGCCCCAGGATTTGTATTTGTAATTAGTTGAGGAGCCTGTGTACTGTTTTTCACAGTATATCTTCCCACTAACAGTGCACAATGGTTCCTTTTTCTCTATATCGTCACCAGCGTTTATTTCTTGTCTTTTTGATACTAGCTATTCTGACTAGTGTGAGGTGATCTCTCATTGTGGTTTTCATTGGCATTTCCCTCATAATGTAGTGACATTGAGCATCTTTTCATGTGTATCTTAGCCATTCTTACGTCTTTCCTGGAAGATGTCTGTTCAGGTCCTCTGTCCATTTTTTAATCAGATTGTATTTTTGGTGTTGAGTTGTGTAAATTTGGATATTATATATTTTAGAGTTATCCCTTATCATATATGTCATTTGCAGATATTCTCATTCAGTAGATTGCCTTTTTGTTTTGTTGATGGTCCCCTTTGCTGTGCAAAAGCTTTTATTTTGGTATGGTCTCAGTTGTTTATTTTTGCTTTTGTTTCCATTGTCTGAGACCTATCCATAACCTAGACCTATGTTGCTGTGGCTGATATCTAAGAGATTACTGCCAGTGTTTTCTTTTAGGAGTTTTTATGGGTTCAGGTCTTACATTTAGGTTTTTAAATCTCTTTTGAGTTTATTTTTGTGTATGAGGTAAGAAAGTGGTCCAGTTTGATTCTTTTGGGTGTAGCTGTCCAATTTTCCTCAACACCATTTATTGAAAAGCCTCTCTTTACCCCGTAGTATGTGCCTCTTTTGTCATAGATTAATTGACCACAGAAGTGTGAGTTAGCATTTTCCTTTTTTAAGCTGCGTGGTAGTCCATTATATGTATGTGTGACATTTTGTTTTTATCCATCAGTGTAGATTATTTGGGTAGCTTCCATCTCTTGGCTATGGTATATAGTGTTGCTATAATGTAGATATGCAAAAGCCCATTGATACTCTGCTTTAAATTCTTGTGTCTTTATACCCAGAAGTGATATTGACAAATAGGGTTATTTTTAACAACACAATTTTTTAAATGCATATTTACTTTGAGAGAAAGATAGACAAAGTGCAAGTGGGGGAGGGGCATGGAGAGAGGGAAAAAGGGGGGGAGAGAGAATCCCAAGTAGGCTCCAAGCTCAGCACGGAGCCCAACGTGGGGCTCCATCTCATGACTGCAGGTTCATGACCTGAGCTGGTATCAGGAGTTGGCCCCTTAACTGATCGAGCCACCCAGATGCCCTAACAAATACGTTTTTTAAAGCTACAGTTTTCAAAATACTTAATCCCTTGAAATATTTGTAAAGTTTCTCTTTGTTACACAGTCTTAACGGTGTATTCCAAATGTTAACAGGTTAAGTCAATAGGTGAAAGTTAAAATAAATGTGTCTCTGGTGACATTTTAAAATCCCATTAATGCCAAGTAGAAATAAAAATTAAAACTAAAATGGTATGAGGGTTGGTTCTGTTATGCAAGTTTATTCTTGTTTTTTTGAAAATTGATGTTGCCTAAAGATAAATATAAATTCACGTGGGTCTATTAAAACAGACATTTCATAATGAAGTGGACTGCTGAAAAGTTAGGAGGAGTGGCATCAGAGGAATAAAGGTGACTGGTAGTATAGAATTGGAGATCTCCCCTGATGGAAAATTCTTTTGACCACCTTTGCAGAGAGATCTTAAAATTATTCTGAGCCTTTAGATAAAAGATGGAGTTCAAGGATGTCAGGCAAATGAACTCACATTACTTTCTCATTCCCGTTTTAGCCAACGTTCTTGAATCACCATGGCTTCAACTCCTAGTTTAGGACTGTGGTCAGGTAGACAAACAGATTTGATAGGTGCATGTTTTCTTACATTCCAATGGGCCCGTGCTAGGAAATGTCCTGAGATTGTTAAAATGTGAATGAACAGGAAGAAGAATGGAGGAAGCGTTAGATAATTCAAAGGGAGAGAATTTGTTCCTAATTGGGGCTTGGACTATAGAATTCTACAATTCACTGCTCTTGATTTGTGATTTCATTTGAGAATGGAAACTAGTTTGGGGGGAAATGAATGTTTCATAACTTTCGAATATTGTCAGTTGAATAAAATTATTAAGTGGAGTCATTGTAGCCACAATATTATAATACATTATGGTAGCAAAGGACATCCGAGCTTTTTCCAAATTGCTGAAAATGTTAAATGGTATCTGTTTCAGGAAGTAAATGGTGAGTGAGAGGACAGGAAGATGTAGGGGAAGAAAATATCATTACGTAGTCAGGTATATTTTAGTTAAAGAAACGGGATTGAAGCAAAATTTAACTGTTTTACAGCAGTAGGAGAACGGATTCAAGCTAGGTTGGGTAAAAGATTGAAATGTAAGATGTACTACAGTGGTTCCTTTAGCCAACATCTTTTGTGTGCCTACCACATGATGGCCATGGTTCTAGGCTCTAGGAAGACAAGTAGTGAACAAAAAAATGCCTTTTCTCGTGGAGCACATATTCTTTTTTTTTTTTTTTTTTTAACATTTACTCATTTTTGAGACAGAGAAAGAGCGTTAGCCAGAGAGAGGCAGAGAGACAGGGAGACACAGAATCTGAAGCAGGCTCCAGGTTCTGAGCTGTCAGCACAGAGCCCAATGCAGGGCTCAAACCCACGAACCATGAGATCATGACCTGAGCCAAAGTCAGACGCCTAACCGGCTAAGCCACCGAGGTGCCCCATAATGGAGCATATATTCTAAGTGGGAGGAAGACCTAGATAATGTAATTAGCTAGTGATATGTGTTATAAGGAAAAGTAAGGGAAGGGGTGCTATTTTAGGTAGAATAGGCTCAGAGGTCTCCTCATATGGTGAAATATGAACAGATTTCCGAGGGAAGTGAGGGAGGAGGCTGACCATACTAGTGTCTGGCAGATGGGTGTTTCAGGCAGAAGGAACAGCAAGAGCACAGAACCTGAGGTAGAAATGTGACCATGCTCTTGCCTTATCTGAGATCAGCAAAGGAAAGGGCGTGTGACTGGAGTAGAATGGGGTGGGCAGACAGTGAGGGGCAGAGGGAGGGAGGAGATGAGGGTAAAGAGTAGGGGAGTTGGACTATCCCAAAATTATTTTTTATCATTATTCCTATGGAGGTTTGTAGGAAGATTTTTACTCCATTTGAAGGATTCAGAGTAGAGGGAGGAATCCTAGGACCTGATTGGTAAGTGAGATGAGAAACCATTCACTGGCTGCCATGTGATTAGGAGGGATACAGAGAGACAAACTGGGAGGCTCTTAGAATAATCCAGCCAAGAAATGATGGAGCCTGGACCTGGTCACATCAGTGGATATGGTGACAAGTGATTAGAGTCTATATATCTGGCAAGTTGAGCCATTTCCTGATAGTAGATGTGATAATGTGAAAAAGAGAGGCATCAAAAATGACTCCAAATTTTTAAACTTGGGCAACTGGGAGGAAGAAGTTGCCAGTAACTGAAATGGAGAAGGTGCCGGGGAGCAAGTTTTTTGGAGGAGGATCAAGAGTTCAGTTTCGCACATTAAATTCGAGATGCGTCTAAGACATCCATGTGGCACTTTCAAGGCAGAGTTAGTTCAGGAGAAAGATCAGAGAATGAATGAAGATAATTGGATCCAAAATAGAATCCTGAAAATGTTCATTTCTCTTATTTGTTATCCTGACATACACCTTTGCCAGTCCTTCATCTTCCTGACTTCCACATGGCTTCTCCTAGTGTTGAGTCCTCTGAATGCTGCTCTTTGTTCACTGAATATTGACTTTATTCTCTTAAGAGTTACCTCACAGATAGGAAACAAATTTCTGATCCTCACATCTCACAGTTCTTGGCCAGAGATGGACCATCTTTTCTTAGTTCTAATTTGGCAAATCCCAAGGAAGACCTTGTCATGGCTTGGCCCCTGACATAAGGAGGAGTGTCAGAGAGCACAGACCTGGCCAGGCAAGGACCCCTTGGGGGTGTGGGATTCCAGAGAAGAGATTTATTTTCCACTGTGCAAGCATCATTCTTGGTGTCTTCAATGCCCAGAACAATAATAACCTATTGACAGGCAGCTTTACAAATGTATAACCTTACAAATATGAATATTATGGCTTATGAATATTTTGACTTTCCTACCTGTCCTGTCATTTGGCAAGAATTTTACACTTTGTTCATTGTGGAGAATCTTGGGTTGCTTAAAGATTAGGTAAGGGAATGATGGTCCCTATTCTTTCCTACTTACATTTTTATTTTTCTTGTTTTCCCTTTCCCAACTTTTTATTCTAAAATTTTCAAAGAGAAAAGTTGGAGGAGTAGTAAAAACTATTATTTCCTAAATGTCCATTCAAGCTGTAAAACTTGAAGCACGTTTTGGCCATTAATGTTAACCTTCTCATGAATCAGTGTGATGTGGTGTGAATTGCCCCTGCACAGGGGACCCAGTTTGAAAATAGGAAAGGAAGAAAACAGCTTCCTTCCTCTTCTCTTTGTCTAATTTCACTGTGTATTAACAATCAGAAAAAAACCTTCACCTCTCCTGATAAACCCTAGCTTGCTGGGTGTGGGACCTTCTAACATAGGCACGTACAAAGGGATTTTGCTTTTCCTCCATGGATGATTTGTAGATGGACTGCTGCCTTGTAAATATGTTCCTTTAAGTAATATAAAATATAAAAGTAGAGAAGCTGAAATCTACTTCAGAGTAGTTTGAACATTGCTTCCATTTTAGAATAGAGCAATGTGCGCATTCACGGATGATGAAAGAAGGTTTGGGGCCAGTGCTAGCACAACTACAGTCCTTCCCTATGGTTTCGGCCATCATCACCATAACAACAATCATAATAATGATGGCAAGCACATTTAGCATTTACCGTGGTTCAGGCACTGTTCTATGTACTTTATATTAGCTATTTAATTCCTCACAACAATCCCATGAAACATGTTTTATCATCCCCCTTTTACCAATGAAACTGAATTACAGAAAGGTTGTCCAAAGCTACACAGCTAGTTAGTGGCAGATTAAAACACAGACAACTGGCTTCAAGGTCCCACTCATGCTTCTCATGGAATTAACTGTGTTAATTGAGCATGTGATGTATTCTTGGAACTGTAGAGGGCCCACAGAAAAATGTAAGACATGGTTCTGACCCTCAAGAAGAAAATACCACAGTGAATTGTAAAATGGATAAAACGAAGTGGATGGAAATGTCTTAACAACCATTTGGAATTTTCGTTAATGGTACAACATGTCATGAATAATTTTATTTTTATTTGGGCCAAAGAAATGCGATTTTATGTGCGTATGTGTTGTGGGTGTTTGAAAACAAGGTAGAAGCTTATTAGCTCACCTGATAGGCCAGAGATAGTCCAGAGAACACCCACATTTTCCATAGCTGGGTTCAACTTGACTAACCTGATCCTGCTGTCATATCACCAGTCAGGGGTTAGGAGCAGATAGTGGAAGGGAAGGACAAGCCCATGAATTTTTTTTTTTCACATGAACAAAGTATGTTTTTTTCTCCTTAATCCGTGAATCATCTCACAGAGCAGCGTTTATCAGAGCATGGTCCATGGACCCCCTGTATTAGAATGACCTGAGGCACTATCAGACATGCTAACTCCTGGACCCCAACCCAGACCGGTGATTTTGACCTTCTGAGTAGGAGACACAGAAATCTGTATAAGGAAGCTCAGTTTTAAAGATTTTTTTTTTTTTTTTTTTTTGCCTTCATCACATCCAGCATTCCCAGGTCTGTCTGAACGGTCAATTATGAAACAAGGTGGACCAGAAAGAGTAAGCTTGGAGGCTGGGCTGCATGCCAAGCCAGACCACCCCAGATATTGGAACCCTGCCGCCTTCTCTGCCAACAGCTCTTTGCAGAAGGATTTCTCTCTGCGATTCCCATGTGTCACCAGAGAAACGCCATTTGTCATGGTCAGGGGGTGCTGCTGCACACGGCTGTGACATACAGTCAGAGAATACCTATGGGCTAGATGCTGGGTGAACTCTCACTAGGTGAAAACCATGAATAGAGCATTCAGCAGAATTTTAGACAGGAATGACTTCCTAGGGTAGTCAGTACATTAGATTACATGCACAACACCAAAAAGAAACAAACAAAAAAGTGAGCCTGGAAAAAATTTAGGTAGCAATGAACTTGGAAGACATGAGCCTTCTTAAAGTCACACTGTGTGTGCCCCAAACAGTTTCAGATGGCCCTGCCAGCTCTGGCTCCCAGAGCTAAAAGTGCACCTGTGTCTGCTTTCAAACCATTCACTTGTGCCAAATGATCGAATGCTTTCAGTCTTTCACAAGTCATACCTCAAACCCTCTGGTCACCTCACTGGCCATGAGATAAAGCCACTGAGCTTCCATATTGGAACCAGTAAATTTAATTTGTGGATGAAATTCCCCAAATCAATTTTGATTGCTGTCACTCTGGGAGATTTGGGGGACTCAGAACTGATGATGATGTGTGAAAAACACTTCTTTAAATTGCTAGGCAGAGAATTCACGCTCAAGGTCTCCTTGCCCTTCAGATCCCACTGGATTTTCATGAATATCCTGCTAGTGGTTCAGGTGAAATTGAAGTGGGGGTGGTGCATTTTCCTTTATCTTGATGACCTTGTCAAGTGGCTCTTTCTCTGAGCCCTTGGTTTGAAAGCCCCAAAGTTCCACCACATGCTTTATAAAGGCAATACCTTTTCAGGCAGTGGTTTGTTCCTTTCGAGGCTTTTTTGGGAAGACTTAGTCTCACTGTGCACAAGAATCTCTCTAGACAAAGTGGCTTCCTGTATTTGCAAAGCATTTCCAACCAGCCGTGTTCTCACACCAGATGACAAATGACTTTCTGCCTCACTGATTTGGTGACTCAGGAGTCCTTGTCTGACCCTGTTCAAGTCTAGTAAGAGAAAACCAGACAAACTCTCAGATGTTTGTTTTTTAATTAAAGAGACTTTTGAAAATATTCTTACCTAGAGACACCTGGGTGGCTCAGTCGGTTAAGTGTCTGACTTCGGCTCAGGTCATGGTCTCACAGTTCATGAGTTCGAGCCCCATGTTGGGCTTTGTGCTGACAGCTCAGAGCCGGGAGCCTACTTCAGATTCTGTGTCTTCGTCTCACTCTGCCCCTCCCCTGCTCATGCTCTCTCTCAAAAATAAACATTAAAAAAAAATTTTAATTATTATCTGTTATTTGCCAATTGGTGCTTCTGTTTCTGGTTACTCTAAGGGGAGAAAGGCTCAGTACCTGGTAGTCATTGAGTGGATATAACCTGTTAATAACAAATCACCAAAAGAAACGTGCCTGGCTTATCTTGTTTCTCCAATTAAAGCTCTGACAGAGGCTGTTATGGTTGTGAAGCATAATAAGGAGATTGTGTGATGTGGTAAAGATGCTTTGCTTTACCAAGAGCAGTATCCCAGATTTCTGAGTTATTACATAAAACCATGGTGATTGTGGGCTTTGCTCCAAAGGGAAGATAAATTTATCAATGGTGTAAGGCCTTTCATTTGCTCATTGAGTCCTCCAAGGCCTCCCTCTCCCAGTGTGGCTCCCTGATGGGGTCAGAACTCCTCATAAATGCTATTGGAGACAAAGGTATTGCTAGGGCTCTGCCCTTGCCTCTGACAAGCCATGAAAGCCACAACCCCACCAAGGCAGAGAAAGAAATCAAGAAACAAACTAATATTTCATCTTGGATAAAACTAAAAGGCATCCTGTGACCCTCACCATAATATACGAGGGAGGGCTGCCAAATGGAGTGCTATGGGAACATCTTAAAGGAGGAAGTTTCCATTTATACATCTCAGACAGTGCTGGAACAGCATAATTCTCTCACAAACCCTAGTGGCCTCAAATCCCCATCCCTTATTTGATTCAGTGGCACTAGGATATATCACTAGATGATAGGAGCTTTTCTGGCCCCTGTGTGAAACCGAAAAGTAGCAGGGATGTGAGGCTGAATGAGGAGCATACAAAAATCATCTTTGAAGGAGACAATTTGTTGGAGAGAATGGGGAAGAGAGACTCCAATTCACACACAGTCTTATAACTGCTGATTTCTATGAAGGACAGATAGTTCGCTCATAGGCACCACTCTATGATCATGCAGACTATTTCTGTTGGTCTGAAGCCCAGGCTAGCCTGCCGTGAGAATCTCCTGCGAAATGCTAGTCCAGGAAGAACTAGCCTTATTGAAAGATATGTAATAATTGAAAAAGAATCAGTACAGGATCTACACAAACATGTTATAAGAAAACATGAGGAAAAGAACGAGAATAACAGATAGGAAACAGGCACCAGAAAAATGTGGCCATCAAGTAGATGAAAATTATGACCATATCACCATGAACTCAAAAAATGTCACAAGTTGATCTAGGAACACAAAGCAGAGGCAAGAGCTCAGAGAAGAAACAGCTGTCGTCGTCGTCGTCGTCATCATCATCATCATCATCATCATCATCATCTCCTTTTGCTAATTCATAAACAGACCTTAAAATGTGCCCATCATGGTTCAAATTGCTTTTTATGTATTAACTCATCAATTCTTAAAATAGCCCTGTAAGGTAAATGCTCTCATTTTACTCAATTCAAACACAAAGTGCCAAAAGTCAAGTAACTCAATCAGATTTATGTTCCGGTAAGTGGTATCAAACCCTGACTTCAAAGCCCTCACTTTTAACCACTATACTGTATGGCCCAGCAGCCGGGAGAGTCCAGGAAGGAGACAAAGAGAAATGAAGTACACATTGGAATAAGCACAAAAAGGAATAAACACTGATGGAAATGCAAGAAGGACACAGAGGAAAGGACTGAGAAGCCAGCAAATTGACTTGGAAATGGAGAAAATTGTGACAAGACTAACATGAAAATAATAGAGAGGGACATCAGTCAAATGACATCCATAAATAATATCCCTATAGAACAGAACCAGGCAAGTAGAAGAAAATGCTCAAAGGTATTATTCAACAATATTACCAGAAATGAAAAAGACTTGAATTTCTACTATGGAAGGGCATACCACATCCCCAGAAAAATTGATACACTGAGCATCACATCCTAGTAAAGTAATTAAGCTTCACAGATAAGGAAGGAAGCCTGTGAGCATTCTAACCAAAAAGGAAAACTTGCCTATACAGGGAAAAACAGAAGGCTGATATTAAGCTTCACGACAGAAATGGCTGATAGTTTTTCAAACCATGGAAAGAAAATGTAAGGAATCCAAGCATTTTATACCCAGCAAATATGTTGATCAAGTGTAAAAGTAGAAGACAAACAGTTTCAAATAGGTAAGATAAGCAGTTCTGTGGACCACTCTTTGAAGAAACTATGAGAAGGCAAATTTTTCCAGCCAAGAGATCAGTGGAAAAACTTTGGCTATAGGAATAGTGGTAAACATAGAATCCCTACAGTTGTAGGACTAAGAATCAAAACGTGTGGAAATTATGGTTGAAATACAGAATGTAAGTGTCATACAACACTTCACTATAGAAATCACATATTTCACCAAGTTTCTGCAAGGAAAAAAGAAAGCAAACACACTGATTTCCAAAAATTTTAGAGTTGGAGGGCAAATGCTATTTTTTTAGGAGGTAAGTGACAATAGTATAAGTAGATATAATTGCAGATGACTAGACGGAACTATTGAATAATTTCCATGATACGTCGTTAAGTAGAGGGCAAGTTAGAACAATATATATAGTATAGTATTGTGTAAAGGGCAGGGAAGATTGTGTGTGTGTGTGTTTGTATGCTATAGATGCATACATTATCTCTTGAAGAATATGTTCAAATGTGTTAACAATGCTTACTTCCAGGGAGAGGATCTGCTTGGTTGGGATATACAGGTAGGAGGGAGACTTTTCATTCTCCAGAATTTCATACCATGTGCTTACATTAACTGATCAATAACTTATTTTTAACCCAGGCTTTGTTAAATCTTCATGAGTGTCAGGTTCACACCACTTTGTTCTTGAGCTATTTTGGGGGGTTGTTCCACTTTGGCATGTTTTGCTTGGGTCTGAGCTCCCTTTGCTGGGCTCCGGTTATCATGCTAAGCCTGTCTAAAGAGATAATGCACGATTTTCTTCTCGTCCTGGAACCTTTAAGGCCCTAGTGAGAATCACCTTTTGATAAAAAGATACCCTCCCTGGTCCTCATCCCCACCCCACCACCCCACCTCCCTGCTTCTCACCAGGGACCCTTGCCCTCGATATGAAAATCTCTCCTCCATGACCTCTGAGATCAATGTGCACCACTGGAAGGGGGAAAGCTTTAACCTTCAATCAAGAAGGTTGGAGGAAAGCTGAGGCCCACAAAGAGGGTTAATAAAGTGACTGTTTTCTTTCTTTTGCAGACAACCTGCCACCCACTGAGGCAGGAATAGTCTGCACAAAGGACTCCGGATATAAACAGTGGCCTCTTTCTTTATTATTGATTCTAAGGGCTCAATAGAAGCCTCGGACTGAGACAGTGGAAGAGATGGCTTGTGAGTCATGCCAAATCACCACATTTCTCTGTGCCTTGAAGAATTCTGGACTTTCTGAATGGGCTCGATAGGACAACTCCTGCCAATTGAGGTCAAATATTGCTGATCACTTCTGCTGAGAAGGACGTTTATTCCCTTCTCATATTTGTAAATACATGCATCAGGATGTACTCTTCTCTTGCCAGCTTGACCAGTTCTTCCTGATGGAGTGCTGCCTTCCTGCTGAAGGCAGCCTGGGGTGGTGTATTCCCCCACAGAAAGGCTCCAGCCAGGACAGAAATTGCTTCGGTTCTGAGGTCTGGAGCCAAAATTTCCCCTTGGTATGAGGTTGCCGGACTAAGCTGCCTACAACAGCTCTCCTCTGGCTTGTTCCACACTGGGGTCTTCTAGGCCCTTCCGTGCATGCATCTGACCTCTTTCTCAATCACATCTTGGCCGTCTGACCCTTACCACCCCCTGGGAAACAATATAGGCAGGGCCTATGACTGTGCCAATCACTGTGGAATGTGCTTCTCTTTTCCTACTATCTGTTGAGGCTTACTGATGCCAGACACTACCCTAGGCATTTTCTGAGTAGATATTTCATAGCAGTCTTTTGGGATTGGCAATTGAAGGTTAAAGAAGTTTCAGACATAGGCCTATTTCTACCTGACTCCAAATCTACAATTTGTTCAACTGGGTCACCATCTTATTCATTCTCCACAGTGATCCTCTGAGGTACTTACTATTATCTAGATCTCTCCTACATCACTATGCATGGTACTCTTCCTGAATCTTAAGTGGGCTGATTGAATTGAAAATCAGGGCTGAGGTGTCAACTATACGCCTATACATTTTTTTCTCTCCTTTCCCTGTCTGTCAAAAGAAGATAAGTGCTGAAGACACTGCAGAAGAAAGAAGGATTAGCAGATCTTGTTGACTGAACATAGACACACTGCTTCCTTTTCTGCCCTCTAAGATCTGGGGAACAAGGACTGTTCTGAGGCCACTGGCTTAGAATTTGGATTTGGGAATAGGAATATTTGGAGTTAATGAGATGAATGAAAAGTGAAGTTGTAGATAATCTAAGTAGTGCCATCTTCTTTCTCCCATCCATATGACACGTTTTGGATCATTTCACAGTAATGAAATAGGTCTTTATAGATTCATACAGCCATTTGGGATGTGAACAATTCTTAAAGGACTGGAACCACTCATGTATCTCTGTTTCTTGCTTCCTACCTTCTAGCCCTGCTTCTGAAGTCCTTACCCCCCTTCAGCTAGAGCCTCCACCCCCTCCTCAGGCCTCCTGTAAGTTGCAGAACGAGGCATGATCAGGGCAAGGGAGGGTTTAACCATCTCAGGGTGCCCTGTGTGAGGCTCACCATGATTGCTTGATTGTTGATTGGACTCCAGTCTTGGGTTGTAGAGTTGTTACTGAGTCTGAGTCCTTACACTGGGCCTAACGAGTTTTGACAGGTTTCAGCTTTATCCCCAGTCCTAGCATCCTGTTGTGGTCCAGTGACTCATATCCTCATCCCTTTACAGGGTTGGGACCCTGGCTTGTTCTTTTGAGTCCCCCTTCTAAGAGATGGAAGGTATAATTCACGTGTATTCAAATCCAAGTCTGTATAGGAACTGTGATAGGTATTATTCCATTTTATCTTCATAAAAGTCCTAGAAATTGACGCACAAGTACTGAATAACTTACTCAAGGTTGCCCAAGTACAGATTTTTCTGTTATGACAGCTCTGTGTTTTCTACCATCACACATTTGTAACCCTAGTTTTGCCCTTCAGTTCAGAGGTTACTTTGTAGGCACAGACATCTCTTAGGGTTCAACCAGCCATGTTATTTTTTTTAAATAGTTTTATTGAGACAATTTATTTACATGCCATAAAATCCGTCCATCTAGAGTATATGATTAAGTGGTTTTAGTCTATTTTACATAGGTGTGCAGCCATCACCATAATCTTAATTTGGGATACTTTCATCACTCCAAAAAGAAACCCCGTCCTCATTAATAGTCACTCCTGATTTTCCCCACTCTCTCCCCTCGGTAACCACTAATTTACTTTCTGTCTCCATAGATTTACCTATTTTGGAAGTTTCTTATAAATGGGATCAAATGTGGTCTTTTTACCTGGCTTCTTTCACTTAGCGTTATATTTTCAAGGTTCATCCATGTTGTGTATGTCAGAACTTCCTTTCCTTTAATTGCTGAACAATAACCCACTTTGTGAATATAGTACATTTTGTTTATCTCTTCTTCAGTTGATGGACACTTAGGTTGTTTCCACCTTGGACCGTTATGAATAATGCTGCTGTGAACATTCATGCACAAGTTTTATGTGGACATATGTCTTCACTACTCTTGGGTAGAGAGTAGAATTTCTGGGTCATATGGAAACTCTGTGTTTAACATTTTGAGGTGCTGTCAGAATGTTTTCAAAGTGGCTGCACCATTTTACATGCCCCATATTAACGTATGGGTATTCTAGCCATGGTTTTTTAAAAGTCATTTTGATAATCCTTTTCCTCATCCATAAAAGGGAGTTAATAATTTCTACCCCACTTAGTATTTGTGAGGCTTGTAGAACAAACATAATGTGTAAAGAGGACGTATATCTCAAGCTCTGGAGTAGATGAAGTGCCTAGTAAATTGAGCTATTTCATTATCAGACAAATGGAGGCATTTGATTCACTGCTAACTGTGCAACAGCCATGATCAGCTATTGCATGTTTAAGGCATTCTCAGCCTTTGGTTGTTTCTTTGGCTGAAGATGGTTTCATGAAATTTCCTGTCATATCAACAGACAGAAATACTTATCTCAGAGGAGAAGTGTTTACTTTTGGAGTCTTCCCAGACTACACCCAGAGATGTCAGGACTCGAGGTAGCTCATAGACCAGCTTTTTTCTCTCTAATATGGCATCTCGGGAAGGCTTTCTGTGTCACCGAGAATCTTTAAGTGGGCCCCAGTTTGTGTGGCCTGAGTGGGTTCTTGGGTAACAGTGAGCTTCCTGTCAGTTTTACTCATTGGGACTGGATTAGGAGACAATTCTAGAATTCTCCAAGTGTCTGGAAATGCCCCATCACCACGCTCACTTCTGCCATCACTGGGCCTGGAGAACCATGCCCACCAGGTTTCTGTTGTGAAGCCTTGGACCTACCTGGAGAAGCCCAGTAGAAACAAGGTCTGGTAGTTGGAATTCCTACTCACAGACCGAAAATTTAACAACGGGGACATGAAAACCACTCATGGCACAAAATTTGACTATTGTTGGAATTTGGCAAGATGCACACTTTACTTATAGTAGCAAAGTTCAGCCAGACAACCTGTCACCAAGTTTAAACCTTTCCCACTGTGAGCAGCCTCTGATTTGAACTCCTGTCTTTGTCCCTTTAAATATTTAGACTGGCAGCTGCTCCTTGGTCCTCCCCAGTTCTTGCTCTTAGTTGGCCCTTTGGTCCTCCCTTGGCTATGGCACATGTAGGGTAATGGCTTAGAAGAAGCCAGAGGTGTGTTTCTTCAGTCATTCATATGGTGCCATTATCATGTCTGACTCAGAGGCCAGAACCACCCTTCTAGTGGGCTGGAGATCATCTTTGCACAGAGGCTTTCTGAGGGACTGACAGCTGGGATGATCTGAGGCCTCAGGAGACTGGGACCATGCCCAGTATTCTTCATCACTCAGTCAGCTGGAGGCTGTGAAAGCTACACTAATGAAATCAACATATAATGAGAGGATACTGAAGCCTCTGCAGGCCTGTAGAAACATCTACTTCATAGTGGCATAATCAATGATATTAGCACATTTGATGAAGACACAAGGCAGGACTAATCTGCAAGGAAACTTAGAAAAATGGGTACCTTATGGACAAATAGACCATGTGGTTCCCCTACCCCAGAGGAGAGGGAACCTCAAAACTGGGGACGTCCGGTATCTTACTCAGGGTGTTGTGGGGGCTCCAGATATTAGAAAGCAACAACCTCTTCCTCTTCCACCCTCTCCTCTTGGTATCAACACATTGGCAGCCTGGCTTATCTCTGGGCCACATGTGACCATGTTTGTGTTACCACCACTGAGAGAGATCACTGAGAATATGTAAAGCTGGAAGAACAAGGTCCAGCTTTAGGATATGGGTCTTTTGGTGACTAGGCTGCCAGCAGCCCGACCTAACAACACCTTACACCTAGCCACAGGGTGTCTTTCCACCTCCTACCTATAGCCTTTGGAGAAAAGCTAGTGGAATGATGAGCTGATAGATATGCTGGCATTAAGCGGGGTGATCAAGGAAGGCTGCCTGAGACATGTAGGGTCTGATTTTTAAGCTGGAAACATTTACTGCATATCTTCTGTGTGCCTGCACTGCTCCCTGTTTTTTCTTATTTAATCATCCCAACAGCGCCCCTGAGTTTCACATTATTATCCTTACTTTATGGGTGAAAGGATTGAGATTCCGAAATGTCAGGTCGCTTCTCCACGATCACACTGCTGGTCAGAATAAGAGAGTCGTTTTTGACTCTCATTGGAGGCTACTTTCAAAGGCCTGGAAGTATCTGGTCATTAGCCCTGGTCCCTCTTGTTCATGCCCTACCCTGGGATTATGAAGTTAAGGCCTTGCAGGAACAGAGAGGGATTTCCACCCATGTCCAGGCCATTCCCTGAGCACTAACCTGGCCAATTCCTTCTTTGTTGGGATAAAAGTGGCGCCAGGCATTGTTCTCACAAGACCCAGAATGGACAGGGCCTCAGTGAGGAGAAATACACAGCGGCTATTCTCAGTGTCAAGGCAAGGAATTCATTTGTGAAGGCATCGGCTTCCCTGGGAAGGAAACACACGCTGGAAAGGCTCACTGCCAACAAATTCTCATCAGTATGAAGAGGAAGAAAGGCCATTTCCACTCAGATCTCCATGTGGGAAGGGAGGAAAGGCAAACATCCTGGCCAGGGAATGAGCCGGGGGCGAGTCTCCCCGTGGGTTATGTTTGGCTGTTGTCACAGGGCTTGTGGGCCTTTGGGTTGGTTTTGAGGCCCAGGATCTTCTTTTTGGAGGCCCCAGCCTGGGCTCTTATATTCATCCCCCAAAGGCATAGTAACATGGTTTCTGGACAGGGTCCCTGATACCGAGAGCTCACAGTGTGTACAAGGACATGGGGCCTGTTCCTTTTGATACTGGATTATCTCTTCCTCTGCTCCGGTGCTCAGCCGGGCACAACCAATCCAGAAGGAGGCTCTGGGCTTGTTTGAATAAGTATAATCAGTTTATCGACTGAGGTGGACTTGATAAGGTGTAAATCTGTGCTATACCCCGGTATCTTCCTTCCATGGCTCTGAATCATCACCTGAGTTTCTACTCAAGCTGTTTTGCCATCAAAACTAGTTTAATTATTCACAAATATTAAAAATTGAGTATATCCAAATTAAAGTTCTAGTCACTCATATATTTCAAATCTTTGCACCTGCCCGTCCCCTATAATGCCACACACACACACACACACACACACACACACACACACACACACAGATACAGACACATATCCCTTCTTGGCCTGATTTGGTCTTGGAAGGCTGCACTGGGGAAGGTCTCTCTTCCTTGCTCTACCTCTTTTACTCACCCTCTTGTTATTCTGGCCCTTTCAGGATTTAGCCTACGGGAAAGGGGACATCGAAGAATAAGTGTGCAGAATCTCGAGGATGATGAGGTTATAGTCTGGCATCAGGGCACTCTGGAATTACACCAAGTGTGTTATGCTTTTATGATTCTTTGGAGACTCACCCTGTCCCTAGGGATCTCCCATTTGTAGTGACTCACCATGGGCACTGCCTCCTCTTGTGTTCTTCCTTCCACATAGTAGTTTCCAGAAGTCCATTCCTCTCTTGGCGTCCCCTCCTCTCTTCCTGCCTTCTCAGGCTGGCACTATTCCGAGGGCCCATCTGGAACAGGCACCACATCACCTAGCCAGAGCTTTGCCTCCTGGCTCAGCCACCTGTTATCTCTGAGTCGGCAGTCAGTGTCTACGTCCTCCCTAATTCCAGCAGACACAAATCAAGCTCCCCTCTAGAGAGACTTCCTTGATGACTTCCTTAATTTCCTCCTCACTCCCTGCCCCCACCAATAGACGGCCTCTCTCTAAAGAAATCCACAACTCTAAATCTCTAAAGAAATTTCACAACTCTCTCTAAAGAAATCCTTACCTTCAGCCTCTCCAACTTCCTCAACTCCAAAGCAGGGCTCTGGGTGGGCATTCACCCATCACCACCTCAGCTGCAGAGTGGAGAAGGCTATTGGCTAGATGACCAACACCTCACTCCAGAGTCTGAGTTTGAATAGCTATTGTTCTCAGTCTGGGGGCCTCAGGCAACACTCGGAGACAGGAAGAGTCCTGTTTAACAACTGGTTAGACAAGGTAATGCCCAGGGAGACTCTGCACCACATACAATGTCAGCCTTCATGTCCCATTCTGAAGGGCTGGCAGGCTGGCTGTGCCCTCTCACTGCTGGAGCGCCCTGGCCTCCTCCTGTGCTTGTCTTTGCTTCCTGGATGGACATCAACCCTCCTAAAGGACCTTATTGTGGGAGAAGAGGCAAAGTGGGGCTGAAATGCTTCCACATCATTTTAAGCCTAAGCTGCCCTGGCCAGAGAACAGGTCAAGGGCACTTCATTTTGAGGAATGTGAAAATTGAGGGGAGGATGGAAGGCAGGGCTCTGCCTTCACTCTTTTGTGAAGAGTTCAGGGGTGCAGTTTTTGAATTAGCTTTGGATGAACCACTAACCAGCAAGGGGGAATCTTAGCAAAGTCACCGAGCCCCTCTGGCCTTAGGGACTACCCCTGTAAAATGGAGCTGGGCCTCAGGTCTAAGGGCTCTTGCAGTAACAAGGTTAAAATGAAATAGACAGGAGTGGGAAGAGACTGCTTGTCATTGGATTACTTCATTGTGTCCTATTGGCTGCTCCAACCTCCTGTATAGTCAGCTGAGCCCTCTGTTGAGATTGTATCACGACTCACTCTCTCCCTCTGCCCACCCATGCCTCCTTCCCTTCCCTTACAGGTGTTGGTCCCAAGAGCACTCCTGATAAACATCCTGCACAGTAATCTATGTCTGTCCTCAGGGGCACTAACTTAAGACAGACCCCCTCTCTTGCTTCCCCCCTTAGTGTCTCCCCACAGCCCCTATATACTTCTGCCGTGTAGATCAGAGCCCTGAGAACAGTGGCCCCTAAAAAGCCATGTAAATTCTGATTGGACTCTGGGGAACTCTGGGAAGTTTAGGAGGAATCATTGAAGTGGCTTGTGAGTGTGTGTTTTAAAAATTAGGAAGGCTTAACCCCTCTGATGTTTCCTTGCTGCCCCTGCTTGGGGCTGTTAGAGCACTTTCTTGGAGTCCCTTTACCCTATAAGTCTCCAAGCTCAGAGCAGTGGGGGACTGTGGCAGTGTCTTAGAGCCAATAACATGGGGTATTGTAAAATATGCAGAGACAAGTATCCTTTTTGCTGTGTGACCTAGAAGATGCCACACAGGTAGGACTCAGTGTAGCCAGGGTTTACACCCAGGTCATCTGATCTGGGCTCTACAATTGTAACCACTGTACTAAACTATCCCTCCTGTGGCTGTGGCTTGAAGGGGTACAGATCCATCTCCGAACTGGGAAAAGAATGTAGGCAGAAGTACTCCTTCTTAAAAAAACATCTACTCTCTGGGCAGAGAGCTGGAGAGAAAGAAGATGACAGAGGATTCACAATAAAGACAAGTAAGGGGCTAGGCTTTGGCACAGGAGTCCTCTGTGAGCTTTCTCTGGTTTCCCCAAAGTTTTAAGTGCATGCCTGACATTTGGCAAGGACACCAGGAAAACTGGATAAAACTCTGAGCCTCTAGGCCCTCCCATAGGGCCCCCATCTCTCCTTCCCAGAGGCCTCCTCTGAAAGGTCTGCCTTCCCTAAATTGCATTTATTCAAATGATCTGTCTCAGAAGGATGCCAGGCCTAGCAGAAACCCTCCTGGGATTTGAACCTGCAGTTCCCCGGAGCAGAAGTATTTCAAACCTGAGGCTTAGGTCACTGAGCCAGGCCCTGAGGGGACTGAATGCAAATTTCGTACTTTAATTTAAATCTGGGCAGGAGAAAAGTGCCCCAGACGGCACTTTGCCACCCGGGAATGCTGGAAACCCCCAACTCTTCCTGGTCTTTTGCCTCAGGCAGCAGCAGGCACCATGGGCAACAGGGAGGCCAAAACAGCTCACGGTGCCCAGGGCTTCCTGCATGCTCCTGCACAGTGCTGGAAGATTCTCCTTCTTCAACCCACATCCTTGCACTTGATAAGTGCCTACTATGTACGGGGCGCATAAGTTCCTTCATGTACTCCTTCCCACAGTGAAGGAAGTATTGTTTGGCAGACAGTTCCGGCTTTATTGAAGTCACATATCTAGGCTGCATTTCAATTATTCTAGTTTTAGTTCTGGTAAATCAGAATGTCACGGGTTGTAAAAACAAAAGCATCCCTGTGTTCTTTAGCGCCCTTTCTGGGGCAAATGCACATGGACTGAAACCTGGGTGAGGCTTTCAGAGGGCAGCTCCCACTGCTTTACTGCAGCTGATAAACCCCCAAGAACTGGGCTTCTGATGGAGACTGGGAGTCGGGCATTTGCGTGCTCATGCTAATGGACAACTCTATCATCAGCCCCACCGAGGCTTTCAAAGATCGATGTGTCGTTTGCTTGCTGTTTGGGATATGTATTGTCATTTCTAGCTCTCAAATTGTTTGTATCAGGAACTGTGTGCCTGGTGCCCTAGTTAGGTGCTGGCAGCTTTACCTGCCCCAGGCGCTCAGGAAATTCCTCCCGGCCCATCCCCAGCTGCGGATGGGGCACATGCCATCTGATCCTCCTTTCAACAAGCCCCCTCTTGCCGGACGGATTCATCTGAGTTATATCCCATGTCTGGCTTTTCAGGGTGAATGCATTCACTCAGGAGCACTGTTTGAGAACATCTACATTGGCAGGCTGAGAGGCTCGTAGCAGTGAGGGGCTATAGCAGGACACAGAAGAGCCTCTGTCTTTCCGAGGGAATCAGTTTGGGTCCAGCTGAGGGAGCCTACGGGATGCCAAAGGGCAGGCAGCCTCCCCCCTGGCTGCAGGGAGTAGAGGCCCAGGGCGTCCAAACTGCCCGGACAGTGGTCATCTTAAGGGAGCACTGAGGAAGGTGGATACAGGCTCTAAGGCTGGTGTTGGGACAATCCTGTCTGACATCCATGTTCCTTCCCATGGGAAGCAGTGAGAGGGGCAACATTTCTGTCTCTAGACAAGGTGCAGAGTGTTACAGGTTGACTTGTGTCCCTCAGCCCCCACCACAATTCAGACATGGAAGTCCTACTCCCGGTACCCTGGCGTGAGGCCTTATTAGGAAATAGGGTTATTGCTGATGTCATTAGTTGAGATGAGGTATTAGGGTGGGCCCTCGTCCCAAACAACAGGTGTTTTTATAAGAAGAGGAAATTGGGACACGGACACGCAGACAGGGGACACCATATGAAGACAGAGGCAGAGATGGAGTTGCTGCTTTTACAAGCCAAGGAGCCCCAACATTGCCAGGGAGCCCCCAAGAAGCTAGGGCAGAGGCCAGAACAGATTCTGCCTCATAGTCCTCACGGGGAGCTCGCCCTGCCGACACTTTGATCTCAGACTTCTAGCCTCCAGAACTGTGAGACAAGGAAGTTTTGTTGTTGGACTAGCAAAGCGATCCAGTGTGTTACACTGCTCAGCCCCGAGGGGCCTTGCACAACCTCTCCTCTCCGTGGGGAGCAGCTCCCGCGAGAGTTCTGGCTCCCTTACTGATGCCAAGGGTAACTTACACTGCTCTCTTTTAACGGTGACAGCGATGATAATTTCGTTTATTTGGTAAAGATTTTTAATGCGCACGAGCATCCATTATATACCTGGCACTGTTACAGGCACTGAGGGACCAGTAGAGGACAAAACAGCCCTCATGGAACTTACATCCTAAAGGGGGAAAGCAGGCAGCAAACAAAATGTATGAGTAATGTGACAGTATGCCAGGCAACGGCAAGTGTAGCAGAGGGAAATAAAGCTAGAGAGGGGAGCAAGGATCGCCGGGGGAGGGGGGCGTGGGGAACAATGTTTAGGAAAGAGCTCTCGGAGGTGATATTTAAACAAACCTGAACAAGGGGAGGGTGTATCGTGAGGACATGCAAGGAAAGAGCATTCCTGGCAGAGGGAACACGTGCAAAGGCCCTGAGGCTGGGACAAGCCTGGCTTGTTTGAGGAGCCGTGGGAGGCCGGAGCAACAAGTGGAGTGAGCTGGTGAGACAGCAGAGGGAGATGAATGGAAATGTGCTTTCCCTCTCTTCAGGTGCAAGCCCACGGTCTCCCTGCTGCGCCCTGTCCACAGAGGCAGAAGCTGTGCTGAGGAAAAGAACACTGTTCAGAACACCTCAGGAAACAGGCCGCTCACCTCTCCTGCACTAGACCTATGGGTAGAGTGTCTGGGGATACCTGGGCCTGCTGGTGGGTTCTCTGCCCCGGAAAATCAAAAAGGTCAGTCTCACTCGGGTACCACCAGGCGAAAGCTGCTTAGTCCTCTGGCTCTGGTAGGAAGCCATTTTGTGTGGAGCCACATCTCTCCCTTGTGGGAAGAGGTCCCTGTGCCCATGGGGTGTCCCCCCACCCAGCCTGCTCAGAGAAGATGGCTAGAACTCTGGCCCCCTCACAGCCCCTGGGAGATACAGTGGGCCTGGCGCCATCCATTCTGAGGAATCAGTCTCCACGTGTTGTGCTTGGGGAATGATGGCGTTCCACCTCAGCCATGGTGAGGAAAGACTTCATATCATTTAATTTCCCTTCTAACTGTTATAAGTTGTTAATATTCACCACGTCGTTCACGGACTGTCTTCAGGAGCAGGAGGTTTAGAGAGAAGAAAGGCGGGTAGTTTGCTTTGAGGCCACAAGGAAGGGGCCTCGGAATATACTCTTCTTTGCTTTGTTGGTTGTTCCACACTTGGGGACAAGGAGCCAATACTTAGAGCCTTCTGTATCTGATAGCGGAGATGACTGGTTGCTATTATTACCTTGTCTTAGGAGGTGCGGAGAAAAGGAGTCCTTTCACAGAAAATCAAACCAACTGATCAAATATTTAAGTTGCCTGAGTTGGATCATCCAACACACCACGGAGGAAGGAAAGAAAGAGACAGCGAAGGCTCTGCCCCCGGGAGTCTCATAGCCCTGTCAGAGGAGCTAGGACTGTATGTGCACGTGGCTTTTGGAGAACAGGAAGACGAAGGAGCAGTGAGATCTGTAAAGAAACCCCTGGAGAAAATAAGCAATTTTAAGTCAATTGGACCCTGGAGGGAGTGATTTAGGTTAGAGGAGGAAGAAGGAAAGGATGAGGTTATGTGGGCAATCGCCAACCTGGATGTTCAGACTCCTTGGGGATCCTGTCACCCCAATTTTAAATGCCACAAATGGGGCTCTGAAAGGGCCGGGCAGGATCCGTGGTTTGAGTCGCTGAGTCAGGGGCACTTCCCAGACCTCGCATTTGGCCTTCTTTCCAAAATTGGCTTTGTCTGCTGCAAGTCTACTTTGTCTTTTAAATGTCTACAGAACCCTCAGACTGTTTGATCCACAGCCATATATTTAAAACGCACACACACACAGACGCACACATGCGCACGCACACACAGAAACAGCTTTGAATTTTCAATGTTTCTTGCCCAGAGCAAAAGAAGTCGGGTCTCCAGAATCCAAGCCATAAACTGTCTTTAGAACGGGCGGATCCAGCCTTCCTTTGTGCAGTTTGCCGAGGGCTTGGAATACCATGTGTGGCTGCTCTTGTTCTGTCCCCTTCTGGTTAACAATGAGCCCTCCCTGAAGCCCAGGAATCTGCCTCATTTCCTGTGGCTCCTATTTCACTCAACATGTGGTGCATGATTCCTGTAACTAGCATGATGCAAGCTCAGTGGTTAAGGGAGGTGGCAGTTCAGGGAGGCTTAGGTGACTTCTGCTAAATGACAGGGCACATCTCATCCCTCGGCCCCTTGTCCCGTGCCCAGGAGGAGCTGCCTTGTGTGGGAGCTTCCCTGCTTGTTTGTGACCATCTTAGAGGATTGACGCCTGGGGTGGGGGGTTGGTTGACAGTGGTGGAATTAAATAGATGAGGAGAAGTCTCTTCATCAGTGTGATGCATCAATTCCTTAGGGTCCCATCACTTTAGAAAATTAGAAAATTAAAAACAGAAGAAAGTCAAAGGACAATTCTGTGTTTGGAGAATTTTTGTAAGACTACTTGGGACCTTGATAAGCAGCCACCCTGGGTTCTGGTGAACATGTATTCTTTATTTGACTTTCCCAATGTGGGAACACCTCCCAGGCCAAAAAAAAAAAAAAAAAAAAAAAAAAAATCATTTACTCCACCAGGCCTCCAACAACGTGATTATGGCACATTTGTGGGGTTTTTTTGCTTTTGTTTTTTAAATATTTATTTAGTTTTGAAAGCGAAAGTGGGGTGGGGTGGGCCAAGAGAAAGAGGGAGACAGAGGATCCGAAGCAGCCTTCTCACTGACAGCAGAGAGCCTGATGTGGGGCTTGAAACCATGAACCGTGAGATTGACCTGACCTTAAGTCAGATGCTTAACCGACTGAGCCACCCAGGCACCCCTTCTCTGGAGTTTTCTAGTTTCATTCTTTCTGGAGCCATCTCTTGGTTAGCTCAACCTAATGAGCTACCCAGGCACCACATTTGGGGTGTTTTTGATCTTAGGATGAATGCCTTTAATCAATAAAGTAAGAACAGGACAGTGCCTGGCTGGCTGAGTCAGTAGAGCATGTGACTCTTAATCTCAGGGTCGTGAGTTCAAGCCCCACATTGGGCATGAAACCTACTTAAAAAATATAAAATAAAATCCTTTTAGGGGCACCTGGATGGCTTAGTCAGTAGAGTATGCAACTGTTATCTCAGGGTCATGAGTTTGAGCTGCTTGTTGAACATGGAGATAACTTTAAATGAAATCTTTTTTTTTTTTCAACGTTTATTTGTTTTTGGGACAGAGAGAGACAGAGCATGAACGGGGGAGGGGCAGAGAGAGAGGGAATCACAGAATAGGAAACAGGCTCCAGGCTCCGAGCCATCAGCCCAGAGCCTGACGCGGGGCTCGAACTCACGGACCGCGAGATCGTGACCTGGCTGAAGTCGGACGCTCAACCGACTGCACCACCCAGGCGCCCCAAGCATGGAGATAACTTTAAAAAATAGTAAGAATAGAGTTAGTCCATGGAATACCATGTGTGGATGCTCTTGCTCTGTCCCCTTCTGGTTAATTTTTTATTAAAAATTTTTTTAATGTTTATATTTATTTTTGAGACAGAGAGAGACAGAGCATGAGTGGGAGAGGGGCAGATCGAGAGGGAGACACAGAAACTGAAGCAGGCTCTAGGCTCCGAGCTGTCAGCACAGAGCCCGACATGGGGCTTGAACTCATGAACTGCAAGAACATGACCTGAGCTGAAGTCAGACGCTCAACTGACTGAGCCACCCAGCCGCCCCCCCCTTTTTTAAGATTTTTTTAAATGTTTATTTATTTTGAGAGAGTACTAGTGGGGGAGGGGCAGAGAGAGACAGAGACAGAGAATCTGAAGCTGGCTCCAGGCTCTGAGCTATTAGCATAGAGCCCAATGCAAGGCTTGAACTCATAAGATGGTGAGATCATGACCGGAGCTAAAGTCAGACACTTAACCAACTGAGCCACCCAGGTGCCCCAGAGTTAGCTCAGTTTCTAATGAATGTTCTGTTTGACACAGGCATAGTGGGATGACTCTTGTGAGGTCCAGTTGCCTAAAACTTTAAACACATGAAGCAAGACTCCCTTAATTTTCTTGTTTTCTATACAAACCTAGAATCCATCATCCGTGAACTTAATTCAGTAAATGTGTATTAAGCACCTTATGTTAGTTAGAATATGAATGCAGCTGTTCTAAGGCAGACCCAGAATAACACAGTGGCTTAAATGCAGTCGACAAGTCTTTCTGGTGTAATCACCTGTGCATAAGCTGCTCACTTGGCTAGGCAAGTGGCTCCATGTCATCTGGGACAAGCTCTTTCAGTCTTTCGTCTTTCCTGATCCTGTGGTGCTTGCTCACATCTATTCTGACCAACGTGGCTGGCCAGCACATCTTCATTCCAGCCAGAGAAAAGGAGGGCACGGGAAGGAGAAGGGGTGCTCCTTCCTTTTAAGGGAAAACTCCAGAAGCCACACATGCCCTTTGGTACATTTCTTTTTGGCCAGAACTTAGGCACAGGGTCATAGCAGACACAAAGGAGACTAGAAAATGTAATGTTTATTCTAGGTGGCCATCTGTGCAGCTAAAAAACAGCCCTTCTCTGCAGAGACAACGACTGGATGTTACAGGACAGTTGGTAATTTCTGTCTTACATGTTTACTTTGTAAGTTTCGGGTAGGTGCTGAGTAAGGAGAAAGAAGATGGGGTCCTCTCACAATAGATGCATTTAATTTAAGGAACCTACAGTCTAGTATACTTTATAAGAAAAGGACAGGGCTGACTTTGAGAGGAATAGAAGAAAGATAATGGAGGAAAGGAAATTCCTATTGGCATGAGAGCTGGGATTTAGGAGGAGGAGAGGCAATTCTGGGCAGTGAGACCAGTTTGAGACCCTGAGGTGGGACAACTGGTGTGTCTGGGAACAGTGGAGTCAAGCAAATGGCAGGATCATGGGTGGATGTGGATGGGTAGAGGGTAAACTCAAATGAGGTTGGTTGAGCCACCCATGCCTCTGGCATTCTTCAGCTACAAAGGGACTTTGTCAGAGCTTCCCTGGATGGAGATCATTCTGGAAGCAGAGTAGTGCTCAGATGGGGTGGCAGGGCCATGAGTGTGTGTGTGTGTGTGTGTGTGTGTGTGTGTGTGTGTGCATGAACACCTATATTGGAGTGGTGAGGGTAAAAGTGAGAAGGATGTTGGCAGAGAGATAATAAAACATTACAAGGTCATGAGAGCTAGAATTTAAGGGAGGCAGCAGAGAGAAATAGAAGGAAGTGCTGGGCTCCAGAGATGTTGGTCAATACAGAGGTAAATGTTATTTCTACAGATAGAAAGACCTTTGGGAGGAAGATTAAGGAGTAAGTATTCTTAGACCTCAAGTTCTGATTTTCATGAGGTGAGTCAAGAAGCTTCATTCACAGACGCACATCCACACTGCTTCTTCCCCTGAGTCCTACCTCAGGGTCTCAATCTAGTATCACTGCCCGGAAGTGCCTCTCCTCCTCCTGAATCCTGGCTCACGTGTCAATAGGGATTTCATTTTCTCTTTTTTTCTTTTCTTCAAGAGCTCTTTTCAAAGTCTGTCTTGTACATTTCTTATATACTAGATTACAAATTGATTTACAGTAAGATTGGAGAGATGTTTGACTTTGGAATCGATTTTTTTTAACTAATAGAAAGACCTCAGGGTCAGATTATTTGGTGAAGAGCATAGCTGTTTGTTCCAAGGAGTTCTGACTTGGGTGAGCCGAAGGTCTCTCTATCCTAGGACATGCTGAAAGCCAGGAAGGTTGGAAACATCCAGTGGTGTGCTAGAACCACATCTCACCAGCTCATGAGAGTCAGTTGCAAGCATCTCTTCCTAATTCCTCACTTGATGAGGTTTGATTGGTAATGTGAAACTGGCCATGATGGGAGCATTTACACCACGGAAATTGGTGTAAACTGGGGGCTTTTTCCTCCTGAGTGGCCAGTAGTTGAACATTTTCCAGTACACTGCTAGGGTCACCAACCCAGATTGGCCACTTTTGTTTTGTTGAGACCCTAATTGATTTTGGTGTGTTCCTTTCCATCTGTCCACCATGTCTTAAGCTAGTTGTCTTCTTCTACTAGGCACCATCTCCGTTGCTCACTCTTTCTTTCCTTTTACTCCTTCCTGATTGTTTCATCAGCTCGAGTTTAGCAAATAGACCAATTGCAATGCCATCCCTTGACCTTACAAAAGTTACTCATTGGGTTGTTCTATATCTGCCAATAGTTTTCTTTTTTACACTAGTAATAGCAATTGTTGATACAATTTTCTTGATTTCGTTCAAAATAGCTTAGTTAATCTTTCACCAACCAGCTTTACTCTTGGGCTTTATGAGTAGACTAGAGGTTTGTTGGTCTATTTTTTTGGTTTATAAGTCGTGCTAGTTACTGTTGCATTTTGAACTGCAGTGGCCAATTCTTTGGCATGGGTCTATTGACTAACTCAGGTTACTGACTATGGTAAGGGTGGAGTGTTATGGGTAGGGTATTAAAGAAAGAGTACCATTAAGTATCAGTTTCTTCATCTGTAACCTCAAGGTAAAATATTTATTTTGTATGGTTCTTTGAAGATTAAATAATATATTATTTGAAAAGGACCTAGAAAAGTGCTTTTTACCTAATAATCACTGTGTAATGTGATGTGATATTATTTTGTGAAAATACCTACCATAGTGCCTGGCGTTTGATAGGAAACAAGTAATTGTTAGTTGACCAATGCACTACCTCATATATATTCATGCCTGTGTCCTTTCTCTGCTTAGGATGTCCTTTGCCATCACATCCTCTAGGCTAACCCCTACTTAGCCTTCTCCTAGAGGTCTCTTAGGTAGGACTTCCTCTTTGGTGAAAACTGTTATTCTGCATTATTGTCATTTTACTGCTGTCTCCTCCTCTAAACTTTGATATCATTAAAATAAATCATATTTTCTTGGTTCCCCAATTTGTACCAACAAATTTCATGCATGATAAGGTCTCTATAAATTGTTGGTTAATGAATTAACGGGTGGATGGAGATGTCCCGTCTAGTCCTTGGGGCCAAAGACATCCCATGTGGGTCATTTGCCAAAAGAAGACACTTGAGGACTTAGGTGTGAATGAGGTCACCAGGGGAATGTAGCATGAAAAGTGAAAAGGATGAAGATAGTATGTGACAAAAGCTTACTGCGTGGGAAGAAGTGGGTTTAGAGGATGCAGCAGATAAAAAAGAAGAAAGACAACATTGCGATAGGGTACAGGAAAGAGTAAAAGAGTGACACGAGACAGAAATCAAGAAAGGAGAACATAGGGAAATTTAAGGAATCGTCTGAGTATCGAAACTCCTCATAGTTGGGGAAGCAGATGATTTAGACAAGGATAGGGATATTTGGAAGTCATTAAGGAGATCTTGAAAGCAGACTCATAAGGCTGGCTGAGAGGAAAGCCAGATTTATTTGTGGATATGGCAAGTATACACTGTTCCTTGGGGAATTCAGTAAAATGAGGAGGAAGAGGGATGATGGAAATATTAGGATAGCGAAGGTTGGAGCAGGTATTAGACTGCATATATATACAACTCAGTCTCGTGAGTGGGTTTCTAAGCTTTCTTCTTTGCTATGTCAAGTCATGTCATCCTTGCTTTTCCTCACTTGCCAGTCTTGTGAAGTTTCTTCTGACTTGATATATATAATAAACAAATTCTATTCATTCCTGTATATACTCTGTGTTATGTTAATTTTTGTATGGAAGTGCATCCAGCTATTCATCTGTCCGTCCATACAGCCATATGTTCATCCTGCCATACAATCAATATTTATTGGGCCACCATTAAGATCCAGGCACTACTGTAGGAGTTATAGGGAACCAGGACTTTGCTTGAGGAGTCTTTAGTTGAGAAGATTAGAACACACTGGCTGCCTTCTCTGGAGTTTTCTTTTCTTTTCTTTTTTTAAAAAAAATTAAATTTATTTTTGGGAGGGAGGGAGGGAGAGAGAGAAAGAGAGAGAGAGAGAGAGAGAGAGAGAGAGAGAGAGAGAGAGAGAGAGAGAGAGAGAGAATGAGCACGGGAGGAGGAGGGAGAATGGGAGACACAGAATGTGAATCTCAAGCAGGCTCCAGGCTCCAAGCTGTCAACGCAGAGCCTGACGTGGGGCTCGAACCCATGCATCATGAGACCATGACCTGAGCTGAAGTCAGATGCTTAACCGACTGAGCCACCCAGGAACCCCTTCTCTGGAGTTTTCTAGTTTCATTCTTTTTGGAGCCATCTCTTGCTGTTGCACATTACCTGGCGGTGTGCCTGACTCTAGGAATCATGTGCTCTGAACTGAGACCTGCAGCTGGGGGTTCCTGGTGATTGGTCAGTGTAGAGCTCACCCCACACCAGGCACACCCCAAAGCAGACTCCACTGAAGTAGATAGTCTGACAGCAGGCCAGAGCCTAAAGGCAACAGGCTGAAGGTTTGGGAGCCTCTCCTTGAGACTCATGTGCATTATTCATAGCTTGTCATTTGCAGTCAGAGAGACAGGCTGCCCTCTGACATCTCTGAAAAAGTTCATGATTTATTGGAGGCATCAGAAGAAATATAAAACTAAATAGTAATATAATCCTCTGGGGGAGGCCTCGCTTCAGCATTTTACATAATATTAGAACCTCAGCAAATAGTTTCCCTAAGATAAAAACTTTGGCAAACATTCAACTGAAATGTTTGAGAAGTGAAACCATTCATGTTTTGATGTCAGGAGACTTGAGTCTCATCTAGCCTTCTAAATACCAAATTTTGAGAAATCCCCCACTACAGAGGAACAGAAAGTCTGTAACTCAAGTACCACAAGGTGCATAAGCTCTGACCCCTCTTCTAGAGACAGTGGGCAATTTTGAACTCTTCCTTTTTGCTCCTTTCCCCAACTCACCAGGACAAGTGCTGACCCTTTCATTCATGATCCTTTAGGGTCAGAAGAAGAGAAATATGCCAAATCTTCAGTGGCTCTGTGGGTTCATACTTGTATAAGATAGGAATCAGTTTTGTCACCAATAATAGAAAACTCACCCAGAAAAGGCTTGAACTACTGACTTGGGCTGTATTTCCCTCACAGAACAAGCAGTCGGGAGGTGTGCAGCCCAGCGTTGGTACAGCTGTTTCGGGGTGCCGCCAGTTCCTTTGTATCTTGCCGTCCCATTATTCTTAGAATGCGGCTCTGGGCTTCCTGTTTGCAAGACTGCTTCCAGGCAGGAAGAAGCGGGCATGCCAAAAGCTGTCTTCTCGAGAGGCTTTATTTTTTATTTGGAAAGGGAAAAGCTACCATGTGGCTTCCACATATATCTATTTGGCCAGAATAGGGCCCTTCCTGGCTGGAAGGAAGGCAGAGTATTTAGCTTTTCAGTCTCTGTGTTAGAGAAAGGTGAGGAAAATAGCAGTTGGGATTAGGCACCAAGTAAACCATTCTCCAGTACCTGCCGCAACACTTTGGAAACCATTTTGGAATGTTTGAAGTGTAAGAACTCAGGCATGCACACTGTTTTAAATAAGTCAGTAAATTAAATCCAAAGATTAATAGCTGACCCAAGAGCTGCTATGCTCTGCATACAATAGGATCTCAGTAGGAATTTTCATAATGGTTGATTAGGAAGCATATTTCAGAATGTTTCACTTGGACTCAGAGCTGGAGATAGAAGATGGTGGAAAAAGGGAAAGAGCAGAATCTCCTCATTTTCCTGGGAAAATGGAGCTGCTTCTGACTTTAGCTCCTCCCGGTGATAACCCCTGGGCTGAGAGAAGAACAGAGGAGCCATTTTAAGGTGGTTTGGCAAAAGCCCCTGAGAAAAATCTAAAAGGATCTGTCCTAAAAGTTCCTTCCAGTGCAAGTCCCCTGTAGGTTTCTACATGTGCTCATAGTGACATGTACCGTGGAAATAGAGTGACCAGTTGGAGTGCCAAGGCATTTGCTGCCCTGCTCTGAAGGTTTTGGCAACACGTGCCACACCGTCTTGCCTGTACCTGCTGGTACACGTGCTGGGTGTACCTCATCACCCGGCAGGCCACACATCCTCCATTCTGGAGTAGTGGTTAATTTGTCACACCCAGGGAGCCAGTGGCTAAAATAGGAGTTTCCTCTGCCCCACATGACCAGGTCTGCTCTCCTCCTGCCTTCCCTCTCCCCCATCTGCCCAGGGGGATCAGGACAGAGCCAGGAGGAGCACATTTCTGTGCTCCCAAAGGCTACACTACCAGCTGTCTTTTGAAAGCTGGATTGCGTTTGCTTCATTAAAATAATGAAATTCCAGACGATGGTATTAGAGAGGCCAAGATGCTGCATCCAGAGAGAGGAAAGAGGATGCTCAGACAATAGGAGCCCCATGATAAGGATGAGGGAAGGAGAGCTTCGGGACTCATGACACGGGAGCCAGGTTAGAAGGGAGGAGTTAAATCTCTTTATGAGAATTGACATTCTTGTTTGCCCACCCTCTTCGTGAGATCCCGAAAACAGTGGCTTGTAAACCAGAGTGTCTTTAAATAAAGCAGCATCTTAGCCTTCATTGCAATTGTGTTGTGCAGTTTTTCTCTGAGGAAATAGGTGGAGAATAAGGAAAGAGAAGGAGAAAAAGGCTATGCGCAAACCATATGATTTAATCTTGACAATAATCCTATGAGGTAAGAAAACTCTATGAGGAAACTGAGGCTCAGAGAAGTTATATGGCACCTGGTATCACACAGCCAGTGAGGAGTAGTTCAGCATTTGGTCCCTGGTCTGTCTGATGATAAATCCCACAAGCTCTTCACTAGACTGCCTTTCAGGGTCCCCATCGAGCCAACTTTTTAGGAAACCCCTAAACTTAGAAGTCCCCTAGCCCAGCCAGGTGAGAAGTCTCTAAGCGACACGTCGGGCAGAGGGATGGTCCAGAAGTGCCCTTTGTCCCTCAGAGTAAAACCACCAGGCTGGCAGCCCCCTCAGGAGCAAACATGTTATACTGACTAAAACGGCTGCAGAGTTCAGCTCAAGTCACTTTCCTAGTTCCATCTGGAAGCTCTTCAGAGGCATAATTTCATTCCAGCCAAATGTAATTAAGAATTTGATTTGATTAAAAAACAAATCGAAGGAGAGAAATGAGGTTTCTCCTCATTCCCTCCCTTTCTTCACAAATAGGGCACTCATTAACAAGGCATGTGCACATGATCAGTGCCCAGTTCAAGGGAGGGACGCCCTCTTGCCCCTTGGCCACGCTTCCAAAGGAACTGGAGAGGGGGTGGGGGCGGGGGGGGAGGGGCGCATTTCCCACCAGAGACCAGAGAACTCAGCAAATGAAAGCTAAGGATTTAAAACATTCTAATTTGGCTTCAAGATACTAGCAAAACACAGCAGCTGCACCCCCTCTGCGGGAACGAGATGTCCGCTTAATTAAAGCATGGCCAGGCGGCGGGCATCTCCCGGGGAGAGAGATGCAGCGATACTGGGTACCAATCAAACTAGACCTGCTGCCAAGAGAAACCGTGGTCAGCGGGGATCACCAGCTTGCCTCTCCAGGAAGATGGGGCTCCAAAGCCGATTCGGGTAAAAAAGAAGAGGAGACAAGTAGGGTGAGAGGAAGGGATTTGTGATACTGCATTACTGGCCGTGACCCAAATAATCTGCCTCCGACCTACTCCAGCTTATCTCAGAGGCCCTAATGAGAATTGTGTGGTGAGCTTTTATAAAGGGCAATTCAAAATGAGCACAGGGAGGTCAAATGCTGTGGGGGCTGCTCCTGTCAGATTTCTGCCTAGCACACCCTCTCTCCTGCTCCCCTGTTTATAGGGATGCTGGGTTTTTTCCCCCCATTTTCTGAATCTGCCTCTTGTCCTCTCTTTAAAAAAGCCTCATGTGAGGTTTGCAACCTTGGAATCCTTCCAGGTGCCGAGATTGTCTCTTCCTGAGAGGAGCAGTTATTAAAATGAAGACCTACTAACAGTGGGGTATGAAGTTTTCAGAAAACACCATCGTCTGCACGGTTGAATCACTTCAAATTAGCTAATACCCTGCTAATATCCTTAAAAAGCCTACTTCTTAGGCCTAGAATCCTAAGGATGACCTTGTCTGTGGTGAGAAAGAGGGAGAAGTGAAGAAAAGCTTTCCTATGGCCCCCATTGAGAATTATGGATGTCTGATTCAGTTAAAAGTAAATAAATTCCTCAGAGTGCAGAGCAGTCTGCTTCCGATATCAACCTGCAAAGCTTCAAGCAAAGTACTTGATGGTGTCCCCATCATAATAAGGAATGGTATCATCAATAAAAAAAAAAAAATCTTTTTTTCAAAAAAAAAAGAAGCCTCGTGTGAGAGTATATGCAAACTGAGCTAAGCAGGAGCTGGTGACTATTTTCCAATGTTTCTATGTAGTCAAATTAAGTCAGAAGTTACTGAAAAGAAATGGAATGTACAAGGAAGTTCCAAAACTCCAATCTGTCATAGGATGGGACTCAAACATGGACCCTAGGGCTAACGTGGTTGCTGGAATCAGTGTAGAGGCTCACAATGGCATCATGGGATCAGGCTCTTTCTGTCTTTCCTCTAGAGTATTGCCTTTTGTCCTCACATTTGTTGATTCGTGGTTGCAGGAGGGCTGCTGTAGGTCCAAACATCACATCTACACTCCAGGTAGGAAGGAAGGTGGAAGAGGGGGCACTGGTTCCACCTATTTCATCGTATCAGAAAAGCAAAAACCTTCCCTGAAATCCCAGAAGACTCCTTATATTTCATTGACAAAAACTGTCACGTGGTCATTCCTGGCTGTAGAGGAGACTGGAAAAGTGGGTATTTATCCAGGAAGCTTGTTGATCTGACCAAAATTGGAGTTCCATTTACAAGACAGATAGAAGGAATGGTCCTTGGGTAAGCAATGAACAGTGTCTCCTAGAGGTGCTTAGACTACTGAGTGGTAAGGGAGAATAGAAACTGCTGTAGGTATATCATACAGAAAGAATTCAGTGCGGGATTTGGTTTTTCTACAAGAAATGTCAGAAGGGCCAAAGGAGAAAAAAGGAAAATGAGGTTTGGAGGAGTTATAGACATTAGGAGTTATGTGATGTCATTACCACCCCTAGGCTATAGCCGTGGAAAGACATATGATATTACCCCAAAGTCAGGGTTGCTGGACTCTGGACTACTGGTATACCTGCTGCTGCTGCCACATTGCAGGAAGCCAGAAACCTGTGCTCTCACTGATACTCTAGGAGCCTGGAAACCTGAGCACCTCCACTGTGACAGTGCTGTTGCAGGGCCAGAGCCCTTGAGCACCGAGCCGCCAATCCTGTTCCCACCACTGCCCAGGAACCCAGGAGAGACCCCTTGCCTGCTTCCACTCCTGCACTGATGACACCATCAGAAGCAGAAAGAACAAAAAGATGGTCTTTCTCTTCTTCCCTGTTTCCGGTCTCCTGGCAGTGCCTGCTGTTGACAGAACCTAACTGGAAGCCAGTTGGTGTGGGAATCGACCTGGGAAATGCTGTTTGCAGGCTTCTAGCCCCATGTGATATAGAGAGGAGCACAGATGGCCGGAATGGCACGAGACAGATGATGACACCGACATCCCTCCCTGCAATAGTGTAAAGAGGTGGGGGTTGACGCCATCAGGTTTGTGAGGCAGCATGGGTGTGGGCTGTCCTCTGTCTGTACTGACTGGTTGAGGAAATGGGAGGGACCGGTGACCACAGTAACCCAACTTCAAATACTAATATAGTGGGAAATCCAGAAAGAATTCTGTTAATTATCTTTCCAGAGAACTACCTTCAAAATTAAAAGATTCCTTCACTTAGTTCCACTCAGGATGACCAGGAAATTACAGCACTTGAATGGATTTTTTAAAAATGCCTGCCTTGAACATTGTTTCCTGTCTGATGTTGCTTGAGAGGATAGAGACAGCTAAGGACCTCTCTTGAAGATGTTTCAGGTCAAAGGATTTGTGCCAGTGAACAAACTCTGTTGAAAAATAGTCCCACAGGACTCTAGCATTGGGTTTGATAAGGCCATTGGAGAAAAAATTTGTAGCCAGCTGATTATGGTCATATTTCCACCCTCATGTCACTCGTGACCCTCTGTAGGGGTCTGTAGGGTTCTGTGGTTCACCATGATAGTGAATCCTTGGCCACAGGAGGATGAATATGCACAGATTCTGGCTGGAAAGACCTTAACTTCAGGGACAACTTAGAGCATCTAGTTCTGAGGGCACAGATGGACAGAGGAGTTTGTATCCGTGGAGCTGTATGTAGATATTGGGAAACCCAGGGTTTGAAATGTCAGCTGTGAGCAGGATGTAGGGATGAGAGTGTAGTCAGGAACCTCAGGTAAGCAACCCCAAGGGTTCCTCTCTGTGATCTTGGCGTCTCTTAAAAGCTCACCTGGAAAATCTGAGAACCGGACACAGAGCCAAGGCAGAAGATTGCTGTGGGCTGGAACAAGGGCCCAGACTTGCTCTTTGAGAGAAGACAGGAAGGGCAATGCAAGAACTCACAATATTAATAATAACTCTTTACATTTGTGGAGTGATTTATGATTTATAGTGTTTTTCTATAATCTTGACAGTTAATCTCACATGGTAATCACTTGCTTTGCAAGTTAGGTGTTTCAGTGGTCTATTACTGCATAACATACTTCCCCAAGTGTAATGCCTGTGCATCTGGAATGGCACATTCACATGCCTGGCAGTTGACGCTGACTGTTGGCCAAGAGCCCAGTGGGAGTGCTTGCCCAGAACGTGTACAGGTGGGCTCTCCATGTGGCTTGGGCTGCTCAGAATCTGGTGGTAGGTCCTGAGAGAAAGCATTCCAAAAGCAAGTCACTCCAAGAGACCTCAGTGGAAGACCAGGATGCCATATGATTTAGCCTTGGCAGATAGAGTGTCACTGCCTTTGCATTCTCTTGGTCAAGGCAGTCATTGAGGATGGCTTGGATTTGAGGGGAGGGAAATCAGACTGTACCTCTCAGTGGGAGGAGTAGCAGAGAATGTGGGGCTATCTTTCATTTACTGCACTTCATATTATGAGCTTCATTTGGCAGTTTTTACACAAAATTAACTTGCTTGAAGTGCTCTAGTAAGTGCCAGAACTGAATTGCAACACAGGTTTGCTGACTCTAAATCTAGTATTCTTATAAAAATCGTGTGTGTGTGTGTGTGTGTGTGTGTGTGTGTGTGTGGTTAAGCCCATGCTCTGTGTACTGCATCTCATGACTTCATAGTCATTTGGAAAGTGTAGAAACCTCTAGGTGAGCTGGTCCCTTTCTTGGCTATTTTGTTGTTGTTGTTGTTGCGATGATTTCCCATGCTTCTTTTCCAGAGAGGTCCCTCCATAGAAACTAGAGGGCCAGCCGTTCTGGGTCCCAGATGCAAATAGGGGGTAGCCCTTCCTGAAATCCTGAAAGTTTGGGTCAAGCCCTCCCAGGGTCCTGAGCCAGTTACCTGACTTGGCTCCTAGAGCCTGCTGCCCTAAATGTCAGACCTTGCAGTTCTGATATTAGACCTGCATCTAATCCTTAGAAGACTCTGCATCATACTGAGCAGCTGACAGAGACTCATAGATGGGGAGAGAGTTCCATCAAGGTCCATAGCTAAGTCAGAGATGAGACAAGGTCTGGGGTCTGATTCCAACAACACAAACCCACCCAGCTCCCCTTTTAAGGAACACAGTAGTGGGGCCTCTGAACCCCAGGTCCCCTTCTCCATTGCTATGCCTTCTTGGACACTGTCTTGCTAGCCACAGTCCCCCAGGTGGGAAGCAGTGGAGAACAGGCCAAGGGCATGAAGGATGGCAAGGGTTTCCAATGAGGGTAAATGGAAGCTTAATATTTACACCAAGTTTTGCTCTGTATTGTTGCCCTGACTCTGCAGATAACACTCATGCTTCTGTATTCAGGGACACTCCTCAAAGATCAATCGCTTTTCAAAGATCAATCCTCTGATACTCAGGTTTGCCACCTCTCACCCCTTACCTGTTTTATTTGTGTATGTGTGCATCTGAATCACTGTGAATATAATGTTGGTTGCCTTTGGAGGATTTTTTTTTTTTTTTGCATTCAGTAGTTTTATGAGTATATTGTCTGTGCTTCAGCATTAAACCAGTTTACTAAATTGTTTCTGGAAAACAAAACCACAACTTTGGTTTGTTTCACAGTTCATTGAAACAACAAAAAAGTGGGGGGTGAATATTTAGTCTCTTTTTAGGTTGGCAGCCCAGCAAATTACAGAAGAACGGTTTGCTGTGGTTTTGGGTTTTCTCTTCGAGTCCCTAGTGGAGGCACAGATGTTGGAACAAAGTGGGAGGGGTCCCTGAATACGGAGGGGTGGGGGGGAAGTTTCTGAATGAGAAGAGGCAGGTGGCTTGGCTTGGGGGAGGGCAGAGGGAGAGAGACACAGAGACACAGAATCTGAAGCAGTCTCCAGGTCCCAAGCTGTCAGCACAGAGCCTGACACGGGGCTCGAACTCACAAGCCATGAGATCATGACCTGAAGCGGACGCTTAACTGACTGAGCCACCCAGATGCCCTTGGACATCAGGATTTTTGAAAGCCCCTTAGGTGATTCTGAACTGTGGCCTAGTTTAAAGGCCCCTGGCTTCAGTGATCTATAAAAGTAGAGACAGTGTGAAAAGGCAAAAGAAATTAGCAGTAAAGGGATGAGGAAATTAGGATACTGGGGACATGTGGATAGAGGGGATGCAATACCTTTGGGTTTCATGTCTACGTGACAAACGTGAACATATTTCTCGAGAGGAGCGCTATAGTCCCCAGTCCAGAGATTAAAAAGAAACGTCTCTGGTGATCCATCTTAAACAGTGGCTTCTGTGCAGTTTAGCAAAGATCGTCAAGGATCGAAACACACCATCTTTAATTCTGAAAGCAAAGAATCTTCCCCAGGTGCTTAGCTGACAGAGTTTTTAAATCAGTTACACACACAGGACCTATTCAGGATGCATATGGAGCCCAGCGTAGTTGCCCGTGTTCTATAAAGCTGGGAAAAAGCAGAGCTCCAGATGACGTTCTGGATTTGAGCAACTCCAATCTTCTTTATCAAATTCCCAGCTTGGAGCATCATGGCTCAAGCATCAAAGATGGAGTGTAGTGAGATGGTGAAGAGTTTAACTTCCTCGTTTTGGATTCTAGATCTGCCACTGACAAACTCTGTGACCCTGGCCACAGTACTTAACATCACTGGGTCTCAGTTCTCTCGTCTCTAAAATGGGTTTAACCATGGCAACTGCGATTATGACACTCTTAGGACGTGTAAGGGAGATAATCCATGTCAGTAACTTAGAATTCTGCCGGCCGTGTAGCAGATGTTCAAAAATGTTACCTATTATTAATTCTGTCATCTCCCCTCACTGCTGAGGCAAACCTCAGGTTTGCCCCCACACAGAATTTTCTCAAAGCAGAGATAATTACAATGAAATTTAAATTTCACACAGTCCTGGTGACCTCCCCTGGTTCATTCAGCCTGCCTGGGTGGCTTGGGCACTGGTTTACTTGGAAACCTTTGCAGACGGTCTAATGTGTGCAGCCCGGGCTGAGATGCAGTCTCGGCCCCTGATACCGCTGCACCTGCTTCCTCGCGGCTTCTCACAGCAGCCTTGTCTTCTCGCTTACCTGGGATCTGCTTCAAAATGGCTCTGATTCCAAATGATTGTCCTTTTCTTTTCATACTTACTGGTTTTTTATTCAGCATACACATAGAGTATCACTTCCATTTAATTGTTTTGATTTTGCTAGTTACCATTTTTTTTCCTGATTCTAAGAACCCATGTTCATTCTATTCCCCACCCAGAGATAAATAGTTCAGATATGACACCTTCACCCAGCCTTTTGCCTGAGTATTTGTGTGTGCATAAATGTTTTAAAATTGAAAAGTTAGTTTTGGAATCTGCTTCATTTGCTTAACTTTGTGTCATAAGCACAGTCTCCAGTGCGAGGGCTTTTGGGAAGTATAGGGATTTTTCCTCAATCATCGTTCTCACATACCTCTCTGTATTTTACCATTCTCTTACGCCAGCTGTGTTGGTTTTGGAGGCCCCTAGAATAAAATACCACAGACTAGGTGACTGAAGGCAACAGAGATCTATTTTCACACTTCTGGAGACTAGAAGTTTGAAATCAGAGTGTCGACATGGATGGCTCCTTCTGGAGGCTCAGAGGGAGAATTTGTTCCTTGCTGCTCCCCTAGCTTCTAGAATTTGTCCCCAGTCTTTGGTGTTCTTTGGCTTGTAAATACATCTCTCTAATATCTGCCTCTATCTTCACATGATGTTCTGTGTCCCTGTGTATCTGTGACAAACTTCACTTTTCTTATGAAGATAACAGTCGTTGGATTAGAGCCCATCCTCATCCTGTAGCACCTCATCTTAATTTGACTCTCTGCAAAGACCCTATTTCTTTTTTCTCTTAACCTTTTTAACTTTTATTTATTTCTGAGAGATAGAGAGACAGAGCATGAGCAGGAAGGGGCAGAGAGAGAGGGAGACACAGAATCTGAAGCAGGCTCCAGGCTCTGAGCTGTCAGCCCAGAGCCCAATGTGAGACTCGAACCCACGAACTATGAAATCATGACCTGAGTCGAAGTCAGACGCACAACCAATTGAGCCACCCGGGCACCCTGCGAAGACCCTATTTCTAACTAAGGTCACATTCACAGGCAATGGGGGTTAGACTCGAAGATAACTGTTTTGGGAGACCTAATTCAGTAGAGCCCTTCAGCCACTGGTTACTTCCACCCACCAGTTTTAGAGACTTTTGAAAAAGATTTGACAATTCTTGCTACTTCTGTCTCCCATCCTGCTACGAGTTCAGGCAGGTGCTGAGAAAGCCAAGTCAAGGAGAAAAATGGAGCAAAGGGTCAATTTCTGTCGTGTGCGGGCATTTACTTTCCCGGGAGCAAGCTGGGCGCCTGCCCCAGGGAAGTCCGAGAAGGGCCAGCTGAGGTAGGCAGGGAAGCCACAGGTGGTGGGGGGAGCTGGGCTGCGGGCTCCCTGCAGCTGCTCGGCCAGGTGGCCAGGCAGCTGTTCTCCCTATCAGGGAGCTATGTGAGGCAGGGCCTGCCCGGCCTATCGCAGCCTCTCTGAGAGTTAGGGGTTGCCAAAATGCCTGGTCAGATCTGTCAATTCTGTTGAGCAACTGTTTTGTGGGTTGGAGGAGTGGGGTTGGGGGTGTGGAATCACTAAACTGGTTGTTTATAGTCACTGCTCAGTTTAGACAGGAATTGACCCAAGTGCACCCACAGTTACTGATTGGGCTGGCTTGGTCTGGTCCAGGGATCCGCTTACGACAGCCCGCAGGCCAAATCTGGCCTGCTGCCGGCTTTGTACAGGGAACTAAGAATGGTCTTTACAAACGAACATTTGCAATTGATTTGATGATGGGGAACGCTAACCTTGAACCCCAAGTAAGCAAAATGTGATCCCCTCCAGAAATGAATATCATTCTTCTTGTTAGGAGACCTGTATGATAAAAAATGTCATATTCAGTTGTTATCATATTTCAGATTTTAACAATTAAAAATTTCTGGAAATTTGTTTTCTGTCTTGTTACAGAAGTACCTTATATTCTAGGCTTCATTTTACCTCTAGGCCTGCAGAGTCTGAAATCTTTACCATCTGGCCCTTAACAGAAAAAGATTGCCAATCCTTGGCCTAGTGAGGTAGTTTCAAACACCAGCAAACATCAGAAAAAAAAACTACAGGGCTTGTAAAAACACAGACTTCCGGGCCTTACTCCTGGAGTTTTTGATTCAGTAAGTCTAGGGTAGGGCCCAATAATTTGCATTTCTAACAAGTTCCCAGATGCTGCTGGTCTGGGAGCCATGCTTTGAGAACCACAGGGCTGGCTAGTCGACAGTATTTTAACAAAGATTTATCTGGGAGGCAGCACCCTGTAACGCTCACAAGAAGGAGCGCTAGAACCACAGCTGGGTTGTTGCCCGATTCTGCCGCTAACTGTAATCTTGGGTATGATATTTGTGTGTCCTGAGCCTTCATTTCCTCATTTGTAAAATGGGGATAATGAAACTGCCTCTGTCATGAGGCTTGTGAAGGTTTAAAGGAAATCAAGCTTGGGAAGTTCTCAGCGCACACTAGCTACTTTTACAACCCCTGCCCTCAGACAACTCATAGTTTGGAACCTCGGGAATGACACTAACTGTAGCAAACAGTGTTGAGCGGTAAGGGAGGTAAACAGGAAGGTTAGAGGAGCAATCGGGGAGGACTTCCTGGAAGAAGTGAAGTATGAGCTAATCACATGAGAAGGATGGGAAGACAAATGGGACAGCTTATGGGGACCTGGAGATGAGAGTGAGACCGGGATGCTTTTTGGACAGAGAGGAGCTCCGACCGCCCAGTGGGTGGAAGGAGGTGCCAGGTGGCAGAGGAGGCAGGGCCACTGTAGTGCCAACTCTGGGGGTCCGGTGAGAATCTCACAGTGCAGGTGCAGTGTGTGTGGGCAGGGACCTTGGAGTCCTACAGACTGCTCTTGGAATTCAGTTAAAACCTAGGAGCTTTGGGGAAGCTGAAACGTCCTGCCTATTTCTGAAACCCCAATGCTACTTCTTGGGGTTGCCCAGAAGGCGGGCCTCATCCTGTGTCTCTGTTCTGTTTACCCCACAAGCGTTCCTGTCATTTGGTAAGAACTGCTGCCTGGCAGAGAAGCCTTGGGAAGCTCTGCTCTGTCTTCTAAGAAACAGGAAGTCATTATTTGCCCAAAGCAAACAAATTCACAAACTGCAGGGTTCACTTTCAGTCCAAAGCTGCAGTCCCAGGAGGTGTGGGTTGAGGACGTGGGGACCCAAGCAAAGAATTCTTTCCCCTCCCCCGCTCCCCTGGCCAAATAAACAGCTGCCATAATTTCACAGCCATGACTTGCAGGAAGCCTGAGGTAAGTAACCCCCACGCGATGTATAGACGCTGAGCTGAGTTTTCTTCCCCAGACAGAATCCGTTCCCAAGTGGGTCTCTTCTTCCCATGACATCAGCAAAACCATTTCCATTATTCCTGGAATTGGAGGATGGTTAACCTTCCACATGCCCTGTTTCTTTACCATGAGGGAAGAAGGGAGTGAGCATTTATTAGAAGCCCACAGTAGGCCTGTACTTGGCACCAGCCTCGCCTTGGCTCTTTCATTTAACTCTTGCAACAGCCCTGTCAAATGGGCGCTGCTGTCTGCATTTTACAGATGCGGATAACCAAGGCTCTGAAAGGAGGGTCACTTCCCCAGGTCACCGGGCAGAGCTGCCCTATGAATTCAAGTTTGGCCAATTCTCCATGTGCTCCTCTGTTACTTTTAGAGTCCCTGCTAATGCCCTCTGTGCCGCCCCGACTTCTTTTAAAAAGTTGTGTCTCGAGCCTTCAAAAATGTGACTTCCAGCTTTTCTGCAGCACACACAGTTGATGAAATGAACAGGATGGCTCTGGCCTACTTATGCGGGGCTTGCAGAACAGAACTGGGAGGGATTGTGGCACCCTGAAGCCGTCTCCAAATAGAAAAGACCCTACAGAGGACACGAACCCTTAACCAACATGGGTTGGAACTGCACAGGTCCACTTATATGCAGTTTTTTTCTATAAGTACAGTACCATACTATAACTTTATCTTTTTCTTCCTTATGATTTTCTTAACATTTTCTTTTCTCTAGCTCAGTTTATCATAAGAATGCAGTACATAATACACGTAACATACAAAGCATGCGTTAATTGACTTTTTATGCTCTCAGTGAGTCTTCGGTTTCAGGGTAGTCAAAAGGTATACGTGGGGAGGTCAACTGTCTTTACCACATTCAGGCTATGTGTGCCGTAGTGTGTGAGCAGGGCAGAGGAAGCCACAGGCAGAGACGGGCGATGAAAAGACGTCTGTAATCTCCTGGCTGGGTGGAGAAGGCCTGTACCTGATCTGGGCTGGTATAACTGGGTTTGTTCAAAGTGCGATGTTCTGAACGACATAGCACAGCGGCTTCTGGAGCCAGAGTGCTCGGGTCCAGATCTTGGTTTTACCACTTACTAGCTGTGTGCCCTTTCAGTTCCTCAGTTTCTTCATCTGTAAAATGGGGATAATAAAAATTATATTTCACAGGCAGCAAAGTGCTTACGGAAGTGCCCGGGACAGCTGGTCCTGGGACTCGAGAGTAGCTGGAATGCAGGAAGAGGGCAGCGTCCCCAGCCAGCTTGCGAGTGGGTAAGCCTTTCCCAAACCCATGCAGCTTCTCTGGCTCTGGGCCTCAAACCCATCTCAAGACCCAAGCAGATCAAGTGGGCATGAGCAGTGAGGCTGAATCTTTCCTTCTGACAGATGTTTGGACTATCATAGGGAAATCTCTTGGGCCAAACCCTTGAAATATTTAAGGATGTGTGTTCCAACCAATGAATCACTGAATCATAGGCCTCAACGTTGTATCAGTTTCTTCATGCAGGCTTCAAGAAAAAAGCAACCAAGACTGAAACAAACAAAAAGACCGAAAGATCTTTGTACATGTCTTCTCAACCTTGATAACCAGGCCCTTCTGTGGCTGGCTTCCCCATCTTCTCTGTGCTTGCCTAGGAAGCCCCATGGCATGGGACACTGGAAGGGATCATTTGCACTGAGGGCTGCCTGGGGTCTGTGGCTATCCTCTGGTCTGGGAGAGCCTAGCCCTGGGAGGAGGCCCGGCACCTGTAGCTGTGCCTGGGACACTGAGGTAGCCTTTCTTTGAGACCTCTCTTTTCTACCTGTACCTAAAGAGTCCTTAGGTTAGAAAGATAATATTTGTAATCATATGACACACCGTGTCTTCATAATGTGCATTGCTGGCCAGTAGCACTAATCATAAGATTGCTGATGATGGGAAGTTTTGAGGCCTTACTATGTCCCAAGCATTGTGCTGAGCCTCTTAAAGTAAGACCCTAAGAGTGAGGTCTTCCTTTTTTCTTTTTTTTTTAAATTTTTTTTTAACGTTTTTATTTATTTTTGAGACAGAGAGAGACAGAGCATGAACGGGGAGGGGCAGAGAGAGAGGGAGACACAGAATCGGAAGCAGGCTCCAGGCTCTGAGCCATCAGCACAGAGCCCGACTCGGGGCTCGAACTCACAGACCGTGAGATCGTGACCTGAGCTGAAGTCGGACGCTTAACCGACTGAGCCACCCAGGCGCCCCTGAGGTCTTCCTTTTGCAAGTAACAGAGGACCTGGCTGTGGCAGATGCTGCTGCCGCCTGCCTATATCCTCTCGGTCCCATCGTTTCATAAACTCCAACCCTGCTTCCAGCTGCCTGCTCCCTCAACTCTGTCTGAGGGCCTTTTCTGGAAGCAGAAGTCTGCTCTGCCTGTGCTCGGGTCAGGCCAGCTGTGCTAGGGAGGTATTGCCCTTTGTCCCTCTGTTTCCCAGAGTTTCTCCATGGGATTACACCCCAGGTGCCTGCAGTGAGACTTACTGGATCATTTCCGCTTTCCTGGCTTTCTTCCCTACCCTGGCTCACCCTTCTACCCCACAACTCTTCCTGTGCTTCCTGTGGTAATCTATTACATGAACCACTTGCTGGTCACTCTTTGTCCTAGGGTCTGCTTCGGGGCAAAATCAACAAAGAGGACCCCAAAATCTAACTGCCTTAAAGTAAAAAAGGAATTTATTGACTCATTCATTGAAAGTCTGGCTTCAGGACTTGCTTGATTGGGTTCATATGATGCCCACTCCCTTCCCTCAAGTCTTCTTTGGTTTGGCTCTATCCTCCAATTTTTCTAGCTGCCCTCGGGCCCACATTATCACAGTACCCATGCCAGGGGAGGAAAGAGGCCAATTCCCCGATGTCTTAAAATCCTGAAGAATGTCAGTCTTTACGGTTCCCTGTTGCCCAGACTTGAGCCACGTGCCATCCTTGTAGCATCCACGGTGGCCAGTCAGGTGGTGGTCTGGGGACTGCCCATCCTGAGTCAGGTGTTCTGCCCCTGAAAGGTCATAGAATGAGAGTGGGGTGGGTTCCTCGCCAAGAAATGGAAGAGCCATCACCCAGCAGAGGACCGAGCGGATGCTGCATTGAAGACACAGTGGAAGTCACCAGCATCTGTGCTTTGCGGTTTTTCCTCACTCAAGGTTTGTTCCCAGTTACAGGGAGGATTCTGAGATTCAGAACCGTTAATTCATCCACGGTCACCCAGCTAGAAAGGGACAGAGTGAGCTGTTCACCCTGATTTAGCTGTTTCCGATGCTTTCCCTGCTACTGATAGGACATAAATGCATTTTTAACTTAAAACATATGGATATACACCTATTCCCCACCCTTGGATTTAGGGCCAAAGCCTCGTGTTCAGGGGTGGACTCTGCCGATTCCGGAATCCCCTCCGCTTTTTCACGTCGACCAGTGCCACAGTGCCTGGCCACCAATTCCAACTCCAGTGTCTTTCAAGGAGGAACTTCAAACTCATAGTGAGCAATCTGAACACGGCATTCTTTCTCGTTTTCGTGTGCCCCTCCTCCGTCTTTTACATCGGTCTCCTCCACTGCTATCTAATTTGACAGTCATCTTTTCTGGAAACGTGCCTTCATTGAGCTTTTCCAAAGCAATCAAGTTAATTTTCATGGAAACAAAAGTTCTCTTTTGTTTTGTATTTCACCAGTTTACAGGATAGTTAATTAAATTACTTGATCGCAGTGACACGCGCAGCTGGCGTCAGTAGGTTTGGGAACACACATAGCTGACTCTGGGCTGGCACACAGCTCAACTGGCAGAAGTGGCCCGCAGGGCGTTCTGGAGGGGCGATCTGCCAGCCGAGAGGGCCGGGCCGCTGTGGGCTGCAGACGGAAGCTTTTACAGACAGGGGAGCCCTGGCCAGTCGGGCCAGTGGGAGTGGGGTGGGGTGGGGAAGCCGAGTGAGGGCATTTCTCTGCGAGTGCCTAGAACAGTGCCTGCGACGTGGAAGGTGTTCATATACACTGGCTGCTGCTGGGGTAGATGGGATTAGCTATGGAATGTTCCTTCTGTGGCAGCCTCTCCCTGCCTAATGGTCTGAGGTGGTATAGGACGTGATGGGACCACACACCTTCACTGTCCTTAAGACCATGGAAAGGACTTGTCCCTCATGTGACTGGAGAGCTTCACTGTGAAACAAAGACTGAGGTTGGGGTTGTCAAAGCCCCCCCCCCCACTCCAGAAAGCCAGGATCGCCTATGACCTTGTGACCTCTCAGGGGTCACAGACTGGGTATGCCTTTGTTGTTCTGTTACACGTACTGGCAGGTGAAGGGTATTTCTTTAGGGTCACCGCTGCCTGTGTGTGTGCTTTTGTGCAAATTCCACCTCCCTATGGGTGGAAGAGTGGTAAAAGGTGTCCTTTCGGGATACACAAGCCCCTTTTGCCAGGCCGGCATGGCCCCTTGGCAGAGCACATGGCTTGGCGAGTACAGCATAAACTCACTTACCACGTCCCTCATCCCGTCATCCAAGTGCCTTAGGGCAGTGCACAAACTGTGCAGCCACACAAGGCAGGCCTTTGGAATGTCGAATCCCCTCCTGGTTTGAATAATCTAGGCTGAGGGATAGAGTGTGGCAGTAAGACAGTGCTCTTCCAAGTGTGGAGCTTGCCCCGGCAACATCCCTGGGAACTTGCTCGAAATGCAAATGAACGGCCCCTGCCCCAGGCCTGCTGATTCAGAATCTCTGGGGATGGGGTCCAGCTATGTGTGTTTTAACAAGCTGTTCAGGTGTTTCTGATGCTTACTGAGGACCGGGAGGCCCTGCAGTCCCCAGCTGCTGTGGATCTTACGCCTGCCCACCTACCTCCAACCGCTGAACTCAGCCGAGTCTGTCCTTCCCTCTGCAGCCAGCAGATTTGAGTCCACCCAGGCTGGCTTCCCCTGGCCACTGGGCGCTCCTGCTTGTGCGGGACCGGACTTGGGAATATCACCAGGAGACCCGCCTCAACGAGCGCAACCCCTGCATTTCTCATGACATTTTTACTTCATGGGAACGAGGGAAAGTATTCATTTCCTGGAGAGGAGGAGCTCTGCCAAGTCCAGGCAGAGCTGGGCCTCCTGGTCCAGGAGGTTGAAGGGCTGAATGCCCTGCAGAATTGGGTCCGAAGGAGACGAGAGCTGGAAGGAGAGTGTTGGCGGATGTGGGGAAGTGAACTCCCACACCCCTGGCAAGTTCATCCTGTTGTTGTTAACCTTGAACCAAGGCAGAGGCTTGGGGGGGGTTGCTCACCTCCCTCCAGCCCCAAAGAAAATGCAGTTTCTTTATTTTCTGTGATGAGTCTGGTGTCCTTGTGAGCCTCAGATCAGTTCTCCTCTGCTCTCCACTCCTCTGGGATGAAGCACGTTTCATCAGTCAGTGGTTTCTCTGCTTTACATGTGTAAACTGTCTCTGTCTGGTAAAATTCGGTCTCTTTCAAGTTTGAGCTCCGATGGAGGCTGCTGCATCCTTCTGCTTGCCTCTTTCTGAGATGAGGTCTGGGCGAGTGGGAGATTGTGGTCATCCGTCAGCCCAGTGCTTTGAGGTAACAATTAGGGCATTTTCAGGCAAAATAATGCCTCCCAGAGGCAGAGGAACCACTACTTGAGTTTAGAACGCCAGCAGTCTATGTTACAAACTCATTGAGGTCTAGTACAAATTTTAGTATTTGAAGCATTGAGAATTAGAAGCAGAAAGAGCAAAGCAAAACAAAACAAAACTCTTTATATGTGCAAAGGGGAAGAATTAGGCTAGCTTTCTCCTCCTTTTTCCCCTGGGAAAGAAATTTGAAAGAGTTGATTGCATTGCAGAAGTTGAGAGAAGCTTCTACCCTCTCAAAGTGGTGGGCCTGGTGGACATATCCTGCGTGGGTGCCTGCCAGAGAGCACTGGACCCTGTGCTGGAAAGAGGGCTTTGTCATCAGAGAACCGGAAATCAGTGAGTACTGCATTTACTTGCTGTGTGATCTTGAGTGAATTTCTTGATTTATCTAACACTGGCTCCAAATACTGCACAGTAATATCAAATAGGCCTGTAGTACGAGGTGGGTAAGAATTAAGTAGGAGGATGTGCTTGAAGTACTGGCACATAGTAGGCATTCAGGTGTTAGCTCCTTTCCTTTGCTCTTGTCTATAAAACATTCTTGATGTTGTGGTGCAATGTGGACAGGTCCTAGTGAGTGCTGACGGGGAGTTGGTGCTCCTGGAGACCGAGGTCAGGATTCAGGCTCCACGTGTTTCTAGTGGTGTGAACTGGAGAGTTGCTCAGTTTCTCTCAACCACAGTTTCTTCCTTCGTAAGACTAGAGATTGCCTTAGGACTTACCTTAGATGATTCTTGAGAGGATTAACTAAGAAAATGTATGTAGAACTGTGTTTGAACAGAGCCAGGCATGTGTTACTAGAGGAGGGCTATTAACTCAATTATGATAATCAAGCACGTAAGGCTTTCCTGGAGCTGTGACTGACTTTGCAACAAGCTCTTTTGGGTGCCATAAACGCAGAGACCAAGGAGTCACAGTTTGGGGCTGCAGGGATCGTTCAGTCTGGTTTGGGAGAGAGCAGATGAAGCCCGTGATTCTCATAGCAGGTGGGCGATGATGGCTGTGGGATAGATCAGGGCATCCAGGAGGGTCCCAGCTATGGATGGTCTGGGTGGGAGGTGGAAGGGCAACAGAGGGATGGCGTGGGAAGGACATTCCAGGGAAGGAGAGTTCAGAGGCAGAGGTGGGGAGGCTGCAAGGCGAGATGAGGCACAGAAGCTGTCAAGTTCAGGTGGAGCCTGGATCCTGTTCTGTGCTGAGGAGGAGGCATAGGGTAGATAACCTAGGCTGTCAGCTCCACACAGGCATGCACTGCTGTCTGCTCTGTAGTACTGTCTCCTGAGCCCCCACAGCACTGCCTGGCAGGTAGGAAACCATATATCATTGGTAGACTAGAGGAAACTTAAAGAAGAGGTTGAGAATGGAGGCAAGAGGGGTCATACCCCAGGACCAGTTCTGGCAGAGAAGAGGTCTGGAGCAAGGAATGGAGTTGGTGTGCAGCCTTCCCTCTGCCAGGAGTGTGGAGGCAGGCACACCTGGGCCACAGTTCCCTGGGTGGCAGTGAGTGTGCAGGAGGGAGAGAGTGGGTGGGGCCCTGCCTCGGGTGGTGGTGGTCCAGGCCAGTGCCCCTGCGAGGCTGCAGTTTTGACTTAGCAGTTGTGCCAGTGGGAGGAGAGCCCCTAGGAGACTGGGGGTGCTGCGGAGGGTCCAGAGTGAGGTCAACCCTGACGCTGAGGCGCTTTTCTCTCACTGGCCTCAGCTGATCGTGTGGGTGCAAGGAAAGGCACCAGGGTTGGGGGTCCATCAAAGCTTCACAAGGCACTGGATTTGGGCAGTGGAACCAAGTGATGGGCCATGGTGTCTGGCCTGGGAAGAGAAAGGCAGAAGATAGAAAGGATCTGGCCAAGTGCACAAGGAAGGAAGTCAGGAGGCTAAGGCTGAAGCCGGAGGTGCCATCTCAATGCACAGGTGCAGCTTTCTTGCCATTGCCGGGAATTTACTGCCATCTCTGTATATGTAATTTTCTCATCCTTCAAGGCTTTGAAGGATGTTTGAGCATCTCATGGGGGAAATTTCTTCCTCTCTTCAACTATCCTCTTTGGGGTTCTAATTATTGGCCTTGACAGCTTGACTCCCTCATGGAAACATCATCTTCTAGATGGGGCGCCTGAGTGGCTCAGTCAGTTAAGCATCTGACTCTTGATTTCAACTCAGGTGATGATCCAGAAGTTCATGAGTTCAAGCCCCACATGCGGCTCTGTGGTGACAGACGGGAACCTGCTTGGGATTCTCTCTCTCTCCCTCTCTCTCTCTCTCTCTGCCCCTCCCACACTTGCTCTCTCTCTCTCTTTAAAAAATAAATAAAAAAAGAAGGAAATGTAATCTCCTAGAGACCACCATAGGCTTCACCCCCTTGGTCTCTGCGGAGTCTGCTGAAGTTTGTCTTATGTAGCATAGGTGAATACATATTTTTGAAATGAACGGACAGATCATTCTATTTCTGGTCAATGTTCCCTTAGAATTAAAAAAAAAAACCCAGTAATTCAATCTGTAGATTCTTTTTCTGTAGAAAAGCAACATTGTGTGGGAAAAACACAATGGCTTTGAGACGTGGAGTTCCTCGTTGTGAAATGCATCGATGTCCTAGGGATCAGAAATAATATATAAGCCAGTGGGCTTCTAGCACAGTGTGATAGGACATTATAAAGACACCCCTTGCTCTGGGATGACACAGTGCTCAGGGACAAAGGGTTCGGCAAGTGCATTTTAGTCCCTGCTTGCCCCTCAGCTGGCCACCTTTGTGCAGGGCACATCTGGAGACTGTGGGTTTGCTGAAATGCCTGGGATGCAGTAGGCATTAAATGAAAGCAGCAATTATATTTATACTTATTATTAATACAATATTATTATTATTGTTCACGGTGCCCATCTGGCACTGCATAGATTCTTTGGTTAATATTTCTCTACAATTGGAATTTCTCTGTTTTACAGATTCAAGTCATAGGCACACAGTAGCACAGTCAGTCTTGAAGAAGGAAAATGAAAGGGTGTTGTAAATGATGCTATTAGAATTATACTTTCCTCATTACAGAAGTAATATGATCCGGCTTTAGGGCTCTAAGTTGTCACAGATGCTGAAATTTAAAAGACAGGGCCTAGAACAGAGCCCTAGAGTATAAGGAATGATTGTAGAAAGCCATATAAATGGATTTGATCTCTTGTTAGTGGTCTGTATTCTCTTGGTAGGGCTAGGGGAGCCAACTTATTATCAATAAAAAAGAATAAACACTTTATAGGAAGCTATTTTCTCTGTCACCAAATGTTTTATATACCTGTCAATAATTGTAACTGTTAAATATGACATATTGATGAATACAGTGGGACAACAGGATGCTTTTTTCTGATTAGGGTGAAAAGACTTTATAGTCTTTATTTTATGGATGGAAGCAATCCAGCTCACAAACTTCAGCTATCTATAATCCTCTATGGGAAGGCAAGGAAAGAAAAAGAAAATTCTGCAAGGAGCTCTTTTAGCCAGGAGTCCAACCCTGTGGACCTGACCCTTCTTACTGAACTTGTAGAATTGGCTTCCCAGGCTGCCCGGAGGGTCTCCGGATAATTCCAGCCCTTGTTTCTTGGGAAGACCTGTGGGTAGGAACTGCCTGGTGACTATGTGATTAAGGGCGGGGGCAGGGGGCCTGTACTCTGGACAATTGTCCATCACTGTCTCATGCACATGATCTTTGCTGTCTGGTTGGACCAGAAGTGGCAGTCAGCAGGTCTTTGGGTTGGAAGAGCAAACTTTAAAAGGCAGAGAGAAACACATCTGGAGGGGAGTTTGTGTGACTATCTGGTTCATAGTAATCGATCTGTCCCCAGTATCTCCATCTCTCTTGTCTTTACATGCATCATGAAGTTCTGCCCAGTTTCCTTTATAGATATGTAGATCGCTCCATTTCCCTTCATCCCGGCCACCACCCCAGTCCAGGCTGCCTCCACCTTGCACTTGCCAGTGCTGCAATAGCCAGAGAGTGCCCTCAAGCAGAGAGACCTGGAAACCACATTGTGTCCCTGACTGAGGTGCCCAGGCCCTCCAGGGTAGGCCAGGGGGTTTGGGCAAGGTCTCATAGAGCCCCTTTCCCTTCCCAAGAAGTTTGTGCCTGCTCTCTCTCCTGCTCTCTCTCAACTGCCCTTCTTCACTTACTTGAGTCCGGCTCACTCTTTGCTTTTAGGTTGAACCCTCCCTCCATCAGGGAGGTTTTCGCTGACATCCCCTGAAACTGCCATGTTACATGGCTTTGTTGACACCTTCTCTTCCCCTCCTTCAATAGAATCCTGGGAGGGAAAACAGTATTTGTTGATGTATCCAGTAAGTGGGAATGAGAGTTCTGCTTTAAAGATTGGTTGTCTGAGAAGGGATATGGTTGTTCTTCAGACTGATGATTCATTTAATAACAGATGTAAGAACTTAAAGAAAATCTGTGAATTAGTGTGGGTAGAGCTTGCAACCTAACCAAAAAGCAACATGATAGCAATTTAGGCTGTGCTTGGACTTTTCTTGAATGTAGGTCTAACAAGTCTAAAAGGCACCTCATCAGAGGTCTACATCAGAGCCTGGAGTCAGAGAACACAGGAGACTTGAGGGCTGAGCCTTTGTCCCTTTTGAGAGTCAGAATTTGAAAGGGGCGGTACAGAAAGCACTGTTAAGAATTCGTGTGTGTGTGTGTGTGTGTGTGTGTGTGTGTGTGTGTGTGTGTAAACACATCCTATTGGTTCTTTTTCTCTGGAGAATCCTCACTAATACAGAACAGGTAGTGTGACACAACCTTAGTTTTATGGATCATATTTTATTATTATATCTAGTTTGTGGGGAGATCACAGGAATGACTTGTGCCAAGAACTCAGAGGTCTCTGTAAGGAATCTTATGACCTTCAAGTCAAACAAAAGTAAAATAATTCCTGTCAGTACTCTTGCTAACTCTTCAATCTCCATTTTTAAGAGCTAATTTTCCCAAGATCACTGAGTTTCTAGTACGTGCCAGACCCTGTTCTAAATGCTTTTTGTATTATCTCAATCCTCACCGCATTCTTTTTTTAATGTTTACTTATTTATTTTGAGAAGGAGAGAGGGAAAGAGGGAGAGAGAGGGAGAGAGAATGAGCGGGGGAAGGGCAGAAGGAGGGAGGGAGAGATAGAATCCCAAACAGGCTCCACACTGTCAGCACAGAGCCCGATGCAGGACTTGATCCCAGGAACCATGAAATCATGACCTGATCAGAAACCAAGAGTCGGACACTCAACTCACTGTGTCACAGGCACCCCCGATCCTCTCACTACATTCTTAAGTGGTATGTATTATTGTTACCCTCTTTGTTCAGATGGAGAAACTGAGGAACCAAGAGGTTAAGCATTCATCCCAAGATGACCCAGCTAAGGAGTGGCAGAGCTTGGACTAGAACCCTGGCAGTCTGACCCTAGAGTCCAGGCTTGCTTACTTACATGGCTTTTTACACTTTAAAGGATGATAGAATGGGATTCATACACCCACCCCTGACTTTAGGAACTAGAATATTACTAATAATTTGCATCTTCCTTTGGGTTTCTCCCCCTCCTATTCCTCTGCCTTTCCCACACCCGCATCTGCACAGCTTACTGGTTGGTTAGAGTTGGTGGCCATTTTGGTTGGCGCTAACAGGTTGCATTTTGAATATCAGTTGTGTACAGAGGTAATCACTATCCTGAATTTTGTGTATCTTTCTTCTCAAAAAAGTGGCTTCAATACAAATGTATGCCTGTGTAAACAATAATTTGTGTGTGTTTTTGAACTTTTTATCCAATATGACAGCTTTTAGATAGTATCTTAGGGCTTGTTGTTATTTCTACACTTCATCCATATTGTTTGTGGAGCTGTACTTTGATTATTTTAACTGCTGTATAGTATTCCCTTGTATGATTTTTTTTTTTTAAACCTCAGTTTAATTGTTCATTCTGCCTCAGTGGGATGGTTCCCCCAGTTTCTTCCAATGCCAATCTGTGCTCCTAAGAACAATCTTATTATGCCTCTTTGTGTACATGTGTAAAAGTTTCTATAGGGCATTTGCTTAGGACTGAATTCTTGGGTTGTAGCATATGCAAATGTTCAACCTAAAGCCTTTATTTAAAAAGTAACACTAGCTGCTGTCAAAGAAAACAAGCAAAATCTTAGGGACACAATGGAAGGGTTTTTATTCATGCAAACTCTATTTTTAGATGGGATGGGGGTGGGGTGCGAGGTGTGCCGCACCCCCCCTCATCATTCAGGAGTTCAGGATGATGGAAGTGCCCCAGCTTGAAGATGAGGCATCCAAATACACGTTGGGAGCATACAAATAACTAATAGATGAGGAAGTGAGAGATACAAAGGACGTTTTACTGTCAAGTCAGGGAAGTGGCTCCAGTCATTTCTGCTTGTGTTCCATTGGCTCAGATCTCAGTCACAGGGTTGTACCCAAGTGCAAAGGAGACTGGGAAATGTAGTCTTTCTGGGTCCGCAGGACAAAAATGAAATGGATTTGGTGAACAGCTAGTGTAAAACAATCCCAAATTGGTTTTCTAAGGTGATCTTTAGAATCTGATTTGGCAGGATATAAGAGTTTTGGTGATCTCAATTTTCTCCACCATGTACTGTTAACTTTTTAAGTTTTTCCAGTATAAATATAAAGTGTTATCATGGTCTTAATTTCTATTTCCCTGATCTCTATTGAGGTTGAGCATCTTTTCTGATATGTATGAGTTACATATTTCCTCTACTCGAAAGTACTTGTTTATGTATTTTGCCCAATTTTCTGTTGTGTAGTGTTGAAAACATTTTTTATATGTTCTGGATACCAAAACATAGTAGGTTTCCTGTATTCCAAATATCTTCTCTGGATTTTTACTTGACTTTTCAGTTTTTAAAGTTTAATTTAATGAAAAAAGTTCTCAATTACCATGTAATATAATTTACCAATACTTCTTTTTCGGTTAGTGTGTTTGGCATCCTGTTTAAGCAATGCTTTCCTACCTCTAATGTCAGAAAGAGATTCTTCTGTATTTTAAAACTCCCATCTTTATTTGGTAAATAAACTCCTTCCCCACTCCCTACAGCTTGTTATTTTAAACATTTCAAACCTACAGATGGGGATGTGAGAAACACAAAGGACATTTTAGTTGCAAAGTTGCAAGAATAGTGCAACAAGTGCCCATTAATCCTTCACTGGACCCATCAACTGTTAGTATTTTGCCAGATTAGTTTTATCTCTCTATATACATATACACATTATTATGACTATTTGCTAAGCCATTTGAAAGTAAGTTGCAGACCTGACTCCTCAAATACTTCAGCGTATATCTCCTAAGAATAAGGACATTCTCTTATAATAAAACCACAATACAAGCATAAAATTTTCTACATTTTTTAATTAAATTTTTTAAACTGTTTATTTATTTTTGAGAGAGAGATAGAGAGAGACAGAGAGTTAGTGGGGGAGAGGCAGAGAGAGAGACACACACACACACACACACACAGAATCTGAATCAGGCTCCAGGTTCTGAGCTGTCAGAACAGAGCCCGACGTGGGGTTCCAACTCACGGACCTTGAGATCGTGACCTGAGCTGCAGTCAGACGCTTAACCAACTGAGCCACCCAGGCACACCCAAATTTTTGAAACTTAACATTGATCCAATACTATAGTCTATCACACAGTCCTGTTTAGTGTCCTTCGACTTTAGAACAGTCCCTGAGTCATGACGTAGACATTTCTGAGAAGCAGAGCCTAGTTGTTTTGTAGAATTCCCTCAGTTTGGGTTTGTCTGGTATTTCTTTACAATTCAGTCCTGGTTATGCTGGTTTTGGCAAGAATATCACATAAGTGACATTCTGTCCTTCTGAGTGCATCATTTTAGGAAGCATGTCATATCTGTTTGTCCCATTTTTGGTGATGTTAAGTTTGATCATGTGGTTATGGTGGTGCCTACTTTCATGATTAACAAATAGTTTTCAGAGAGAGAGAAAGCAGGTTTTAAACTAAAAACACTTACATAGTTGGATAGTGTTGACAAAACCTTTACGAAATCCAGCCCATTGCTGCTGCTGGGAAGAAGTTATAGGAAGTAAATTCTCCGTCTTTAAAACTAGGAAAGTGAAGGTACTTTTTCTTTTCAAAAATGGAGAAATAAAAACCTTTTGCCTTTTTAAAATTTGTAGGGGAGGAAATACAGAGAAGGCAATATATCAATACAGGTGAAAATGCAGTGTGTGAATTTCAGTGCTCCGGACTTGTGGCACTCGCCCAGAGTAACTGAACGACGGGGATATACCTTGCAAAGGTAGAGAACTATATATATACATACATGTGATAGTGCAGAGAGTAGTGCATGTTCCCAGCCAGGTCGTTTCAGTAACAGCAGGAGACAGGAGACCATACGCCCAGCCAAATGGTGTCTTGCGGGCTGCAGAGCTTCCGCTGTCTCTCTGCTTCCATACTGATTAGAAGTGCTGGAGATACATCATAACAGTGTCAGTGCAGTGTTTACAGGGAAATTGTCACTGTCTCTCCCTTGTGGAAGGTGACATAGTGGCATTTCCTTCCTTTGTCCTGGTGGCAGGATGAGGAGCACTGTCTGGGCGCCAGTTCTGCTCCCTTTGCCATCCATGTATCCCGTCTCAGCAGACAAGCCAGAGCGGAAGCAGAAGGTGTGGCCCACTGGAAGGGTGGGGGGTGAGTGGGATGGGCCCAAACCTCCTATTCGAAAGAGCTCTTAGAAGTGACTGTCGAGCAAATGAAAGGGGGAGGGTATGGACATCAAAAATGGGGACAGGGAGCAGTCTCACTGTTCCTGTGAGGGATCTGAGACTAAAGACCCAGAAGGCTTTGGGATTTGTGCTCAGGGCACCTTTATTATCGTCGCTGTCTAGGTACAGATTCAAAATATCTTTACAAAACTCTTGTCACTGACTCCCCCAAGCCCCCAATCCCAAGTCACTCACACGATTTATCTCTGTATTCATAACATGTCTGGTTCCAGAAAGGTTTTAGGAAGTCTGACTGTGATATGTTATTAAGAGTTGAGCTGTGTATTTAAATTGAGACAAATTAAACAATATATGTTTATGTGGGGGTTGTGAGTGAGGGGAGAGAGAGAGATGGGGGGGAGAGAGAGAGAGAGAGAGAGAGAGAGAGAGAGAGAGAGAGAGTCCTCATTTACCTCGTCACTTTTTCCAAGTAAACTAGACCTTGTCCACCAGTACTCCAGAGAAAAGGATGGAATAGAAAATAAACAAATAAAAGAACCCCATTGTAAGTGCAACTGGTTAAAGAATTTTTAAGGATGGTTTTGCAATTAGCATCATCTGCCTTGATCACTGCAGAAGCCTTCTACCTGGTCTCCCTGCCGACACTTACCTGTGTAGTCAGAGACTGGTGCTGCCAGAGTGAGAGTCCAGGTCCACAGATCAGTACAGATAATTCTTCTAATGGACATTTCATGACATCTCATTGCCTACTTTCTAAAGGCCAAAGTCCATACAGTGGTTTGTAATAATTATAGTGATGGTGAGGATGGTCGTGGTAACAGCAACCTGTTGCCAGCATTATTGCTCTTCTGTGTTTATTGAGTGTGGAGCACGTACCCGTTTCTCTTTTCAGTGCATGTGTTCTGTAATTAATCCCTCACAACAACCCCGGTGAGGTGGTGAGGTAGTTACTATTAGGTATTCCCATTTACATACCGGCAACCTGAGGCTCAGAGGTTGAGTAACTTGTCCGAGGTGACTGGCTAGTAGCACAGGCACTGCCCTGATCAACCTGAGTTGAGAACCTCCACCAATCCCGTTAGGGCATGCCTTGCCACCTGGAGGCTGAGCATCTCCTGGCATCTGCATAAAGCAAGGCCACTGATAGCTAGTATTTTCTGGGTATGGAATATGTGCAAGGCACTGCTTTAAGTGCGTGAGGTAGATGCTATTGTTAGCATCTGTCCATTTCACAGATGGGGACATTGAGGCCCACAGCTTGTCCCACAGCTTGTAGGTAGCAGACCAGTCTGGATCCAGAGACTGCACTCCCACTCACCCACCGTGCAGTTTCTAGCACCTGGCTTCAGGTTTCCAGCGCCAGGTGTCTGCACATGTGGGTGTCTTACTAGGGATATCTGTGTTAGCAAAAATAAAGTTTTGCTTGACAGTCCACAGGCTGGCAGGGCCCCCTCGCAGTCATTCGGCTGTGTCCCCAGAGTCGAGCCAACTTTACCCCTGATCCCTTGCGTACAGATAACAGGTCATGGCCGTGAAGCGTTCCCGCAGGATGGGGATTCTGCACCCCCTTTGGTCTCCGACCCCAGTGTTTCATCTCCTCAGGATGCCACCAGCCAGACGTCCTCGAGTCTCTCAGCTGGAAAAATGACTATGAATAAAATAAAACTCTCCATGATGGAAGCTTCCGATGGCGCCTGCAGTGGGGTATTGCCCAGCATCTGTCTCTTGCCACGTCGAGATCACCTTTTTATCGCCCAAAGATGTTGCTTCTGCTTTGTGGCTGGCCACTAAGCACTGGCCGCTCAGGTGCCAGCAGTCCAGAGCTGCCTCATTATTCAGTGCAGTCAATGCTACACCCCAGACTGCAATACATTATCATTCAAATGAGCCGGCCACAGTGGAGGAAAAAATATGCACTCTGATTTCTCTCCAACGTCCCTTACCCAGCACTCCCTAATTACAGCCGGCAGTTGATTGGGACAGTTGAACATGGAGGCTGACGGGGCGGCCCTGGTGTTCCCATCTAAGCAAAACACAAACAGTGCATAAACTCGCCAACACTGTTTAGGTAAGCAGGATTTTATTCACAGCTCAGTGGTGTAACAATGCCCTGAATGTATCAGTCAGTGGTCTATTATAGCATCTCTCTTCTTGGTTCCATATTTTTGGTTGTCTCTCCTTTTTTTAAAAAAAACTGCTTTATTAGTGACCTTGACTTATCCCCACTCTTCGTTTTCCTTATCTTTCATCAGAGTGATTTCATGATGGCTTTTTCCTATCTAGTGCTCAGTATTTTTCCAAGGATGAATTAACTCCCACGCTGTATTCTCTGTGTGTTTACTCATGCATGCATCCATTCATTCAGATAACAAATATTTACTGAGCACCTACTAAGTGCTAGGACATTGTGCTGGGCTTTGGGGATATAAAACAGTCATTCTTCTTGCCCTTACCATAGCTTAAAGGCTAGTAGCGGTTAGATATTCAGCAAATAAATGCTCACTAAATATGCTTTTGTAAACTGTGGTAAGTGCACTGAAGAAGAAGAGGCTTTTCATATTCTTGCATATGGAATCTAAATGTTTAGAAGACTAATTCTCAACACTAATTCTTCTCCAAGTAGCCTTTTTCTTAAGAGGATAGCTGTCGTACCTTGAAAAAAAAAATGCATTAACTTTCAAAGGGCTCCATGCTTTTCTAAAGAAGAATTTTATTATTGGTGAAGTTCTTTGACTGCATGACAACCTCAAGTATTTCCTCTAGCCCATTTTTGGGGCTTTCAGTTATGCTGTGTGATGTTTTGCATCTCTCTGGCACTCGTTGGTACTTGGAGTGGTTGCATGTATAATAGGAGGAGGAGAGCTTTCCTTTGCTTATGAGGCATTTGTCTTTCTCTCCTCAGCACCTGTCACACAGGCCTTACCATTGATTAGCTCAGATAATTTTTAATACATTGTTGTGAGTGCTGTTATTAATTCACCAAACACCTATTAAGCATCTGCTTCATGGTAATGCTTGGCCCCGGAGATCTCGGGGTGAAATAGATCGAGTCTCTCCTTTCCCAGAGCATAAGGGGCACCAAAGCTATGGAGAAAGAATCATGCACTTACAGTGTGGCCAAGAAACATGCAATGGGATAGCACAGGTGGGAAGGGCAGGGGGATAGTAAGGGAGCCCTTGGACTTGGGAGAGTTTGAGGGTCACGGACAAGTTGTGAAGGAGGCGGCACTTTAGTGGAACAGAGAGTGTGCGGCTGTGACTAGAAGTGGGGGCGCTTCTAGTGGAGGAAGCAGCACATCGGAGGTAAGAGAGAAAATGTGATGCGCTGCAAGAGTGGAAATTTTATGGTTGCAGATGGAGGAGATGGAGCAGAGAAGGCTGGACATGGAAGTAGGGTCAGGAGTGACTTTGTAGGTCCTGCCGAAGAATCGGGAATGGTGAGCATTGGTGGGATTTGGTGGTGGGAGCAGTGCCGTGGTCGGATCTGCATGTAGGGATGCGTCCTGAACCCTGAGTTGCAGGGATGCATGGGGAGATATTGCAGCGGGGATGGAAGTGCATAGATTTTGGAGACATTAGTGAGATGGAATCCACCAGACTAAGGTTCTTCTGTTGGTTGTGAACGTTGAGGGAGAAAGAAGAGGCCACTAAGAGGCAGGAAGGGCATAGAAATAAGGACATTGGCCTTGGGTCACTCTTGCCGTTTCCACTTCTTATAGCAGTACATACAGAGCTGTTGTTTTGCTGTTTCCTTTTAGAATCTCACGAGCTCTGTGCCTGCACCACGCTGCCTGCAGCGAGACCTCCATGCCCATGGCAAACAGTCCTTTTCCTCTTTCTTAAATTAGGAAGTGTGTGACGGGCACTTGCATCACTTCCTGTTGGCCACCAAGCAGCATGATGTACCAACACTGTTGCTCGTGATTTATGATAAAAACACTTGTTTGCTGAAAAAGGAGTTTTATTCTCAGAGGGCCCTTTGGAATAGCATTATTAATTTGGAAGCATTAACTACCCTGTCGTGGACATCCCCAGCATGACTTTGTGTTACGGGAGAGGAAAGAGACAATGCCAACCATGAGTGAGAAGACGTGGGCTCTAGCCCTACCTCAGTCACTGATTATTTGGCACCACGAGTGCCTCTCGCATCTTTGTAGACCTGGTTTCCTCACCTGTAAAACTAAGACGTATTTCCTAAGTTTTTTTTCCTCTGGGTACCCTATGCCTCTCTGAAGGGTAATTCAGTCGAACCTGAGATTTCAATGTCCCTGCCATTGGAAAAGAATCATTAGTCACAAATAACGTAAGAACTCATGTGGCATTTAACCCAAAAGTCAGAAATAGTTATTTCCATCTGAAACATGTTCAGCTCCACCTTTTTGTCATCTCTGGTATGCCAAGCAGAGGGTCTGAGAGATGATGCCTTTAAATGTGCATTTCCATCTGCTCTGGAATGAAGAGTTTCACAGAGGACAAGTGCCCCAAAGCCCCAGCTGTTCATGGGATATACAGTTCTGAGAGGGGGCTCCATGGAGCACTGTTTCCCACTTGGAGTCATTCTCTGTGCTTGGTATCTGTGGAGCCTGGCTGATGAGGGAGCTAAGGGGAGAACCCTAAAGGGAAGGGGAAGTGCCCAACTGGCCTGGACATTTGCATTCCAGAAGCCCTGGAATGGGCTTTTATAATGGGCTTCCTGGCTCTGAGCCCTCTCAGCTCTTTGACTGGCAGCTGAAGGCAGAATTCCACATCTATAGACTCAGCTGACTCCTGGCTGAACTGATGTTGATCCTAGGTTTACTGGGCGAAAGTGGAGAGAGACTGGATAGAGCCCTCATCAGATCAACGTTGAGTGTGGTGGTGGGTCCACTCCAGTCTTAGTGTCCCAGCTTCCCTGGCTCGGGTCCTTATATCAATTAAGGTGCTCTAAGGGGCAATTAACAGAAAACCCCACTGAGATTGGCTCAAATAAATGACATGTATTATGTTACATAACTTGAAGAGTCAGGTTGGGTAAATGCCAGGCTTGGCTGTTTTTTAATTAATGATGTCATCAAGGACCCATAATCTTTGTGCTTCTCCCCTCCACCATCTTTGTTATTAACTTCATCATCTGGCTGGTAGCAAGATGGTTGCAGCTGTTCCGGCCATTACATTTGGATGTGATGATATCTAAAGGAAGAAGAGGGACTGTCCCTTTCTGGGCTCTCTTAAGAGGGGGAAAAGCTAAAATTCCCCTATGTCCCATGGGCTTCAGTCGCAGGTCCACTGGGATTATTTGATTGACGTAGATTAATCGTCTAAATCGTCTGGACTAGATTTGGAGGAGGCAGCCCAAGATCCACCATGTTTTCTAGTGTTATCTATTTTATTGCTTGGTAATCTATCTGCTTTCTTGCTTGTTCAATCTTCATATCTTTAGCGATTTCATCTATTACTCCCCTTTTCACCCTCTAGCTCTATTGCAAGACCCCTCTGAATTTATTTCAGGTGGGCACCCCAAACCTAGACTCTTTTGAGGCCAGAGGTGACAGGACTCACATCTGGTCTGGCATCTCTCTTGGCTTGATACATCTCCCTGCTGAACTCTGGTCCCCATGTTCCCATTCTGTGGGAGTAGACATTCGACAGTCCCATAGTCCTGGGTGAACATGGAACAGTGAGGCGGGTCAGAAGAGAGGGAGAACCACGCTCAGACTGAACCTCCCGGTTGGGTGAAGTCTCACAGGTCATGACCCCCTTCTGCCTTCCTTTATTTTCTGATCACATTGATCACTTGTAACTAGAACTGAAAGGTAATGTCATTTTAATCCCACCACCATGTATCCCTGCTCCCATTAACTCCTTGCTCCAGCAGTGACCTGGAAGGGTTTAGAAGAAAGCTAATGAAGTTCACGAGGCTTTGCTATTTTGGGAATCTCACCATGGCTTGCAATCACAGGGCACATGGAAAGTTAGCCTTTCTGCCAAGGGAAGAAGCCAGGAATCAGAGAGCTAAGACCTCTCTATGTGTTCTAGAAAACCACAACTCTCCATCTGGAAGATCAGGGCCAAGGGTTTGAGAGAAATGAATCCTGCTAACTTTCGCTCCTTCACCCTTACCTTTCCTTCCTTCCTTCCTTCCTTCCTTCCTTCCTTCCTTCCTTCCTTCCTTCCTCCCTCTCTCCCTCCCTCCCTCCCTCCCTCCCTCCCTCCCTCCCTTATATTCTGGGGTTCTTCTGGTGGTGGGTGCTCTACAGTAAGAGCAGTGCACTCCAGAGCCCCTGGAGTCTGCAGCATCTGGCACTATGGAATGCGGGTGATGTTTGCCAAACCACTAACCCAGGGATTCCTCAGAAGAGCCAGAAGGGGGAGAAGGGGGAAGAGGCTGAGACAGAACGTACAGTTAATTCCCCCAGCAGGCCAGCACTCAATGACACCTAGCTTCAGTAAGTCCCATTTTATTTTACAAAACATGCAGAAAAGAAATCATTTGGTTCACAGAACTTTCTATGTGAGATAGGCGGCAAAGGTATTGCCATCCCTGTTTTATAGCTGAGGAAACAGAGGTTCAAAAGAACCAAGCCATTACCTTGCAGTGCAGAGAGTTAATGATGTATTCTTTCCACTGCCCTCCACACACCCGCCTGACTAAGCTGACTGCTCAAGGTCACACTGGTCATTAGTGATGGATTTGAACTCATGAGCACCCAGCAATCCCCGCCAGCTCTGCTGAGTAGCGCTGAAGAGCGGCACACAACTGAGGTGTGCCCATGCTCTGTGACTCAATCGTGTCCTGAGCCTCTAATCACAGTGCCTTCTCTCCTGGCCATGCCCGCTGACATCAGGGCACATGGAGCTGAGCTGTGCCCACAAGCAGAATTGTGGACAGCACACAGGTGGGACCCTTAACGCCTATGCTGGGAGTCTGTCAGTAAGCAGCCCTGTGGGTGGAGGAAACTGCATTCCTCTGGGCCTGCGTGCCTGTGCATGTGCATATACTGCAAATGGACACGAGCTGTGGGTAGGCGCCCAACTTGCCCTGTGCACACGCCTGGCTGTGTATGTCATGCCTTGCTGTGTTGGTCTCCCAGATTCCCAGGCAACACTTGGTACGTTCTGCAAAGCTTTGGGGGCCAGCTTGTGATGCTCTTTTAAGAAATAGCATTGCCTTCCAGATGCTTCTTCCACTTGTTTTTTTCCTCCACTTGACAGAGCTGCCTAAACTTCTCATTCAGGGGCCCTGAAGAGGAGTGTATCATTTCATGCTCCCTTGTTTAGCTTCTCCAGATCCAAAGCCAAAGCTGGCACAGCTACTGATTAGCAGAAATCAAAAGCAAAGGCTGGGCTTTTGATGGGAAAACTGCTACATTAGAGAGGGCTGGTTGTTTTACAATTGCAGGGTAAGGTCCATAATATTACCCACCGCTGAATGGCCATTAGATTGCAAATTACCGGTCACTTTGCTGGACGGCTCAGCCATCCTGTAATCAGGATCATAATATCCCCCATAATGGTCAAGCCCAGGCACCTACCAGGAGTCTGGCTGCTGAGGCGCCAAATTGCTGGGCTGCATACAGTAATGATTATCACAGCAGGAAGGAAGGAGGGCTGCCCCAAAGTCCCCGGTTGTGTGGCATTCTGTCCCAGTTGCCTATTCAGAAGCATAAGGGACCATCGGAATTACTCCAGTGTACTATGTCCCCAGGGTTCTACCCATTGAGGGTCTAACTTTGTGTGGCTATCACTCTCCATGGCATTTCCAGTACATCGTCTCTTAGATCCGATGTTAGAGTGTGACAAGTGGAAAAGGGAGGCAGTGGGCTGTCCCCCAGCTTTTGCTACAGTGAACTGTGTGTATGTGAGTGTGCCTAGAGATTTGGCTAAAACACACAGAAAGTTTCGGATGTGAGGGCGATCTGGCTGCGACATCTGTCACCCCATTGAGGGCCAGGTTTGATTTGGCTGATCCGGCTGGCTAGGCAGGTATCCCCTTTCTCCCTCACTGTTCTGTGCACGTCCCTCCTGAAGCTGCCCATGCTTGGAGAGGACGACCTTCCCGATAGAGGAAGACCACTCTTTGGTCAAGGGCATACAAGTAGTTGCACTCTACTGCTACAACTGCCAAACAAGCTCTCAGGGTCCATTTGCACGAGAATGTAGGGTAGTCAGTGTTCCAATACTCTGTGCTGCATGTGACAGTCTGCCTTTCTTTGTAAAAGAAAAAAAAACACACGGAAAATTTCAAATGCATGGCTACTCTTGTGTATTTTCAAGTTGGGTGGTGGCTTCCTATCTTACGTTCATACTTTATGTATTCTTTTGTGGTACAAATATGCCAAAGAAAAAGAGAAGGCAAAGCTGATGGCGTGGTAAGCCCTTAGGCCAAGGATCCTGTAGGGAGGAGATGGCGTCTCAGATGGAGGGGCTGCAGGGAGTCAGGAGCCATTGAGCAAGGCCTGAGCAGCGTTAAGGGAAAGCACTGGTGGCTAGTAATAGGAAGAGGCCACACTCACTCCTACACCTGTAGGGATCAGGGGAGAGAACTGAGACTGAGGAAAGCTTTCTGACAGAAGCTATGTATGGCTCTAGGAAAATGGGCCCAGGATAGGGGTGGGGATGAGACCAGGGAACTAAACGCCCTGACTTCATCTGAACTTTGCCCTCCATTCTCATGGTGTTGCCTCCTATTGACCAATCCAAACAGAAGTCAGAGGGCAGGAGAAGCCAGTAGGTACTTCTTATAAAGGGCAGAGACAGGTAGGGAAAGGGGGAGGGATATCTAGAGGCGTAAAGGGCCTCACTTGACGCATGTTTGTTCATGGCTGTCTAGGCACTGACTGGCTGATAGTGTCTCTTAGGCGCTGGATGGGTTGGAATTCCAAGGTCATGGTCCATTCCTACCCTGTGCTGCCTGGGAGTTAAATGGGGGACTCCAGACTTGGGGTTCACGCTGTTTTCCTGGTCCATGGGGCCAGCGATTCCTCAGTTTCCACCCAGTGACAGTTTCTGCCCAGCAGTTTGGCTCCTATGGCTGTGGCTTCTGGGCCTGTGGAAATGGTCTGAGCTGACTCACTGGCATTGCCCAGCTAATCACCGGTGGCAGTGAGGGCCCTGAGCACAGACCTGGGATTCAGAGGGGCTGGGGGCTGGGGGTGCTCTAAATAGGAGCTGGGAGGCTTCTGGCTGGCTAAAGGAGCCTGCTGCAGGTTGAAGGTGAGCAGAAGTTTTGGCCATGGCTTGCACGGAGGCCCTGGGCCGGGTGCTTCTCAGTGCTTCACTTTTCTCTCCTATCTGACAGAAATAGCATCCTGCCAAATTTTGTAAGGCACTCCAGACCCCTCGCCAAGCCTCCTTCCCAGCACAGGAGAATGCTAGTTGAGAAGGGAATAAGGTTGGCATTATTTTCAATTCCCCCAGAAAAATACCATTCTCTGCCCTGTGAGAATCCGTTTGCCAAATTGCTTTTAGCAAGGCTGAACTGGTGACAGGAAAAGACTCAGATGGCATTCTGTGAAAGTAAAAAGCGTAATGAAAATAGCAAATGCCGATAGTGTGCCTCCCCTGTGCTAGGTGTGCTCTAAATGCTTTCTATAAGCTCTTTCATTTAATCCTCATGGCAACGCCATGAAGCAGGTACTAAAGCTATTTCCAGTTTTCAGATGAGGAAACTGAGGCACAGGGGCATGAAAGAACTTGCCCAGTGTCACACAGGTGGTGAGTAGTAGGGCTGGCATTCAAACCTGGGCATTGTGGCTCCGGAGTTGTGACGCCTGCTTCTCTTTCTTGGCCAACGTCTCCTCGGTACGTACCAGGAGACAGGACACTCCTAAATAGAAATGAAATGTAAAGCTGGCAATAGCTTTGGAGGTTCATTTGGTCCAGCCTCTGTGTTCTTACAGAGGGGGAAACCGAGGGCCCATGAGGTTCAGGGATCAGGTCTCGGGAGCCGGGATCTAATGTGAGTAATTCACTCGGCAGTTCTAGAAACACTGGGGGACTCAAAAGTGGCTGGCTGTGCCTAGTGATATTCTGGCAATTTTCCTAGCGTTGTTTAGCAAGTAAATTTCTTTGAAGCAAAGTTCCTTTTATCCAAGAAGCAATGTGACCTCAAATCTTGTTTTCATAAAACATCTCTGACGTTAGCTGCATGAGGCAAAAGCCCTGAAGGTGTCTGTGCTGCCCTTGTGCTCCCTGAATCTGATGCTGTCTCTGGCATTGACTTAGGAACTGTTTCTACTGTGAATAACAGTCAAGCATCCGGTCGTGGGGGGCCCAGAGTCCAGGTGAGCTGGGCATGCTGGGGGCACAGATGAGAGGAGAGAGGCTCTTTCATCAATTTCCAGGGGGCTCAGGGGGCACCTGAAGTATCTTTGTCTGCAGAGGTCCTCGGCCCACCCAGCCATGCTGCTGTCACAAAGAACAGAGTGTTTCGGGCCATGTGACCATAGGGGAAGCTGCCCAGGCCTCCGAGGGGGCTGCCAGCTTCTGAGCTGTTGATTCCATGACTCTGGGACCCAGAGCTGCAGAGAAAGGGCAGCATTCTTCCTGTGGAGGCTTGGTCCAAATGGCCCCATGGCTTTCTTTTCTCTGGGATCAGCAGGCTACTGTTGGGAGGGACAATCGAGGTTGTTGTCCTGGCCTGGCCCAGAAGCACCGCTGGCAGAGGCAGGGCTGGCTTCCTGGACCATCCTTGCCGCACCTGCCCTCCTGATTGCGTGCTTGTGGGCCAGTGCCTACGGGGGCTCTGTTCTTTCCCGTCTCCTGGCCGCTGATGCCTGGGACAGCATATCTCCCCCTGCCCAACCCAGATGGCCCAGGGGCCAGTTAAGTGGGCTTCCCCTTCTCCCATGCAGCCAACATATTTTACTTCTCCTCCTAGATACATTAGAATTAAGATGGAGATACTCTGGGGCGCCTGGGTGGCGCAGTCGGTTAAGCGTCCGACTTCAGCCAGGTCACGATCTCACGGTCTGTGAGTTCGAGCCCCGCGTCGGGCTCTGGGCTGATGGCTCAGAGCCTAGAGCCTGTTTCCCATTCTGTGTCTCCCTCTCTCTCTGCCCCTCCCCCGTTCATGCTCTGTCTCTCTCTGTCCCAAAAATAAATAAACGTTGAAAAAAAAAAAATTTTAAAAAAAATAAAAAAAATAAAAAAAGATGGAGATACTCTAGGAAGGCAGTTTAGTGCTAAATTAGAGGACACTCATTTGTCTTTCTTTTCTAGAATAGTGCAGTTAGTAAGGGGTTAACATGTCAATATTTTCCTCTTCCATCCTTGTGGCTTAAGTGATAAAGGAGACAATTTGCTGTCATGGGGGGAAGATCTCGTTATCTCTTGTCTCTCATGGATGCTTTTTTTAAACCCTCAATCATGTCTGTTTTGAGAGGTCCAGGCATGGCCTGGACAAACTCTACTCTTGGTATTGGGGCAAATGCTTTCTCATGTTGTAAGTAGGAGATCTCAGGCCTGGGTTTGGTTATTGGAGGAGAAATATATACAGATAGGATACCGTGATCACTTTGGTTCAAGGCACTTCAGCTTACTGGGTGTTTGGTCAAAGGATGGAGGGATTCCTAAATCCTGCCCTAGACCAACAACCCTTCCCTTCAAATGATTTCTCTTATCATCTGCATCAGTCAGTGTCTAGTAGGAAACAGATGACTTATATGGAAGCTCTGGATTAGACCCTTCTCTGTGAGATGGCATACTCAAACTGAGTAATTTCAGGAGATTTTAATAAATGGGTGTCATATGAAACGGTTGGCAGGGTATAGGAAAACCAGTGAGGAATGGTTCAGTATTCTGGAGCTAGCAGGTACAGGAAGCCATGACACTCCTGGGCCGCCAAGAGGAGGGCACACTCAGTATATACCAGAGAGAGCTGTCATTCTAAGAAACGGCCTCCTGTCCACAGGCTTTTGCCTGTGGAAGATAGAATCAGTCAAACAAGTGCAGTCTGGTCGTGGGAGATCCAGAGTAATCAGTCTCACCCTCTTCTCACATGCCCATTGGCCTGTTCCGTCCACTGACCAACTAGAAACCGGGGAGAGAGAGCATGTTGATGGAGTCTGTCCATACACCCATTGGAATAAACTTCCTGAGGCACAGAGCAGGGTGAGAAGGGTGGCAGGTGGATTTGTAGGGGTAAATGGAAATTACCCAGCACGACATCTTATGTCACCTGTATTCTACCATATCTTTCCCTCCTGATACATACATATATATTTCCCAAATGGTCTCCATGTCTGTGTTTTGTGCCTTCTGTTCCCTTTTCATAGTTGTGACTTCTCACCCTCATTTTATTCGTCTGGCATTTTTTTTTAATGTTTATTTATTTTTGAGAGATAGAAAGACAAAGCACAAGCAGGGGAGGGGCAGACAGAGAGGGAGACACAGAATATAAAGCAGGTTCCAGGCTCCGAGCTGTCAGCACAGAGCCCAACATGGGGCTTGAACTCACGAACCATGAGATCATGACCTGAGCTGAAGTCGGACGTTTAACCGACTGAGACACTGAGGTGCCCCATGTCTTGCAATATTTTTTAAAATACTATTTATATTTTATCATTTTATTAAACACAGAAAAAGACTGTTATAGCTTTCAAAAATATCAGAATTCAGCTTCTAATGGAATGGTTCTCAACTGAATGATTTGGCTCTTCCCCAGGAAATATTTGGCACTCCGAAGACATATTTGGTTGTCACAACTCAGGGTGGGGTGCTACTGGCACTTAGTGGACAGAGGCCAGGATTTCTCTAAGTGGAGAAATCCTGCTCTAAGGAAGATTTTTTGGCTCTGCTAATGCTGATCAGAGAGCAGGTGAAAAAGAGAGAAGGATTTTTGTATGTTTTTGTTTGTTTGGGTTTGCTTGTTTTGACTGGGTGGGAGGATTCTATCACAGAGAAAGTTTCCACATTGTCCTTGGGGAGGATGTCCCCTGTTGGGGCCCAGCTGGGCTCTTGGGCTCACTCTCTGACCATCTTGGGAATTAGCAGGACTGTAAGATCAAGCATCTAAGAAGCAGTATTGAGAGCTTCAAGGGGGAAAATCTCAGACCACGTAGAGATGACCCTCTGAGTTTCCCTGCTCTGTGTGGCTGCTGGAAGCGGTACAGCCAACTCCAAAGAGCTATTTCAAGATGGTTCAGCCAGACCCAAAGGTCTGGTAGAGTTCTTGCCTTTCCCAGGCTTTGGGGTTCTCTTCTTTTCAGCTCAAAGCTCTTAGAATGTTAATAAGTAGGGACTTACAAAGTCCTGAAATAGTTTGCAGGACACAAAGGAAATGTCCCAGCTCAAAAAGTAAACAAATATAGTCAGCTGTCCTTTGTTAACTTGCTGTTTAAACCTGGTATTCGCTTCTTTTTTCTCTTCCTTCTTTTCTCTTATTTCCCATTTTCAGGTCACTTCCCTGCCGGTTTGTGCATATGGTGGAGAGGAGGGGCAGGCAGAGAAAACTCTATCAGCTTCTTTGGGCAAGCTGTTAACAGACTCCATGAAAAGATGAGGAAGTAATGACTACATTGCCTTTAAAAATCAGGAGTAACCATTAACTGTGCTATTCTCCCCTCCGTCACCAACTCTTAACTTGGCTTTATTACAGCTTAAGTTATTTTAATATTTATTGTATTTTGTTTGTTTTGTAACAAGCAATTTATTAAAATTTGTTTTTTTAAAAACAAAATGACAAAGGATTTAGACAAACAGGGGACAGTCTCTTCCCCACCCCCCTCCAGTCATCCCCCAAAGGCAATATCCATCCAGAGATATTCTATGACTATAACAAACAAATATGTATATACATGTTTCTTTTATCTTTTCACCCCATACAAATAGTATTATATTTATTTTTTACTCAGAAAATTATCTTGGAAATCCTTTCATATCAATAAAGAACTTTCTTTCTTTCTTTTGTTTTTTTTTTAATGGTCCCATGGTATCACGGAGAAACCTTACTATATTTGGCCAAAAGTGACTTGTTTTTGAAAAGGCTTCTGAATGTTTCAAACCAGAAAGAACGCTCAACTAAAAAACAAAAACAACACAACACTTGTTTTGAAAGTTTAAGCATGAAAGGCTACTTCTATCATCTTGAAAAGCTTTCATTCTTTCATCTTATTGAGATTTTTAGATTTTTGTTGTTGTTGTTGTTGTTCTACATTTGCCCCTTAACTTAAAACCTCTATCAAACAGCTGCTCAGAACCAAAAAGGGCGCCCCAGGTTTTTGACATTGCTTGTGATTTAAACCGTGTCTGGTTTTTTTGTTTGTTTGTTTTCTTTTTAATTACTGCACATTTCTACGGAAAGCCAGCCTGACCCAGTGCAATGCTATTAGCACCAGAAAAGCCTGTCTTGGCTTGGGACAAGACAGGGTGCCTCTCTGTTCTCCCGTTTTCCCATTAAAAAAAAAAAAAATCTTGTTAGCATCCTGGAGCCTTCCAGCTTTGAAGCTTTGTGCGGGGGCAGGACTACCTCAGATTCAGAAGTTAGAGTCTATTTACCTCTACTGTATTTCTGTGGTACGGCCAGGACCTGTGTATTTTAAGTAACAACGGAGTTTGCTGCATTTGGAAGCCAAAGAGAGGGCAGGCGGAAGAGTCGGCCGGGTGTACTGCGTTCTGGGGCTCCGGGGCTTTTGAAACCCTTTCCAGTGTTGTCACTTGAATGTCGAACACGTTATTCTCAGTGGACACTAAAGAGAAGTACAGGTACCTTGGGCTCCAGGGGGATTCATTATTCAAGGCACAAAATTTCCTACTCTGGCCTGCAACACATTATAATTCAAATGAGCCCAGCACAATAGAAGAAAAATATGCAAGCAGATTTCTCTCTGTCGTGTTTTTTCCCTTCTCTCTGAAGCCCTGTAATTACTGCAGGCAGGTGGAGCATCTGGGGTGTGGGGGAGTCCACTGTATTTTTACCTTCCCAGGAACGCGACTTGCCTACCGCATCAATAGATTTTATTTTTAATTAAGCGCTTATTGCAAAATCTAAGTCCCTGCGCGAAAGCCTTATTCACAACTTTTTTTTTCTTTTGCTGCCGTTCCCTGAGATAGATGCTGCTATTACTGTCTCAAATTTCCTTTCTTAAAATGTGCTGTTTTAGTAAATTAGTTCTGTCCTTCCGTGAGCTCGGCAGCCCCGCGGAGGCCGGCCTGCGGGGCCTTGGCCTCATTTTCCCCCTCCGCAGTCCCGGGTCACTTTCTCCGTGCGCCCAGCAGCGCCACGTGCCGGGAGCGCGCGGTCCAGGCGCGGGAGTCCGTTCCCCTTCCCCTGTGTACCCCCTGTCGTGCCGGGGTGGGCTCGGCGCTGCGCTTCTGAGAGACCTCCAGTCCTGGGGTGGGGTGGCAGAGGCCACCAGACTAAGCGACCTCGGCCCCCGCAACGCCGGGGCTTCGGGAGCTCAGGTGCAGGAGGAGAGGGAGGCGGGATCCGAGACTCCTAGGTTGGTTAACGGAGGGGGGTGGGGGGGTTGCGAGGAAGCCGTCTTGGTGATGGCGCGCGGGGCCGGGAGGGAATGCGGGAGGACCGTACAGGCGCCCGGGCTGCCGCGGGAGGGTCCTCGCCCCTCTCTGCAGACACCGGCCACCGAGCAAGCCGAGCCCGAGCAGCCCCAGGGCCTCGGCGGAGCGTGGCTTTTCCGATCCTGGAAGTCGGCGGCTTTCGGAGGGGCGGGAACTCGCGTCCCGGGACGACCTCGCCCAGAGACCCGTGACCGACGTGCTGGCGGGAAGGGAGCTCCCGGGGTTCGGGAGGGGAAATGTCTAGGGGTTGGCCAGGCCTCTGCGGGGTCCCTGGGAGCCGGCTGCCGGGGCAGGGTGCGCCCCCCCCCCCCCCGTTTCCTGGCTCAATGAACCCAGGTCCCCTTCTATGGGATCCAGTAACTGGATGCAAACGGGTTTCCAGCAATCCGCAGGGCCCTGCCTAAGCCCGCCGGCCTGGCTAGGGTGGCTCCAGGCCACCGCACAGGCACCAGGCAGCGTGGCCGTTAGCTGTCATTTCTGCCTCCCAGGGACAATTTGAAGCGTGGGCACGGTTGGCCAGAGACAGTGGAGGGAGATTGAGAAGTAGCAGCCAAAAGGCTGGTGAGTCTGTCAGCACTTGCAGAGAGAGAGGCAGTCCCCTTCAGTCACCAGTGAATCTTAATCAAGGGCAGGAGAGTCAAAAGGGAGAGTCCAAGGGAGAGAAACCTATCTCAGGAAAACATTCACATGTGGTCAAAAGAGGGGCCCAGCCTGGAATGAGTGCGGTGTCCTTACTGCCCCATGGAGCTTCCCTGGGTGCAGACCGTATCTGTCCTCACCTTGTTTCTTTGGTATCCTCTACAGGGCAAGGGCCCATGCTGGGGGCTCATATCTCTCTCAAGAAGGGTGCAGAGAGGCAGTGTGTGTGTGTGTGTGTGTATGTGTGTGTGCACGTGCGCTCGTGCTCCTGCTGGTTGGACCAGCAAGGTGCCTAGAGGGCCAGACATTCCCATTTCCCTCTCAGGAGAGTGTGGGTCACTTCCATGCCTCAGTCCAACCCTTTCATTATTGGTCACCAGAGACTAGGACTGGGGCTCTTTGAGTCCTCTTTTACCTCTCCCATTGTATTTTTCATTCTCATCACAGAAGAGGTACATGTTTATTGAACTAATGAAAAATTAATTGTACTGATGAAGAATTAATGAAAAATGCAAACATGCAAAAGGAAGAAAATAAAAACCCCAAATACTCCCAATACCTAGAGACAAACCTTACTTGTGTATCCTGAGTGCAAACACAGTTATTATGAGGGACAAGTGACTTTTTATTTTCTGAACAAAATATTGCAAATATCTTTCCACGTGAGCATCCCTACAGTGAATATAGTTCAATAAACAGACTCTCTCCTTAATGACTACACAGTGCTTCCCCTGTAGGGATGTGGTGTGATATTTTCAACCATTCCTTTGCTAGTCTTTTAGGGTGTTGTAGCAGTTTTTATTTCTGTCCACACCATTCCTGGGTCATTCTCCTGCTGGGTCACTATGCGTGTCCTTAATTGTTTCCTTAGGATCTACTCCTCAAAACAGCTGGGTTAACTGTTCCGTGTTTTAGAAAAGTTTTACTACATTTCGTCAAATTGCCCTTTAGAAAGGTTATGTCAATTCATAATCCCACCTGCAGAGAGTGTAAAACCTGTTGCCGGAATTCATTGTCATCAGTCATGAATATTAGTCGTCTTCTTTTTATTCTTCTGTGTTTGCTCATTTTTAAATGGGAGTGTTCATCTTTTTCTTACTTGTTTGTAAAATTGCTTTGTATATTCTCTTTATTAACTCTTTGTCATATGCTTTGCAACTTTCCCCAATTTGTTAATTGCCTTTCACATTTAAATTTACATTTAAAATTTTTGTGTGGTTGAAATTCTTAATAGGTTAATGTATGGCTTCTGCCTTTGGCGTCCTTCTATGAAGTCCTTCTCTATCTCCGAATCTTCTAACCGTTCACCTACAAATGTTTCCAGTATTCCCATTGTTCCATTAAAATTTTTAATTAGTATGGAATTAATTTGGGTATATGGTATAAAATAGGAACCCGAGTTTACCCTGCCCCACTACCTTGTGCCTTTGTTGGTTCCAAATCCTTTTGACTCTGGCAGACACTACAGCCGATTCCTAAACGAGCAGAGCTGGAAGGGAAAATCTGGTGGCAGAGACCTTGCTCCAGGAAGTGCAGAGGCTTGAGGTGAGGGATTAGGAAACTTCCAAAGATAGGACCAGGACTCATTTTGTAGACACATCTGACTGGAATCACATAGATTTGGGTGAAATCCAGTTTCTGCCACTTGCATCCTATTGGTCCTGGAGCAAGTACTTTAACGTATTGGAACTTCAGGTTTGTATTTGTAAAATGGGTATACAAATTCCAAGTCCTGCCTCTGAGGATGGATGTGAGGATAACATGATATGTTTGGTACATAGCAAGCAAGCAACATTATTATTGGTAGGGGGTGAAGTGAGGATGAAGAAGGTGTATGCAACTGTTAAAAACAAACATAGAATACCCATAATTGTAGAAAAAAGGTGATGAATCCAAGCAATAGGGGGCTTTTCCATGGGGAAACAAGGACTTTATTCCTATAGCTGGGGTCAGCTGGAGTCTGGACTTAAAACGAACTCAGACTTTTCAAAGGTCTCCAGTAACATTCCTGTTCTCCATCCTGTTCCAAGGCTTTCTGATGGACCTGCCTGGGTTGAAGAGAATTGGTGGAATGAGCCGGCATTGGGAGAGCTCACAGGATAGAGAGCACAGGGGCCCAGGGCTCTAAGTGGGCAGCCGTCTCCCTCCTGGCTCTCCCCCAGCTGAGGATTGCTACAAAGAGAAATAGTCACTGGACAGGAGCCAGGGGTACCAGTCAGCTTAACCAAAGGAATCAATGAACGCTGTGTTTTCCCTCTGCAAATGAGGAAAATGACATGGTGAGAAGACATATGCCTTGTCCAGAATCACAAATCCCAGAGGCAGAGAAAGCATAGAGAAACGCTGCCTCAGAAGGAGCCATTTCCCATCCCAAGGATGCCAGAGCCTGGCCTTGAGTAACAAAGGGGATGGGAATGCTGCCTTTGAGCTCCCCGGCAGTGGAGGCCCAACATATTTTTATGAGGCATGGACAATGAGTAGCCATTCAAAAGGCCAAAGCTGCCTCTTCTTAGTAAAAGGCAAATATTTTAGGAATCCCTTGTTACTAGGCAAATGGCTGATTGCTTTTTAGGGGAGTGAGACCCAGCTTGATGCTGTCTTTAGGGCTTTAAGCTTTGATTCTGAATTTTGCTCTGGTGAAAGACTGGTTCTCAATCTGGCTGCGCTTTGGAATTAGCTGTGGAGTTCTTAAAAATACAGATGCCCAGGCTCCACTTCCAGAAGGCTGGATTAAACTGGCCTACGGTAGGACTGAGTTGTCAGTGTTGACAAAAAGTTCCTTGCTGATTCTAATATGTAGTTTAGAATTGAGAGGAAGCCCCCTTTTGGGTCGCTGTATTCTCTCTCTTCTGAGTTGGTGAGAACTAGGTTATAAGACAGAACTATTCTAGCAAGATGTTTCTCGAACTCTAAGGAATTATCTGGGGATCTTGTTAAAACACAGGTTGTGATTTAGGATGTCTGGGGTGGGACCTAACGTTCTGCATTTCTAACAAACTACTGATGCTGCTCATGCAGCTGTTTTCAAGACCACCTCTGAGTACCGTCAGTCTAGATGTGTTCCTCACATTTCAAAGAGCATAACAATGACCCTGCTAAGCCTCTTGAAAAGGCAGATTCCTGGACTGATTCAGAGTGTTGGGGATGGAGTCCAGCAATCTGCATTTTTCAATGAGTCCTATCTATGCACTCGATAGTTCAAAGGCCACACTTAGAGAATGCAGTCAGCCTGACTATGGTTTCCGCAGACATTTGTCTTTTTAGCACATCCTGCAGTCAACACTTGGCTGGAAGATCTTGAGTCAGTTGGCTGGGAGGTGAAGCTGAGCAGAGAGCCCCCGGTGCATGGCTCCTGGGCCTGAACTGCAGCTCACTGCCTCTTAGATGCCTTCATGTGTAGGCCAAATCCCATTATCACAGGAGAGTTACAAGTCCTTGCACTTCCTTGGAATAAAGGAGCCATCTGTTTAGGTTTGGGTTTTGATTGTAAAGTTATTTGACCTGCTCCTCCACCCCCTGCCCGCCCCCCTTGGAACTGTGACTAATGCGTCAAGAGTCAGAGCAGAGATTCTGGGAGAATGAAAGGCAGAAGGCTTTAAAGATGGCTTCCGCCGGAGGAAAACCTCAAGCAGGCAAGTGAAAGATGGTATAAAAAACCAATGCTACATCGAGGTCTTGAAGACATCAAATAAGAAGTCTCCACCCAATTAATGTGCTTTTTTTTGTCCCCCCCTTCACTGAGCCGACCTGTGAGGTAGGATAAACCCAGGGCCTGGAATGAGGGTCTGAAAAAAGTTGACACATCTCCCCTCTTCTCTTGTTTGGCTACCGTTAGGCCTGCCATTCTCCGAGTACTCATTATTCAGCTTGTGGATGATTCTGGGCCTTCATTTTTTGCCCTCTTCTTCTCTCTTATTTCTCCTTGTTTGGGCCATTTCACTGCTTATTAGCAGTTCCACTAGGGGTGGAATGGAAATGAACCCCGTATGAGACAGGATAACATCTGCGAGTAGGTCTGCTTAGAGGTTTGTTGAGGAGAAAGAGAATTAATTATTATTGCAGGTCTTACGGAATTCACCTCAATGTGCTGTCTAGATCCACTTTAATGTGGCAACTTTGAGCCTTATAATAAGAACATAGTTCCACCACTATCAGCAATAATTTGCTGGAAAAATTATTACTTGAAAAATGCTTACTTCTTTTACTTATTCAAATGTACTTATTACTTTATATGCTTCTTATTCTCTTGGTTGTCTGGTAAAACTGTTGTAGACGGGGGACACGAATTTACTACCCTCTATGTGTGACTTTCATATTTAAGGAAGGTTTTTTTCATCTATTTCTTCTAGCTAGTTACAATATATTAGGTAACAAAGCATACCTCCTATTCCCATTACTTGGTATAATAAATATCTTGGTGAAATTTCTTACAGGGTTTGATTACTCAGTCAAAACCTAAGTATCCTGTTGGGAGAAGAACAATCATTTTAGTGATACTGTTCTATGCTTTGGTTGAATTGAATAGTTACTAATCCAGCCAGAGAAGAAAGAGGCAGGTAATTGGAATTGAGCAAACACACTGAGCCCCTCAAAAAAAGACTCACGAGAAGTGTAAAATTTCTCATCAAACATCTATCCGTCTATTTTCTCCTTACTTACAATAGTCATTGCAACGGTAGGAAATAACTCTAGGGGCCTGGTCTACATTAGGAGAAAACTGCTATTTCTCATTCAAGTGATCTGGAAATGAGTTTAAACAGACACAATCTGCCAGTGGTCAATGTTAGGTCAGTGACTCTAATAGCCAATTCAAAATTTCTTTTTAAGAAAATGCCATACCCCCATCCACCACTTTACTTCTCACTGTGTAACACTCTAAGATTTGCTTAGATTGTCCGAGGGTAGAAAACAGGGAGGTAGTCTGGCCACTTTTCATGTAACTTGCATAAATTAATAGCAACCTTTTTCTCTCATTCATCTATATAAGCCAACTACCAGACCATTTCTCCAGTCGTGGTAAGAAGGGTTAAAGAAACGGGACTTACTGTCTTGGTTGTGGTATGGTCAAGATCCTCTTGAAAGGATGCTTCATGACAGTTCTCTGATTCTCCTCAGGGCTGTATCTCTGGTGCATAGCACTGTGCTTTGTTCTGGGTCGGCATGTAGATGGGCAGTCTGGGTTTAAACCGTATCAGACAACCAATGAGTTTTTAATTTATGGATTTTTAGAGTTAGAAGGGACCTTTGAGAGAATAGAGCTCACTATAAATTTCCTATCCATCTACAATTTCTTTCATTTTCCTTCTGCACAGAATCATGCTTTTGTTCAGTTGTCTTCCCTCTCCTGTACCCTTAGGAGAGGCTGAAACAACCCTTCCCATAGGGTCTTCTTTCCAGTAATTGGTTCAGAAATGGGTATGTGTGGCTCACTGATGGCCAGTGCTATCTGGGGGATTCTCTCTCCTTTTCCTCCAGATGCTTTGTGTCTGACTGTGATGCCTAGAATTGCTGCAGTCATCATGCTATCAGTGTAAGGATTGAGCTGATAGGATGGCAAGAATGGAGAGAAAGAGAGAAAGAACCCACATCATTGATGACATCATCAAGCCACTGTTATCAATCAACCCTTGTCATGGTTAACTTTATGTTTCAACCTGACTAGGCTCAGGGATGCCCACATAGCTGGTAAAACATGATTTCTGGGTGTGTCTGTGAAGATGTTTCTGGAAGAGATTAGCATTTGAATCTGTAGACTGAGTAAAGATCATCTTCACCAGTGTGGGTGGGCATCATCCAATCTGTTGAGGGCCTGAGTAGAACAAAAAGGTGGAAAGGTTAATTCTCTCTTTTACTTGAGCTGAGACATCATCTTCTCCTTCCCTCAGGCATCGGTGCTCCTGGTTTTCCAGCCTTCAGACTTGGACTTGGATTTACCCAGTTCTTTGGCCTTGGGGTGGAATTATAGTACCAGCTTTTCTGAGCCCCCAGCTTGCAGACATCAGATCACAGGACTTCTTAGCCTTCATAATTGTGAGTCAATCCCTTATAATTAATCTCATTCTATATATATATCCTGTTGGTTCTATTTCTCTGGAGAATCTTGACTAATTCAGCCTTTAAGCTGCCCTGCCACTCAACTTTCTGTTTTGCAGGATAATGCATTTCCTTAATGTTTAAATCAGTTTGAGTCAGGATTTCTGTTGCTCGTGGCCCAAAGCATCTTAAATGCTTAAGAGAATTTTAAGACCAGTTCTCGTTTCCTAGAAGATCTAACAGAATTTGCTCAATGTCATGTTTTGGGTGATAATAGAACTCAGGACTAGAGGTAGAGTCTTTTGCCTCAAAGTTATTTTTATTATATGCTGCCTTTTTCACAGTTGACTTAGTTATAAATCAAAGGTGGCTTAAAAACCCATCTGTGAACACACTGTCCTTGTGTTTAACAAAATTGCCCCGCCTAGGTCAAGTCTGGAATTCTATTCCAAATTTTCCTTATTTGGATATGCTGGATCAAACTGGCCACTCACACATACAAAGAGTGTGCTTGTTGACTTTGAAGAACTGAAAACACTTTGTTCCTCATTGCTGGGGAGCACTGGCCTGGGAGACTTGATATGCTGGATAGCTGTGGGCAAGAAAGACAAATTATACCTGTTTGGGTCAAAACTTGCCATCTGTAAGGTAAGGGAGAACACAGGATGTTGTCTAAGGCCATTGCCAAGACTTCAGTTGGAAGATTGAATGGAATCCACAGGCAGAGGAAGGGCGAGGGAGGCAGTGGGGGAATAAAGGGCGGGGAGATTGGCTTATTCTTTCCATTCCTAGTGGCATTTCTTGTATCAGGCCATTCCCCATCTGCAAGGCCTTCTATTTGCCTCCAGCATTACAGTCGGCTTGCCCACGCTGTAGGGCCCAGGTTAAGCTGTACTTCCTCCACCAAGTCTTCTCTGATCACTGCAATATGCACCAGTAATTATTTCTCAGAATACACTTATTTCCTGAACTCCTTAGTCATTCATTAACCACAGCATGTTATTTTGGAATATTTCTTTTGACACTTCACTCATTTTGCCCCTGAATGTTATCTTTGGAGAGCACATCAGCAAAGAAGAAAGGGCTTAGACTTTAAGGACACATTGACTTGGTTTGAATCCTGCCCTGCAACCCCTGCCTTGCAGAACTCCAGGGGCCAGGGAGTCAATATGGCAGCCCTTCCTGGCTCTACTACTTGGAAGTAATCCTCTCTGGCCAGCTCAAGTCCTCTGTGGAATGCAGTTGGGGCAGGTGTGAACAGGCACACTCTGTTAGTTTTCTACTGCTGCCCAACAAATTGCTATATCTTAAAACACCACACATTTCTTATCTTATAGTTCTGGGAGTCAGAAGTCTAATGGGTCAAGCAAGGCTAGTAACTTAAGGAGGCTCCAGGGGAATCCACCTCCTTGCCTTTTCTAGCTTCTAGCTGCAGCCGGCATTTCTTGGCTCGTGGCCCCGCATCACTCCAGCCTCTGTTTTCTTCCTCGTATCTCTGTTGCTCTGACTCTGACCTTTCTACCTACCTGTCATAAAAGCCTTTGATCTTACCTGGGGCCCACCCAGATAATTCAGGCGAGTCTCCCCATCTCAGGATTTTGTAACTTGATCATTTCTACCAAGTCCCTCCCTGCCCTCTTCCCCCATTTGAGGTAACACATTCACAGGGTTTAGGGCCTGGACATCTTTGGGGACATTATTCTGCCTGCCACTTCTGTGCTCTTTGGATGCCACTTTCCTTATCTGTAAAATGGAACTGCTACTCTCTGCCTTACAGGGTTATTTAGGTGTTTAAATGAGATAATTTAAGTGTGTAAATTCCTAGCCCTGTGCCTGGCACAGTGTAGGTGGTCGGTGCTGGTCAGTTTTCTTTTCTGAGTGGGTTGTTGTGAGTTGGAGGCCAAGTACTGTGACTTCTACCTCTTTCTAAGCCTTTAGGTTTTAGGTACTGGGTCCTGAGAAGGAAATCAGCAAGTATAATAATTACCTTGATCGACGACAATGTCTTACATATAATAAGGTGTCTAAAATGATTTGTTGATTGTTGTTTTGTTAGGAATGGGTGGGGGACATCTGATTAAGCACTATCAGATCCAAAATACAAATGTGGGATTCTTCTGCCACACTTTTACCTAATTACCCTAAAAACTAGTGGGAGAGTAGAATTAGTTCACAATACAATTTAGGGGGAAAAAAATTCTTGCTGTCATGGACTTTTCTCCTTGGTCTGGAAACTTCTTGGTTTCCTAGGGTGCAGCTGACTGCTCGCTCTGCAACTGAAAAATCTCTCAAAGGGCCCTGTCCAGTTAGGTCACACAAAGCCAGGCTTATTATTTAGAGAGCACACAATGCCCCCTCACATGGGGCACAGAGAGGAAGGAATTTTTTTTAAGCCAATTCCAGTCCCCTGGAGCTGCAAACTGCCCTCAGGGCAAAGAAGCCTGCAGGATAATTGGGAGGAGTCTGGCAGGAGAAAAGCCGTCCATGAAAGTTAAAGCTGCATCTTTCTCTATATATCGAGGGATGCCAAGCCACTTTTTAAGTATTCCCCTCTGGGACAAACCTGTATGTCAAGATAAACAATTAAATAATATGCAAGGGCCAAATCAGGAAAATTGCAGCCTCAGCCTGAGAAAATAATGCTGGGAAGCATCAGCCGTCTGCCACGGCGAAGGTGAGGAGACAGGTTCCGGAGATTCTGCGGGAGAACTGGGTCAGGGAGGAGGTGCTGTCTGCTTAGAAAAATGCTTCAGGCCCCCTGAAGTTGGTGCGTTCATGCTTTCTCAAGATAATAAGGTGGAAAATGACCTTACGTTATCTCTCTATTGAACCAGAGTGCAGCTGCCCTAGGAACCCTAACACAGTTGCGGATAATGTGTCTAGAGGGAGAGAGGAACCAGAGACCAGACCCCAAAACTGTGACAGGGAGGATCATGAGAGAAGGGCAGACCGTTGGATGGGACACCACTGCCCTTAGGGCCGCATAGGGACCGCAAGGAGAGGATTCTTCACACTGTCATCTCTGGAGCGTCACCCTGGGCTTCTGCGTCATCATACTTTGGCCAGCAAGGGCTAAAGGATGGTCAGACGAACATACGTTGTCACAGCACTCTGAACAACTAGCACATGGGGGTTGAACTTGTCTAAGGGACTTTTTGCGGACAAGGAGGAAGCATTATTTGTATAGTATGTGACCAGAGTAGAGAATTCACAGTCCTGTGTGATGACATGGACAGAACTGAATGATCTTAGTGTCTCATCTTCCTGGGCAGAGCAGACCAGCAGGGTCTGGGGAGTCAGGCTGGCTGAGGTGGCATTCTTAAGAGGCCTGAGCAAATCCCAGCAGTAACACCCAGGAGCATAGCCACTGGTGCCCAGGGCAAGCAGCCCAGGGCTGGCACTGGGTTACTAAAGTTGTATTAGGCAAGAGAAGGGTGGGTCAGGTGAGCATGCAAGAGCATCTGGGACCACAAAGAGCTCATGAGCACAGGCTGAGAGCTGAGGGAAAGCATGGTCCACGGGAGACTCCTGGGTGTTGCCTGCAGGGGGTCCTTGCACCCATATCTGAGGGCTCCTTGGAGTGCCCGTATCCAGGATATCCACATCTTAGGGCTTAAGGACATAGCTCGGGAGTGGAGGATAAGAAATGTTTGGCACAGATTGGCCCTTCTGAAAAACCGAGATAGCCTCAACATCAGAAAGTGCGATCAGGCTAAGCAGAGAGGCATACTTTGGGTCCCTTTGCCGCAAAATAGAAGGTGGTCTTTAAACCTGGGCTTGTCTAATAATTCCTGTGTCAGGCCAACTCCACTCTACAGAGGGCTTTTGGGTATATGCTCCCATGCAGAAGGCTTTGTACTTTTTTTGGGTAGGGTAGAAGCAAATCCCACTCTGAGAAGTCCCAGTGGGGGTCTTAACATTGGATTACAACTCAAGGAAGCTTGGTGTTCATACACTGTGACAGAGGAGGAGTGCCAGATTTAGGAAAAAAAAAAAAAAAAAAAAAAAAAATATATATATATATATATATATATATATATATAGGACGCTCAGTGAAATTTGAATTTCAGAAAAACAGTGAATAAATTTTTTAGCATACATATATCCCAAACATTGCCCGGAACATACTTATACTGAAAATTATTTGTTCTTTTTCTGAAGTTCAGTTAAACCTGGCATCTTGTATTTTATCTGGCCACACTATTATGGAGGCTTATATAGAACAGCAGGCCTACGACAAGCCCAGGTGCTAGGCCAAAACAAATCAGGCAGGTGTCTTCCGTTGATGCAACCTCTACCAAAGGTTCCATTTCAAGGTCCGAGCCTGAGTCAGCAGAACAAGCATATGTATTCAATAAAATATTACTTGCCACCAAAAGTTCTTTGCATTTAGTTTGCAGTCGACTCATTGACATGCCGCTCATCAGTGCACCTCAAACAAGTTGATAAATATCCACCACTAGGAGCACCTGGGTGGCTCAGTCAAATGTCCGACTCTTGATTTCCGCTCAGGTCGTGATCTCACGGTTTGTGGGTTCGCTGTCAGCACAGAGCCTGCTTGGGGTCCTCGCTCTTCCTCTCTCTCTGCCCTTCCCCCTGCTCGCTCATGTGCATGTACACACTCTCTCTCAAAATAAGTAAATAAACAAAAATAAATAAATAAACACACACAACTGGAGCTGCTGTGGAGATGCAGACAGAGCCTGATGCAGACACAGCACACAAAATCCCATCGTTTTGTGGCTTTCAGAAAGCTTGCTGATATCTTTCTTTTCCTTCTGTCCTGAAAGCTCTATAGAAAAACCCACTAAGGGAGAAAGCCATGACTGCTCTCCTTGGGCCCCAAATTCCAGGCTGAAATGACCCAGGGGTAGCAGGCAGACTTGACAATCTGTCAGTTTCTGGATAGAGTTACTCGTCAATCACTCATTCCTGCTAAATGGCAGAAACTCCTTTTTCTTTATGTCAGACTTTATTTGCTCCTAATGCAGTTATAGCTCAGTTTCTGGAATGTCTAGTGGGAACTGAGTACCACCCCGTCCACTTGGTCACAGGGAAACCATGAAGTCAGCCCAAGGACTTAGCTTCCTTTTCTTCACTAAACCTCTGGGTCCTCTCCAAATTCTTTGTATTACTTTTATGCTCTGATCTCATTTTGGCTGGAGCCACATTATAACTTCTTTCTATTCCTTGAATGTGCTATGCTCATTTCTCCAAAAGGGCATCTGGAATGTTCTTCCCCCAAGCCTCCCTACAGCTGCTCCCTGTCACCTCCTGCCTCTCTAGTCTAATCTCTCTCTATAGCCTCACTGGCTTAAAAAAAAACAAAAAAAAACAAAAAACCCTCATAACACTTATCACTAATGTCCCCCCCCCCCCCCCCCCCCCCCCCCCAGTTTATGTGTTCATTTATTTATTCTGTATTTCTCCTCTGGAATGAAAGCCCCTGGTCTCAGCATAGTGCCTGGTGCATACTAAGTGCCCCACAAATGTTGAGAAGCAGTGAGTGGCTCTCCAGGAGAATGAAAAGCTTCCCCTTCAGTTCTTTTCTCCCTCTGGGCCTTGGGCAGGTCTTCCTGGGATTCCTTTAGCCTTCTACCACACCCACAAGCTGAGAGAATAACCCCAGGAGGGCAGTGCTCTGTTTTACATATACAGATAAGAAACAACTGAAATTTGGTTATCCGCTCTATGGAGATGAAAACAAAGTAGTATTTTATTCAAAAAGAATGTGTGTGGGGCGCCTGGGTGGCGCAGTCGGTTAAGCGTCCGACTTCAGCCAGGTCACGATCTCGCGGTCCGTGAGTTCGAGCCCCGCGTCAGGCTCTGGGCTGATGGCTCAGAGCCTGGAGCCTGTTTGCGATTCTGTGTCTCCCTCTCTCTCTGCCCCTCCCCCGTTCATGCTCTGTCTCTCTCTGTCCCAAAAATAAATAAACGTTGAAAAAAAAAAATTAAAAAAAAAAAAAAAGAATGTGTGTAATAACAGTAATCTGAAAATAATGATATCTATGAGGTCCTGGCAAAGCCACCCAAGAAAAGAAAAACAATAGATGTGAAAGCTTCAGTGAGTCATGACACCGCCTTTCAGCATCAGACTGCCCTGGAATCAGATTCAGATAAACTGGTTTCATCAACTCTAGACTCAGCTGTACACGTCTTTTTTGATTCCCAGCACCAACTGAACATTCTCCAGATAATGGCAAGGTATTGGCTCTCCTTCAAAACGTTCAACTGTGCAGGGGAAGAATGAAAAGGATTCCTTATCCGCTTCTTAAGGTCTAAACACAAGTTAGCTCCTTTCCTGGGTCTGCCCAGCGGGTGTCTTTTTTCCTCTGGTGTCTACAAAGAGCTACTGGCTGGACCAGTATTTGTCAAAGGTGGTCTGTGGCCCACCCCCAGCAGGATTATTTTAAATGCAGATTTCTGGGATTTACCAGATGCCTAGTGACTCTGAAGTCCTGGGTAGAGCCCAGGAATCTACATTTTAATTGACTCCATACCCGGAGGATTCTTAGGCACACTCGGGCTTTGTCCGGCCCTGTGGCCTCACTTTCTCCCGCTCCCTGGTTATCACTAGGCTTCCTGTATGTGTGTGTCTCTTCTTCCCAATGCAACTCTAAGGGCAGGGGATACACTTGACATTTCTTTCTTGTCTGCTTTGGTGCCGAATTCACTACAAGTATTCAAAAAGATATTTATTGAACGAAAGACCTGAAATTATTTCCCTTTGCCTTGAACTTGTTCAAGGAAACTTCCCCCAAAAGATTGGGTTATAAATTTGCCAATTTGATGCTTAAGACAAATTGGTGTGTGTGTGTGTGTGTGTGTGTGTGTGAGTATTGCTCTCCTGAATAAATGTTTTGTGTCCACTCCCACCCCCCACCCCCACTTTGTTCAAAGAAGGACAACAAGGTACATATGGCTGGGCAAAATTGTCTAACCCAAAGGTAGAAGCCATTTTTGCCCTTTCCTAGAACACTTGTGTGAAAAGATTTGTGAACATTTCAGGGTAGGGAAGATCCTAGGAGAATAGGTAGCCACAGGCAAGGTGTGCTTGAGGGGGAACTAGAGGGCCCTGCCTGACCAGTGGGACCTGGCACTTTGGCCTGTCTCAGTGTGCACAAGTAGCATCCATTGTTTTGAAGTCCAGAGTCCAGCTCAATTTATTGGAGTGTCTAACCCCAGAGAGCTGAGTACCAGAGGGCAGGGTGGCCTGGGCAGATGGGTTCTAAAGGAGGCAGAGGTCCTGGGTGTGGTGGGGTGAGGAGGGCAAGCCCTGTGGGCGGTGAGGTGCAGGCCAGCAGGACAGTGGCGGACCCATGGTAGGGAGGGCACAGTGGCAGAGAAAAGGTCCCCAGGGGCCATCGTGTCTAGAACAAGTGGCACCTTTTTCTGGTCTTCTTAGACTCACTCCTGAGGCAAAAGCCATGATGAGGCTGTATCACCAATGTGAAGATTGAGAGCGGCGGGAGTGAGGGGGAGGAAAACGGAGGTGGGAGCATGGAGAGCCACATCTACTCTTAGTTCCACGTCCTTCTGGAGTTAGGAATCTGACCTACAACCTGCTGGACACCCTGTCTGAGCCGTCCGAGAGAGGATGCTCACCCCCTCACGGTCCATGCAGGGGTCCCAAGGCACCTTCACGGCTTCAGGCACAATCTGCTTCTGGAAGTTGTGTCCCCTTTCCTCATTCTCCCTCTTCCTCCTTCCTTTTCTAGACTCTCCTTCCTGATAGACATTTATGTATGTGAAGGGAGCTTTTAGTCCCCCTCGGTTTTCTGCAGGTTGAACTTCCCAAGTAACTCCCACTTCTCCCCGTATGACTTGCTTTCCTGCCTCCTCTTTCTTCAGCTTGCTGGAGTTCTGATGTCAAGCCGCCTCTGCCTCCCGTTGAGGCCCTCTGTTTCTGTCTGTGGCACCTTCATCTTCCCGTCACCCAGGCTTGAACAATACATTCAGCCTTGCCTCCTCCTTCTTTCTTACCCTTAAGCTGTTGGGAGTTTTGTAGGGGTGGAAGTGCATTTTCATACATCTTGTGACAGTTTTTGTCCTAGAGAAGTCCTGGGGCAGCAAGTGGAAATGCACGTGGTGTGAGCTCTCAAGGAGAGTGTGCGCTCACAACCAACTGTGCACTGCAGCTGAGGCGAGGTGATGAGGGGCGCCAAAGTGGCTGCCATACAAAATCCTTATCTGCTTAAAACTTTGCAGAGAGATGTTTTCCATTGCTCTTGGTGTGAGTTTAAACTTGCTGTTTTGGCATTCAAGGCCCTACATGATCTGGCTCAGTGCATCTCTCCACGTCATCTCTTGCCTCTCCCTGAAGGACGCTTTGTGCTCTAGCCATTCTGAATGCTCCATATTTTGTTTGTTTGTTTTTTCTTTTTTAAAAAAAATTTTCTTAATGTTTATTTTTGAGACAGAGAGAGACAGAGCGTGATCAGGGGAGGGTCAGAGAGAGAGGGAGACACAGAGCCCAAATCAGGCTCCGGGCTCCCAGCTGTCAGCACAGAGCCCGACGCGGGGCTCGAACTCACGGACCGTGAGATCATGACCTGAGCCGAAGTCAGAGGCTTAACCCACTGAGCCACCCGGGTGCCCCTGTTTGTTTGTTTTTTCTAACAGAACCTGAGAAATGAAGCTGTTTTGTTTGGTCCTATTAGTAATGTGGGAACCGGGAGCACTTTTCAAAGCTGCAGAGGTGAAGGTGGCTTGAGGGTAACCAGATCAAGCTGGTTTCAGTTTGGAGGACAAATGAGAAGGAAGTAAAGCAGTAGAAGAAGTTTGTTGGGGCTGGACTTTACCCTCAGGGTCATGAGGGAGTCATGAGTGTGTTTTAAGCAGAATGGTGAAGTAATCATAGTCATTCATTAGATGACTCTGGCTCTCCGGTAAAGCACGGATTTGAGAGTGACCGATTGGGTGTGGGGATGTGGAAAGAGTCAAGGACGATGCCCCAGCGTCTAGCCTGGGCACAATGCTAGATGGCAGTGCCATTCATTGATATAGAGGCCGAGGGATGAAGAAGAGATTAGGTGGGAGACAGTGACTTTGTTTGTGTTTGAATATGAGTTTGAGGTAGATTTGGGACAAAGAGAATTGTCTGGAAGTCTCTTCAGGAGGGAGAACTGGGCTGGAGCTATAGATTAGGAATCACTAAAGGCTGTAAATGGTCGAGTCCAGAGAAAGTATTTATTTAAAACAAGGAGGGTCTTGGGTTGAACCCCAAGGTATCCCAGCCTTTAAGACATGAGATGCCCACCAAGAAGGCCAAAAGGAGAGGTCCAAGAGGTAGGGGAAGACGGCCAGGCTCTGGTGTCATGGAAACTGAGGGAAGAAGCTGCTTCTAGGGACTGATCAGCAGTGTCAAATGCTGCTGAAGTTCACATGAGATGAAGACAGAGGAGGGTTTGTTGGCATTAGTAACAAGCAGGCAGTTGGCAATATGAGTAAGAGAGGGGCTTCTGTGGGTGGTGAGGTCAGAGGCTGGTTGCAGTGGGTTGAAGAATGAGTAGGAGTTGAGGAGGTGGAGACAAATACAAAAATACATTTTGCTTTTAAAGAAGTCTGATTGTGAGTGAGAGGAGGGGGGGCAGTGGCTTGAGAGATGGTTGAAAAATGATATTAAAACACAGTGACGTGTGTTTAACGGTGAATACGAAAGGATCCAGTGGAGAGAACCCGTGCATCAGTGAGGGGGCAGGCAGAAATGGTGGCAAGTAGAAACAGTTCCACCTGGTGACTCTTTTTACTTTGAGGAGAGGGAGGCAAGATCTCCTGATGAGGGTTGGGGGACAGGCGTAGCCAGCCACGTTTGAGGACAGTATACGAAGTTTAAATAGCTGTGTGGGGGAACCAGAGAGCTTCTGCATGAAGCCCCATCTCTGTGCAGTGCGGGGACTCAGGTGGCTTCCGGGGACCTCCCAGTACTCTTTCTCTTTGGGAGTGACCTCCGTCCCCCTCATGCAGGCACCGGCTTGCATGGACTGTGTCTCTCCCAGGGCACTTCCTTCTTTCTGACTCTGTATACAGTTATTTGCGGGCCTCTTCGCTCTCCTACGAGACTGTCTGTTGTAACCCCCACAAAGGCGGGCTTTGTCTTTCTATTACTCACAGCCCTGTGACAGTGCATGGCACATAGAAGGGGATCAAAACCCATTTGTAGAATGAGTGAGTGCGGCCCGACCCTGCAGAAAACAGCAGGACACTTACTGTGTGATCCGGCCAATCTATCTTTAGAAAGCAGGCCTGTATCTGGTGTGCTCTGGGGTGGGGCATGTAGCTGGAGATACAGGTTTAGGAGTCGTTAGAGTATATAAATGACCAAGTGCAGAGAAACTTGACTCTGGTGCCCTATTCCCATTTAGATGCTCCCAAGTTCACCACACCCAATTATTGAATGCCAGCAATCTTAAAGCAGCATTCTCAAACCCTACCAGCAACAACCCCCTCCTTCACTAAAATATATTTTGTAACTCCCGTTTTACTTTCTTGAGGTGAAATTCATTGGTAACATAACCCACCTTTTACATATAATTAAAACATTAATATAACGTCCTAATGGGATAGGAGAAATGAAAGTCATTTATAATTAAAAAAATACTTTTTCAGTGCTTTTTCATACCTAATGTAGAAGAGAGCTTTGTCAACTTTTATGTGGATCTAAATCATCTAGAAGTCTTAATAAAATGCAGACTGAGACTTTAGTAGATCCAGGGTGGGGGCCTTAGATCTTTCCTCTCACAGGGATGATGGTAGATGTGGATGTTGCTGGTCTGTGGACCACCCCTTGAGCAGCAAGGAATAGGGCTCAAAAAGAAGTACCCGGATGCTTTCTTCACTGTCTAACACACGTATTTGGATTTAAGAGAGGTAAAACAGCATCTAACTGAATATTGATGGCACTTTTCTTTAGAGTGGCATTTTGAAATAAGACAGATATATATGTGTATAATCATCAATGTGACAGTTTCAAAGGCAGATTTATACATGTCCTATGGGTGACTCAAATACCATGATATGATTTTGGGAAATGATGACTAACGCTGGGAAAAGTTTTGGAAAAAGCAAAGTAAATCCTTCCCCATTTTCCACTGCAGTTTCATTATGGAATAATTAAGGATATATTGAAACCGCGCGAAAAACTTTGGGTGTTTATATGTAAAACGTAGTTAGGCTCTTGTCTCAGAGAACTGTAAATAGGATTTTCACCTGCATCCATACCTGGCGGGACTTCAGTCACGGGGAAAACTGGACAGTTCTTTGCTGTGACCATCTCAAACATTGCAGAAAGGCTGCGTCTCTGTCCCTGTCCTGTAAATGCTGATAGTGCTTCCCAGTTATCGATACAACCAAAAACATGCCCTCAAGCTTCCGCAGTACTCCTGCTGAGAACCACTGGCCTCGAGAGACTAAGGAAGAATAGTGACAGTGGACCGAGGCTTCCTGAAGCACACTGCATGAGAACCCACTGCCTGGAACAGGAGGTGTGTTTCCCTGGGAAGGAGCCCCAGCCAGATTGCCTCCACTAAGCTGAGTGTGCAAATCCACAACTGCTGAGTGGACACAAGTGGCTCATGTTCTGTGTCACAAAGACAGAAGCTGGTTTCCCAGGATAAGACATTTTCAAGATGCTGAGACATAATTACACATCTTTCTAGGCACAAATTAGCGCCATTGGTGTTTCTACTCTATTAGTCAAGTGGGGCCAAGGTCGTGGCCTTGTTCCTGTTCATCCTGGAGGAGAGGGAGAAGTAGATCAGGTAAGCCTGGCTCTTCCTGGCTGCCACCCATTTCTCTGGCTTCATCGGGTGCCAAGCCTCTTCACGTTTACTCTGTTTGTTAATTTGTTTTTGCTTTTGCTTTTGGGGTTTCTAGAAGCTTTTGGAGGCCTCAGTGGTCTCTTATATACCATTCTCTGTGCCCACAATGTTCTCCTGCTTTCTTATCCAGTTTAAATGACCCTTCCTTAGGGAAGGCTTCCTAGACCCTTCCTGTGACCTAGACCAGGTCACAGATGGGCCTTCTTTCCACGTCCTGTCCTTTCCGTGTCCTGTCTCCCTGAACTTCTTTATAACTTCAGCCACAATACTAACTACAGAGTGATTCCTGCTTAAAGTCTGCCTGCCCTTTTACATGGGAACTAGTTCCACTTCCCAGCACAGTGCTTGACACCAAGCAGACGCTCACCCCTTGATTGATGAATGCATATGAGTCAAAGTGGAGGGATGTAATTAATGAATTAATTAATTGCATGTTTATTTATTTTGAGAGAGAGTGCACATGCATGCATGAGAGAGAGAAGGGTAGGGAGGGCAGAGACATAATTCCAAACAGGCTCCCCACTGTCGGCACAGAGCTCAATGTGGGGCTTCATCTCATGAACTGTGAGATCATGACCTGAGCCGAAATCAAGAGTCAGGTGCTTAACTGGCTGACCCACTCAGGCTCCCTTATTAATTTATTTTCATAATAATGATGAATTTGCAGGCCAGGAGTCTATGGTAGGATTGAGATAACCTAAGAAATAACAGGGAGGCATGGGGCACCTGGGTGGCTCAGTTGGTTAAGCTTCTGACTCTTGATTTTGGTTCAGGTCATGATCTCATGGTTTGTGAGTTCTAGCCCCGCATCAGACTCTGTGCTGATCATGCAGAGCCTGCTTGAGATTCTCTTTCCCTTTCTCTCTCTGCCTCTACACTGTTCACGTTCTCTCTTTCTTTCAAAAATAAGAAGACATTTAAAAAAAATACAGCAAGGCACAGGTGAGTTCTTCTGAAAGAAAAAGGAAGCTATGGGATGTGGAGAAGTTTCGGGGTAACCATACAGCCGGCTGCCTAACTATCTGCAGTTCTGCTGGGCGTGGTTTGGGTGTATTACACACGTGGTGTCTGTAGATCAGCAGGAAAAGGATATGTGTGGACAGAGTGAGAGCAATTCCAGAGAGCTCGATACACATTCCAGGGGGTACAGATTACTAGATCTGCTCATGAGCTGGAAGGAGCCCTTAAACTTTTGCCCCACTGGAAAGTGACTTCATATAAGGCAGGGCCCTGGCTTGCTTTCCAGTGTCCGTTGTTTCTAGACTTTGGAGAAGTGAATGAAGTCCCTTTGCCTTCAGGTGTGTCACCTGTGAGTGGGGACATTTGCTGTGAAAGAGACCATCGAGGAGGATAGAGCATGGGGTTTGAGCAAGGCCTTTGTACGTTATAAAGTATCACACAAATGTTTATTACTTGTTACTCTCTTTACGGCCCAAGCAGCTTCCTCCACACCATCTGTGATGCACCTGGAAACCCTGAAGAAGCCCGCACGGTGCTGTGCTTGTTCAGTGATTACACTCAGCCACTCTACTGAGCACCCGCTGTAGGCCAGGATCTTCTCTAGGCCTGGAGAGCTAGGACGTAGGGTGAACAAAACAAAGCAAATGGCAGTTAAGTGGCACAAAGCAAATTAAAGTGGGTTAAGGGGCCAGAGATGGACGGAGATGGGGTGTGACAGTTTGGCTCGGACCATCAGTGACTCTTGAGTAGAGAGATCTGGCCAAGTGAATGAATGAGCCTTGCGGTAGTGTGTCAGGGTATGGATGAGGTTGTTATTTAATTGAATCTTTTCAATAATCCTAGAAGGCGGGTATTTTTATATGAAAGGATATGGGAGCAAGGAGGTGGGAAGCAAGGTACCCGAGCAAGCAGGGCAGGGGAGCACAGGGCGTGTCTCGTCCTGCAGCACTGCTCCCCATCCCGTGCCCACACTGCCCCTCTCTTTCCACCATCAGCCACGTCATCCTGTCCTCCTCTTTCTCTTCCCACCCTGCTGACATGGGCCTTTCTTCAACTTTCCTGTGTTGCTGATTTTAAGCTCTGAGCTGGATCTCGCACATGCTCATTCCTTTCCACCTCCTCAGCCAGGTCATCGTCATCTCTTGCTAGCAGAAGCTCCCAACTGCCCTCTGTGCTTCCAGTTCATTCTCTGAGCAGCAGCTCAGGTGATCTTTTGCAAATGTAAATTGGATTGTGTCACTCTGTGTTGAAAATCCTCCAGTGGCTTCCCACTTGTGCTCAGAATAAAACTCACACTTCTCGCCCTGACTCTAGCCCGGTGCGATCCCGCCTCTGCCTACCTTTCCAACCTTTTCTTGTGCCACTTTCCCCCTTGTGCACTCAGATCTTTTTTCAGTTCCTGAAACATGTCATGCTCTATGCCCTTTACATTCTGATCCAAGCGCATGTACCCCCTGAGCTCTAGCCAAGTTTTCTTCATTTTGAGTCTTCAAATTAAATGTCACTTGTGCAGATAGGCCTCCTCTAGTCCCCCAGCTTAAATTAGGTCTCTCTTGCTATGATAGACTATGATGCCATGAAAACAGAGGCTGGCCATGGTAGGCAGGCTTCACCGCAGCCCCAGTGATCTCACCTCCTGGCTTTCACAGCCTTGGGTAATTCTTACCCCTTCAGTGGCATCTGAACCCAGTGATTTGATTTGAATCAATAGAATATGGCAAAGGTGCAAAGATATCAATTCTTCAATTAAGTTACAAGAGATCATGACCTTTGCCTTGCATTCTTGGCCTGAACACTTTGTTGAAGCAAGTTATCATATTGGAGAGACCCAAGTGGCAAGGAACTGGGGGCGGCTTCTGGTCAACATCCATCCAGGAACTTGGGCCCTCGAGAAACTGAGGTTGGAAGTAGAGCTTTCCTCGGATGAGCCTTCAGGGGGAACCACAGACTCTGGGCTGACGTCTCCAGTGCAGCCTTGTGAGAGGTTGTGAAGCAGAGGACCCAGGTATGCCGCACGTGGTTTCCACTCCAAAGAAACCGTGAGATAATAAATGTGTGTTGTTTTCAGGTACTCAGTTTTGGACTAATCTGTTATGCCACAACAGGTGACTCTCACACGGTCTGAACGTTCATTCATAAACATTTTTTTAATGAATGAATGATTGCCTCTTTCATGCTGTGAACATATTAAGCAAGATTGGGGAAGGAAGTGTCCCAAGACACCAAGATCAAGCTTATAATCTTTGTAGCTCTCAGGTCTCATAGGGCTTTATTTCCCAGGCCACATAGCAAACTGAATAGAAGGCCTGTTGCCTTCCTGAAAAGCTAGTTTTAAGCAAATGACCTTACCTTTGACCATTCTCAAGACTATCTCTTGATCCTCTCGGGATCCGGTGTTCTAATAAGATAAATTCCGAAACCCGATATGCATTGTTTCTGACAGTGCATGAATTCTCCAACTGCACAAATAACCCCACCCTTTTTCCTAGTTATCAGTGATGCCACGCTCATGTGATAATGCCCCGAAATGAATAATTTATGGTTTATGAGTACACTTCATGAATATACAGGATGCCATATAAAATAACATAAATGTTTCCTAATAGAATTAATACACTTTCCAAGCAGTTCAGCTTGAGGCAATTATTGCACTTCCTGGGAGATACAAATTACTTTGCCCTCAGCCTCATGCCAAATAACCCCCCTAAGACACACACTAATTACCCAGAAATACACGGCCTGCCATAGCTCATTGACTAATTGACAATCAGTTTAAAACTTCAGCAAAATATCTTAAAACTTAGGCTTCGCATTTAGCAAGGAAACCCATTTTGTTTATCTCCCCATTTTGGTCTGCCTCATTGGCAGAGCTGTAGCTTGGCTTGTCAGTAATGACTGAGCAGACTTATTATAACGATCAATGGTAAAGGAACAGCATTCCATCATAGCATGTAGCATTTCCATCTTTCATTTCTGTGATTCTATTAAGAACAATTACCAATATTATATCCGTTAATATGGTACAAAAATAGAATGCAACAGTTACTGCTAATGTGGTCCATGAAGCTCACGGTATAGCCGCAGCCACCTGCTTCCTCTTGCACTTGGAAGATGTGCCTTTCCGTGCCCTGTGCCCTTTACCTTCTGATCCGGGCACGTGCACCCAGAGTTCGTGCTGCACCTTCATGCCTTCCTCCTGCTTCAGAAAGAAGCTCTGGGCCAAAGCCAAGGCCTTGGGAATGATTCCAGACTATATCCTTCCTATCTACAAGTCACTGTTGGCAACCTCCCTTCGTTAGCAAGTGTATGCACCTCCCTGTGCTTGAGTCTTCTTTCAGAACATTCCAAGAGTTGACATGTCATCTCAAAACTTTTTCTGGATTTTCTAGGACGGTCCAGTCTTGTAAGGGATGTTTACCCAAATTTCAGACAACTGACTTGTAATGAAATATCTGGGACATAGCCCGTTCATGCACTGGAGATGGCTGTCGCAGGTGGTGTGGAACAGATCCGGAGGGGTACAGAGCTAGGAGATGCAATTGTCGTGGGATCGTTTGACTGGTGCGTCATCTGGTTGCAGCCACAGAATAGTCAAACAGGAGTGGCTTGAACAGTTAGGAAATTATCTTTCTCACAGAACAAGACTTCCAAAGGCAAGAAGTCAGGGGCTGGTGTTGCGGCTCGTTGATGGCATCAAAGTCCCCGCTCCTTCTGTCTTTCTCCTTTTCCATCCTTGACATGTGGCAGGTCGTCTCCTGTTCTGGAAGTAGGAGAGGGGTCTGCACCAGCTGTGTCTAATGCTTCCAACAGGAAAGTGCAAGCTCTGCCCTACATACTCATCACACTTCAGCTTAGGTCTCAGTAGCTAAAACTGTGTCACACTGGCCACTTTGGCTAGAATGCAGGCCTGGAAATGGTGTTTAGCTGGGCACGGTGCTGTCCCTAATAAATCAGGGCTCTTTTAGCAAGGGGTACATGGACACAGAAGTGGGGGGGAGGATAAGTGAGTGTGTCATAAGTGGGAAGTTCTGAGAGAAGAAGAGATTGTCTAGGCTGGAATGTGAGGGATGGGTAAGATTTAGGCAGGAGACAGGAGAGGAAAAAGATCTTTGGTAAAGCTAACAGTGAGTAACTCTGTGCAAGGAAGTATGAGTGGCATGTCTAGGAGATTGGGGGAACATTGCTCCAAGAAATTTTGTTCTGAGAAGTTGGAAAAAAAGTCAGCAGAGTGAGGTGTGTCCAGTTCTGGGAGGAACCTCCCCCCATCCCTGCCCCCAACACATTCCCCCCTCATGCTTCCTTCTGGAGCCTCCTTGGTCAGATTCAAGCATACTTTCTGACCAAAAAGAATGAAATCTTGGGGTGCCTGGGTGACTCAGTCGGTTAAGTGTCCAACTTCAGCTCAGGTCATGGTCTCACTGTTCGTGTGTTCGAGCCCCACATCGGGCTCTCTTAGAGCCTGGAGCCTGCTTCAGATTCTGTGTCTTCCTCTCGCTTTGCCCCTCCCCTGCTCATGCTCTCTCTCTCTCTCTCTCTCAAAAATCAATAAACATTAAAAAAAAGAAGAAGAATGAAATCTTAAGAGGATTCTGCTCCCTGTACTTTGATCTCTCCTCTAAGCCAGTTGTTTGCAACACTGGCTACACATTGGAATAACTCGGGAGAAGTTGTAAAAATCCTGATACCAAGGCCATTCCCCCGACCAATTAAGTCAGACTCTGGGTGGGGTAAGTGGAGTGCTGGTAAAAGTTTAATAACTGGCTCCTTAGGGAAAAAAAAAAAAAACCCATGCATGTATATACATAGCTAAATTTATTATAAATTGTACTGATACAAAGAATGTGTAGCCTACCACTTACAAACGATCATAAAAGACAGTACTCTTTTTTTTTAAGAGTATTTTTTAATTTTAAGTATTTTTTTTTGAGAGATAGAGACAGAGCATGAGTGGGGGAGGGGCAGAGAGAGAGAGAGAGAGAGAGAGAGAGAGAGAGAGAGAGAAAGACACAGAGTCTGAAGAGGCTCCAGGCTCTGAGCTGTCAGCACAGAGCCTGGTTCGGGGCTCGAACTCACAAGCCGTGAGATCATGACCTGAGCTGAAGTCAGACACTTAACTGACTGAGCCACCCAGGCGCCCCTAGACAGTACTCTTTATTATAGAATGTTCTTTAGGCCATTGATTCTCAGATAATGCTTTCCTTTTTTCTTTTTTTCTGAGCTCTTGTGTCTGTAGTTAGCTTATGGCTGTGATTCGACTGTGATTTCACACAATCAGACTGCACACGAATGCTTGGTTACTGTCCAAACTCAACCATTGACTCATGGATGTGATTCCATCATAAATGTTAGTTGACATTTTCGTTTACGTTGACAAAGAAGATGAACACGAAACAACAAAGATATATGTTGGAACTTCACTTGTTCATCAGTGACACAAGAGACTTCTTTGCTGATGAGGCCTTAGTTTTCAAATACTGGAAGAATAGTTCCTTAATTTTCTATGCCATTCACCATGTGACATTTAGAGATACGATACACTTTTAAGTTTAATTTGTATTTTTAACCTCTCACCTGTCCCTTTCATAAGTCTAGACCAGGGCTTGGCTAAGTTTTTCCAGTAAAGAAACAGATAGTAACTATTTTCTGTTCTGTGGACCAGAAAAGGTCTTTTTCTCCTTGCCCCCCTTTTTATTTTTATTTCTATTTTTTTTTAATGTTTAATATTTATTTTTGTGTCAGAGAGAGAGAGAGAGAACAAGAGCGCATGCACAAGTAGGGAAGGGGCAGAGAGAGAGGGAGATACAAAATCCAAACTAGGCTTCAGGCTCTGAGCTGTTAGCGTAGAGCCTGACGCAGGGGTTGAACTCACAACTGTGAGATCATGACCTGAGCTGAAGTTGGATGCTCAATAGACTGAGCCACCCAGACGCCCTTGTGCCCCCCCTTTTTTTTTAAATTTTTTTTAACGTTTATTTATTTTTGAGACAGAGAGAGACAGAGCATGAATGGGGGAGGGTCAGAGAGAGGGAGACACAGAATCGGAAACAGGCTTCAGGCTCCGAGCTGTCAGCACAGAGCCTGACGCGGGGCTTGAACTCACGGACCGCGAGATCACGACCTGAGCCGAAGTCGGCCGCTCAACTGACTGAGCCACCCAGGTGCCCCTGCGCCCCCTTTTTAAAACAATCTTTAAAAATGTAAAAACTCATGAGTCATGCAGAAACAGACTGTAGGCCAGTCTTGGCCTGTGCACTGTAGTACGCCCATCCCTAATCCAGACATCAACACAGCAAATCAAGCCCTGATTTATAGTATTTGCTGATTCCTGTGGTGTAAAGATTCCATAAGCCACCAGTGTGACAGCCCTGAATGTGGAGCTGGGCAGAGATGCATGACGACACATCATTAGGTAGTGTTTCCACCATTCAGGTGCAACAGACAATCCCAAGAGCATAGACAGTAGTCTAATAATCAGAAAGTGATGAATGTTGAGTATTTACCACCTTTATTTTATTTTTTAAAACTTTTGAAGTGATTTTTTAATGTTTTATTTATTTTGAGGGGGGGAAGGGGGAGAGAGAGAGGGAGAGAGAGAGAATCCAAAGCAGGCTCCTCGCCCAGTGCAGAGCTCAGTGCAGGGCTCCAGCTCATGACTGTGAGATCATGACCTGTGCCCAAATCAAGAGTCGGATGCTTAGCTGACTGAGCCACCTAGGTGCCACAAATACCTCTATTTTTAATAAGACTCATTTATTTGTGTGCTTATATAATCTTTTTTTGCATAGTGGCTGTGTTTAACAACTGGCTTTGGAAATGTAGCATTTTCTTGTGAGCTGGGAAGAATTGGCTCTGGTACACCAATAGATGGGATTCAGGTGTCTTTCTGTGAGGGGAGGGTATTTTTTTTTTTTTTTACTGTTTTATTTATTTTTGAGACAGAGAGAGATAGAGCATGAGCAGGGGAGGGGTAGAGAGAGAGGGAGACACAGAATCCAAAGCAGGCTCCAGGCTCCGGGCTGTCAGCACAGAGCCTGACGCGGGGCTTGAACTCACAAACCGTGAGATCATGACCTGAGCCGCAGTCGGACGCTTAACCGACTGAGCCACCCAGGTGCCCCGGGGAGGGTATTTTTTTAATAGACTTTATTTTTTAGAGCTGTTTTAGGTTCACAGTAATATTGAGCAGAAATTACAGAGATTTCCCGTTTACTCTCTGCCCCCACATGTGCATAGTCTTCCTTTTATTATCAACACCCCCCAGCAGGGTGCTGCATTTATTACGGTTGATGAACCTCCACTGTCACCTCATTATCACCCAGAGTCCATGGTTTACATTACAGTTCACTCTTGGTGTTGTACATTCTATGGGTTGGACAAATTTATAATGACACATATCCACCATTATAGTATCATAAAGGGTAGTTTCGCTGCCCTGAAAATCCTCTGTGCTCTGCCTCCTCACCCCTCCCTCCCCTCTCCACACCCCCTGGCAACCACTGATTTTTTTTTTTTTTTTTTACTGTCTTCATAGTTTTGCCTTTTCTGAAAAGTCATATAGTTGGGCTTATACAGTATGTAGCATCTCAGTTGACTTCTTTCACTTGGCAGTCTGCATTCTGCCTCTGCCTTTCCCAGTAGTCAACTCCTGGTCTTGTCACACCTGAGTTATTGCCACTCTGCCAGCCTCCTGTGGTCACCTGCTCTAATTAACCACCATGCCTTCTCTTCTGCCGACACAGGTAAGTCAGCAGCCTCAGTCTTGATTATTTATTTGCAACTCCAGGGCTGCACTCCCCCATCTTCCTCCTGGAACTAGTGCCTGGCACAGTCCGTGCACAATAGATATTAGAAGAACGAGCTTTCCAAGGACAATCCAGTTTCCACCACGGCTCTGTAGGCAGGCGAAGCCAGGTCATGGAGGCCTATCATGAAAGTCATTTACGTATTTGATCTCAGATCCATCATCTACCTTCCCCACTTTGAACCTCGACATACTGACCTCCTGCAAGCTTCCTTGTCACCTGGCTTTGGAGATAGTGTGGTCTGTGGAAGACTGGCGAGCAACGGGAGAAAAGGAGCCAGAGTATTCCCCACTTTTTCTTCCTGCCCTGGGTGGTGTCACCGCAGTGTCTGTGCCCTGTTCCACACTCCAGCTCCTACTTACCAGTGCCTTCTGTGATCGTAGCTTCCTGGATAGCCCCGGCTCCGGGGCTCTGCTCTTCTCTGGCCCCAGGTACTGGCTCCCACTTGTGCTCATTTGCCTTACCATCCCTTTCACCTCGTTCAACATCTTTGTAACAACTCCCCAGCATTCCTTCTCTTGAGGTTCTTTCTTAGCAGGACCTTGTCAGATTCAGTTTGATACGCTTGGCTGAGGATTCTGGGCTTCATGCTTTATGGAGGGTGGTAGGACAATGCTGAAGGTTTCTGAGGAGGAAATGGATATGATCAAATGGGTCTTTTAGGAGGATTCATTTAGCAGAGGTGGAAGGAATGGACTATAGGATCTATGGATCCCTGGAAGATGTGTAGATAGCCTTTACGAGTCTGTGGATATTCTACAACTGTATACAAAATTTTGTGTATATGTGTGTAAGTGTAAGTGAATTTTTTCTGTGGAGGGAGGCCATGCTTTTCATCACATTCTCTGTGAGATTCTAATGGTGTTAAGAACTACTGGGCTAGAAGTAGGGAGGCCAGTTAGGAAGCTAAGTAGTTCAGTGTGTCACTGAGGGTTCTGGCAAAAAACAGCATTCACCTGAGAATGTTCCGGTGGCGGCCTTAAAGAAGAGAGTGCATTCAGAAATATGGGCAGGGTTAGATGAATGAGCAAGAAGCATCGGGGCACCCAGAGATCAGCATCAATAGGAAGCTATCAGCACCTCCCCGTCCCCTGCCCAAGGACTATAGGGCAAGGGGATAAGACTGAATGAAGGGGGCCCAGGACAGCTGGAACCCCGGAGGAGAGGCCACTCTGTGGAGCAGGAGTGCTGGAGGGATCAGCCTCTTCAGAAATGGGGGATCAAAGCAGGGAGCCTTGAAGGAAGGCACATGCTGGCCTTTCTCCTCCCACTCTCTGATCGACTATCATCAGGGCCTCCCCATGGTCTCTAATCACCAAGGTTTAGAGAGGCTAACCTTCCAAGTGAAGCTGGGTGATGTGATCAGCAGGGCCAGAGCAGGGCAGCAAGTGTGGGTAAATGGATGGACTGAGACAGAGCAGTGTCCCAGAAAATAAATAACACACAGAGAACATGTTACTTAGAACTTCTAGAATTGTCGAAAAGGGGCTCGGCAGAGTTGGATCTGACTTCTGACTGATTTCTGACAAATCACCGTCTGATTTCTGAATTCTGCTTTTTATCAGACTGTCCTACACTAGGTTGGCCCTACCCAGAGACACCAGATAAAGAGAAGCAAATATAGAGGATTTTGTTGTTGTTGTTAACTTTGTCCTTCCACTACTGCTTATAAGCTCTTTGACATTGGAAGTCACAGAATGTCCCTGAGCCTCCCTCATCCATAAAGTCTGAAAGTTGCATTTGATGTTCTCTGTGGTGCCTTCTGGCTTGAAAGTTTAATGATGCTGTAAGGGGGGCTTTGGCTTCCTTCCTGTGAAGGGCGTTCAGTGTTCTGGCTCCTTCCAAATAGGTGAGCAACCTTCCCTTGCCTGCCATCATCTGTGAAGCCTGGAGACCAGCAAAGGCAGCAAGTACCCTGTCCCTCTGAGGAGCCGACTGCAGGCTGTTAGCATTTTATCGACTTTGGCTGTGCTGTTAGTTTTTAGAATTCGTAGTGAGACGCTTTCATAGATGTTTGAGTCAAAGTGTTCCCTGGGCCGAAGGAGCATAGTTTTGAAGATATGTTTGCATTCTGTCTGTGTTCTAGAGAGGCCTAATATAAAGAAACAACCCAGCAACTCTGCTTGGGAGGGATTGGGGAGAGTTGCTGAAAGGAGCTTGCTTTTGTACGCGTTTCAGAGATTTAATTTTATTAGCCGATGCAAATGATCTGTTCCACACATGTAAAACAAAAGGACAAGAAAATGATCCCTGTGTCAACATCAGGATGTCTGACTTAAAATCCCATTCAAATAACTCCCTAAAAATGATCAGACACTGAATACATTATTTTTCTGACTTTGACAAAACCAGTCTGCACAAAGAAGCGGCCCCATGAGGTTATGGATAAACCAGCCACGTTAAAACTCCGGCATTTTCATGTCAGTCACAGATTTTCTTAAGGGCCAACTCACTGTTTAAGGACTAATGTGTTTGGAGAGGGGAAAAAAATCGCACTGTGTTATTAGGCAGAATCCCCTTTATATACAGGGATTGGATCAGTTTGACCCTGATTGTGTTGCCTGCTTTATTGTCCTACTTCAAACACGGGGCCCTGGGCATCATCTTAAGGAAGGGCTGATTGAACTGTCGGCCTGACACTTGTCAGCTGTGGATAATACGGGTTTCAGTCCGTCATGCTCACACATAAATGAACCATGACAGAGATAGACTGTTGAATAGAAAAAGCAGTTTTACTGTGGATAACCTTTCTTGAATAAATGCAACAAATAATAAAGTCTGAAAAAGGGGACATGTACCTTAGGAGAGCAGTGACGTTCCGAACCAAATGGTTATTATCTTTTGGGGCCCTCAAAAATTGCCCATCTATCAGAGCATGTGATGGAGAGAAAAGGGAGAAGTGCTATATGATTATAAGAAAAATGACGGCAGTTGAGTCCATGCAGCCTTCAGTGTGATAGCACATAACAAAACCCCGTTCCAGCTCACCGGGGTTAAAAAAGGAGGCATTGTTTGCGTACCAAATGGACTCCACAATTGTTTGTAGAAGATGGTGGCACACATCTTAATTATAACGGCAGAAAAAGAATCTGAAACTATTTCTCTCCAGCGTCTCTCCCTTTTCATTTAAAAAGAAAAAGAACTCCCCGCAGAAATGGCGGAAATTCTACATTTCAATCAAGATGGTCCAAAGAATGATTTGAATTTACAGGCCTGTAATTGGAACAAATTGGAAACAAAAGAAGAGCTGGTTGAAGCCACGTGATGTGGCCACAGTGCTACTATGTACAGTAGTCTGCTAGGAAAAAAAATCATGTTTCTTTAAAGCGAAGCTAACTCCGCTGCAAAGCTCCAAGCAATTTGCATAAATGTCTCTACCATGATTTTTTTTTTATTTATGGGCCCTAAGTTTCTAATTAAATACTAATTAATACTATCACCAGAATTGTCTCCCATCCCCAGCTCTTCATAGCTTTGTCACTTTGATTAATGCATAGTCATTTATTAACTTATTTAACAAGCCAGGGTGCCTCATGACAAACTAGATTAAATTATCCTCATAACAGTCTCATTACTGAAAAAAAGGGAGTTTTAAACTTAATAAAAATTATCCTCAATAACGTTAAAGCTTTTCCACCGCACCCTTAAAAGATAGAAATAGGTTTCTTGTTTGATTTATAATATATGGAGTTGTATAAAGCATCCATTAATAAAATTTATAAGTTCATTTAAGCTTGCACATTACAGTAGTGCTGTAGCCTTGGGTGCTTATTATTTAACTTTTGCTGTAGTTATGAAGATAATTAATGTCCTGACCAGACAGGGACTAAAATACCCACTAGAATGAGGTAATTAGAGACATAAATAATGTTTAGGTTCTTGTGCGCTGCTTTCTAAATTAATTGTTTTGTTTTCCACCCAAACTTGATAAAGAAGAAAATAAGAGTTTACCAAGGAAGCGTACGGTGAAGGTGAGGTGTTTGTTTCTGGCGGATCTAGAAACTGTTAAGAAGCCTCACAGTGTCTGGCCTGGAGGAGGGAGCTGGGTGTGCCGGGGCATTCAGCGCTTCCCCGGGAAACCCTGGGCCCTCCTTGCTCTCTGGCGCCCTCCAGTGGTCAGGTCCTGGAGGCGAGCACACCTTGCCGGCCTGCGGATCAGTGGACCCCGGAAGCCCAGCGGGGTGAGTCAGAAATGAGAACTGAAGGAAGTGTCTTCATACAGCGATGGTGTAAGCTTCTCAGTCAGACTCGGAGGAGGAGAGCCCCCGGCGCGGGGGGGGGGGAGCCGAACAAGTCTATGGCAGCAGATCTTTCATGCTGACGAAGCAGAACATGGGAAGCTGTGGCAGAGGTCCTGCTGGTCTCAAAACAAGTATGTGTCCAGACATTAGAACATATGTGGAGCGCTGACCCGCAGTGGGGTGTGTTACCATAGGAATGCAGCACGTCCTTGGGCTTATTCTGTTCTCGTTTTCTGTTTCTTGCTAAGATAGCACTCTCGTTGAGATTCCTAGGTAATCTGGCAGGAGGGCGGTGGAAATGCATGCACCGATGGAAACATGTCTGTTAGTTGAGCTTCCTTATGGCCTGTGGTGTCTCGAGTCTTTGGGTGGGGGTGTTGGAAAGGGGCACTAGCTCCCTTGTTGCAGGTAGAGAGCTGACGCTCTGTATGGATATCCCTTCACCATTTGCGAAGCCCTTTGACACGCATGCTGAGTCCCTCCAGAATCCTCTCACTGTGGTTGCTGAGGGCCTCTCACTGTGGTTGCTGAGGAGCCACGTGGTGCCTTGGATCCACACAGTGACCTATTGGTTACTCCAGCCCTGGGAAGAGCGCCTGGTTCCTTTCCTTTTGGTTTCCGGTGTTACCACCCCCCCCCCCCACTGCTGCACCTCCCCTCCATTTCTTCTCTCTCATGCCCTCCTTCTCCCTCTCACCTTTCCTTTTAGTCCTTGATTCAGAGCAGAGATAACAATAGCTCTACCTGTTCATGTACGAAAATAGCTCACTTGTCAGAGCCGCACGGGGACCGGTGCCTCAAAAACTCTGTAAGTGGAAGAATGGTTCAGAGAATTTTCTTCAGGTTTAGAGTGTTCCGTGGTCATCGCCATCTCTAGCTCACGACCCATCCCCGGGAGGTAAGTGGATGGCAAACATCCCCATTATTTATAACCCTTGTTTAGCATTGATTAAGATTTCCATCTTGGCAGACCTATTAGTAGAGACCTATTAGTAGATGTGGCTTTGGCCCAAAATAGATCAACATTAGGCCAGGCCTCAGGTCCCTGATTTCCTTAGTTTCCCCCTGGCAACTTTGAGTCCAGTGTACTAAGTACCCGGCTGGCCCAGTGTTCATTTTGGGCAAGTGGGCCCCGTTAAGTTAAGCAGGGCCCCTAAGAACCATGTGAGATGTCCTAGGTTAATTAAAATAATGTACAGTAAGGGAAGAGCTCATGGTCAACACAGGAGGGTGAGAGCCCAGGGGGCTCTTATTCCTGCCTAGGTCCTTCCATTTGTGTCTCCCTGGGCTTTATCATGATGGCCTGAGATGTGGAGTGGCAGAGGGGGGATGGTGGCAAGATGAGAGGGGATTAAGGATTAAGGATGCACAGTTGGGAAAAATAGAGAAGTAACTGTTTTCAGTGGTTCTCAAACTTTCACGGGCAAAACAATGCAGATTCTCTGGCTCTGGTTTCAGAGTTTCTGATGCCATCTGTCTGAGGCCCAGGAGTCTGCATTGCTAATAGGCCTGTGACTCTGATGTAGGGGTCAGTCCGTGGACCCCTGGTTATAAAATATTGGTCTAGGTAGGGGGGTACAAAGAGAAGATGGAAGAACTGACAGGAGGGGAGAGAATTTTGCCCGAATCATCTTCACCCCTCTGAGAAAGTGCCATAGTTGTTATGTGTCCTTCTAAAGGCCCAGCTTACCTGGGGATGCGTCTCCAGGTGACAGGTGGCAGGCAGGGGGCAGGGAATGGACAGATGTGAAAGATCCCCTCACCAGAGGAGTGTTTGGTCACAAGCACATCTCCTTAGCTCTCCCCAGCACGTCTGCTAAGTGTCTGCCCTGTCCTCCTTATTGCATCCACCGCAATCAAAATTCGTCACTCCCCTGTCCACCTCTTCCTTCTGACAGCCGAGGAATCCTTCTGTGAGGGGAGTCTGAAGGAGATGGGGGTGCAGTAGGACCCTGAGCCCAGGCTCTGGGGAAAGAGAAGACTGTCTGGAGGGGCCCTAATGCCTCCCTCCACAGCACCCCACCCCCTCCCAGAATAGGGAAGGTGAGGCATGGGCTTTGATTAAGCTGTCTCAGGCGCACATGGCCTAAGTCAGGCTGGGGTCAGCTGCACAGTGTCTGGCTTCTGACGGCCAGTCTGTTGGGTGGGTCCGTGTGCGACAGGTGCTGTGAGAGCAAGTGTTCCTCACACCGCTTCAGAACTGAGCACACGCTCAGCTGGGACCTCCTGACCCACTGGGCTTTCTCCACGTGCTCCTCATGCCTTTACCACGATGCAGGCGGGGTGGTGGGTGTGACACGTGTACACAGTTCAGCACAACAAACACTACTGGGTCACAGGCAAGTGCCAGGCACTGTGCTGGGCACTGGTGATACAAAGATGAAGGGAGTTTTCTTTCCAGTTGGCTTGACTGTGCTCCCAGAGGCTATCAGCTATGTTGCCCTCAGGGGAAAGGCTAAGTCTGGAGAGGTCACCTGGGGCTCAGCCGGTTCCCCAGCTTCATGCAGCCACCTGGTATAGAAAGGGAGCCTCATGGCTAGATGGATTCAGGTTTGGTTTGCAGGGTGAATGTGACTGAGGGAAAAAAGTGACAGGGCTTAGGACTGTGGCTCTCAGACTGGGGTGTGCAAACCTCCAGGGACTGTGTGAGACAACCCACCCGGAATGAGCCGAGAATACCAAAGCTCTTACTATATTGGTCATTCGAAATCTTGTCATATATGCCTTTCTGTTTTTGTGGAATGTTCTAAAATGAAGGAAGGTCAGTCCAGTAGTAAACTTTATGCAATTTATGAAGGAAGGAAGGAAGGAAGGAAGGAAGGAAGGAAGGAAGGGAGAGAGGAAGGAAGGAATGTCAGAGATAGGTGGTCAGTTATGTTTCTTGTTTCACGTTGGATGTGTATCATGAAATGAACTGACAGGTCATGGGTTAGAGTACTGCCAAAAGAGTGGCTGAAGCTCTGGGTCCTGGAGTCTGGGCTGGAAGGAGAAGGAAGCAAAACCTTGAGGGAGCCGAGAAGATGGGGAATGTGGAGAGAATGGGGGATGGCAGAGCTCCAGCTGATGCAAAGTCAGAGTTAGTGGATTTAAGGGAACGAGGTCTCAGGAGAGGAAGATGAGATCAGAGAGCCGGAGGAGGACTGAAACTGCCTCGGGTGGAACAAGGCGGGTGATTCAAAAACCGCCTTGTAAAACAGGGCAGGGAGGGAAGGAAGGGGAGTGGGGGCCGGTGCAGTGGATGCACTGTCCACGTGGACATTAACGTGCCTGACTTGATGGCAGATTGCTGGATAGAAAAAAAGATGGTAAGCCACTAAGGTGCCTTTAGAAGGTCTGTGGGGGGTAGTGGTGGGCAACCAAGTGGCACAGGGAGGGAAGGAGGGATTGACTTGAAGGAAAATGAGTAAAGGTCTCTTTGAGGAGAAAGGAGGACAGATCTGGGAGTCTGGGAAGAGTGGAGAGGAAGGAGCAGTGCCCAGGCTCCAAAGGAAGCAGGAAAAGAAAGTTCCCTACCCCTAGGCTAATACTGAGGAGGTTGCTTACCATGGAACAGAGTTCCAGAGGATTAGAATCAGGCGTGCAGTGGGAGTAGGTGTCAGAGGAGGGGAGGGGAGCAGGCTGGAAGGAACCCTGCCCGCACTGGTCAAGGCTTGGCCTTCTCCACCGGGGGGGGGGGGGGGGGGGGGGGCAGGGGCCTGTTTGGTGGGTTGCAGAATAAACTTTGAAATCATAGGTGGCATTTTAAAAAAAGGAATATACAAATGTCTTTTTCCTTCAAAACCACAAAATATGTTATCTATGGACATGCACAGTGACAGCCATAAACCATCCTGTACCTTGTCAACTGAAACCCATAACCTGTTCTTTAGTTTTCAGTTTCTCTGACCTTATTGGTGAGAATCATGCTTTGAACTTCTGGTAACAGTTCATTAGTGGTGATCATGCGCGATCTGAGGCATCAGAACATGCTACCTCCATGCCACCTTCACCCACCGTGCCCATGCCAGGCTCCTCCTCCTCTTCGGGGTCTTCGAGATCACTTGTGCTCGGTTTCACACAGCAGGGAAGCAGCCCTTAGTACCTTAATAGTGCCGACAGTGCCTTTCCCGCCCTAGCCGCAAAATCTCGGAGTGAAGCATCACAACCAACTTCGGAATGGTTTTGCCTAACGTTCTCAGCTGTCAAGGGCCCTTCTGGTGTTCTTGGCAAGGTTATTGCAGACAGTCTGAATGTTTTCAAGAATAATTTCTGCATTGGTTTTTGAAATCTTCATTCATTGGATTTAGTGAGTCCAAAGGTGAAACACATGGAAGCCAAGCCCAGCCACCTCCTTAGCAAGATGCCTTCTTCAAAACCAGCTGTAGCAGCCCCCAGTTGCATCGGGAAGGCTTCCTTTCCATTCACTGTACCTCAGTTGTCCCGCCAGACTGCAGCATGGCTGTTGTATCTGAACATTTGCCATATGCTCATTCAGTTCTCCCTCTTCGTCCTCACTAGCAGCAACCTTTCTTGAATACGTTTTTCAGCTTGTGACTCATCACCTTTCCCTTTCAAGAGCGAGGAGTCATCTTTGGTCTCAATGAATTCTACTTTTCTGAGGCCAAATATCTTCA